>NC_142508.1:27756250-28115000 GCF_057876585.1 Rhinolophus sinicus | reverse complement strand
AAAAGAATCCCCATAAAAATTCGGGCATAATTAAATCTCTCTTACATTTATTTCTACCAAGCATCAAAGATGATCAGTTCTTTGCATGCAAAACGTTGAACTTGTGCTTTTTCCTTCAGGAACCACTTCTTGGAGGACATTTGCATTTAAGAGAGATTGTTTTCATTAAAATCTAATTTAGGGTGTGGGTTTCTTCATAAATCCATTGTTTTAGAACAGGGAAGAAGCCTTATATCTTCATCACCTCCACTGAAGGTTTGTGGTAGGTTAAAATGTTGGAAAGCCTCAAAATTCTTGAAGCCATTAAACCAATTACTAGCATTAAAGGAAATCATCTGCGTAGTTTTTCAGCTGTTTTCTTACAGTCTTTATAAATTACAAAGAGTTTTTATTTGATTGTATCAAAATTTACCCATGATTGATTCAAAATATTGTGCTGAGCAAAATGTACCAACGTGCTTTCTGAGTTATAGGGTCTCTGATCCTCTATCCACAGTTTGTGCAGGAGGTAATTCATGATAATTCACATAATTCTTGTAGCCAGTTGTGCCTAGACCACCCATCCCTGGCAGAATGTAGGATTTACCTATTTTAAATCAATGCCCACCCTCTTTTGGGGGCATTTTGTTCAAATACTTTAGCATTACAATTTGTCCTAATGTCAATTAATGTAGTAATTATTTAACTCAGGGCATTTTGTACAACAGTTAAAAGTTCAGAAACATGTTATTAAAGACTTCATTCTTTTATGGATATTTTGATAAATATCAAGATATTTTCTGTAGGGTTGTAATACTAAATGACTCTTCAAATTGCATAAATCGTCCTAGTTATCTCAGGATAATAATGCATTTTCAAGAGTTGTTTAAGTTGTACCTTTTTGTGGGAAAAGGAACCTTGGATTTGATTTCTCCATACTTTTTCAGAATCAGCAAAGTAGTGTAGCTGTTTATCAGGGGAACTTTTTCTATTAGCCAAACTTGGGTGATTGCCTCGTCCATTTACTTCTCTCCCTTATGAGAATTAACTTAGATATCAAGTCATCAGGGATTCCAAGACAAAAATTAGGAATAAATGTCAGCCCATTTCCCCAAGTTCCTTCCTGCTGATATCAAGCAATATTGACTCTGGGTTCCTAACACATCTGTGTCCTGTTTAATTGACATTGCCCTGAACTTCACTAGGACCTTGGAGCTGAAGAGTTCCTCCTCTGAGGCTCCTGTTTTAGGATTACTACAAAATGTGCTTTCAGGGATGATGATGTTAGGACGTGATCAAAAGCCAGCGGTGGAGGTTGAAAGCATGATCAAAACAATCATTTTAAAATAGCCAACTGTCATGCAGGAGACCTGCTCGCTGCGCCATTTTTCAGGCAGGACGGCCTGCGGGGTCTCTGGTCCCGCTCCCCACACAAGAACGCAGGATATGGTGAGGCCAAAAAGGAACACCCACGGAGCCATAGGTAGAGGAATCATACCACTATGGTCTCACTGGAGGCTGGGCCCACCAGACGCGCGACCTGCCGTCTGCCTTTTCGCCAACCGACCGACCTACGACTCTCCTCTCCTCGACTCTGTTCCTCTTCCTCTTCCGCTCTCCTCAGCTCTCCTCGGCTCTCCTCGGCTCTTCCGCAATCCTCGGCAGTCCTCAGCTCTCCTCCGTAGCCGCAGCAGTTATACCAGCAGCCAATCGGCTAACTGGCCACAGCTGACGGCCAATCAGCCACAGCCGACAGCCATCCACCACCCGAGCCAGCACCCTTCCACGTGAGGCTGAGAGCCTGTAAACTACTCTCTGGGGCTCTGTCCCCACACCAACTATTCTCTAACAAATTCTAAATTTCAAAGACGAGTTTTCTTGTTGTTTGTGCTAAATTGGCAAATTTTTAATATTCAGCATAAATGACATCAACCACTTAGAGTGTTAAAAGGGGTTATTTTTACAGTAATGACCATCCATGGTTGGTTCATTCACTCATTCTCCAAATACTGGTAACTCCAACATCTAGTCCCTGGAGAGCCGCCATGTAAGGAGGGCCCTTGGACCCTGCCCCAGTCTCTCCAGGGTCCTACACACAGGTGCCTCAAATGTGACCCAAAGACAAAGTTCTGTTGCAGCTATGGAATTTACTTTGTCCAGTTCTTTTTCCCACTCCCACAAAAACAGACTCTTGAGGAAGACTTCCTAGCATTGAGAAAGGCAAATGCTTCCACCAACAGTGCACCTCAGAGTGCCCAGCAGTCGGAGCTGAGGGAGGGGCTGGATTCTGCAGAGCCGAGGCGAAGGGTGTCTTCTGAGCATGAGCGCATGCGCTCTTGCCCCCCCCCCCCCACCGCCTCTGAACTCTGAATCCGAAACCGTTTCTCAAAGAGGATCAACATTTGTCCGTAAGTGCTTGGAAATGGGCAATGCCTTTGCATTGCCCTCTATTTTTCTTCTCATTATATCTACCACCAAAAAAATACTCTTTCCTTCTGGAATTGAAAATAGTCCCTTTTCGTGAAAACGGAGATAAAAATACTCAGAATGGGAGTGGTGGGAGGAGCCGGTGGTAGGGTGTTGTATGCACTAGCAACGTAGTACAGTTGGATGTACTGTTCACCTGTCAACTACAGTCTTTTAAAGATACTTTATTTTACCAATGCCAAAAAATTACTAACAATCCAAGATTAAGAAAAATGATGACAATAATCTTTTCATCCTACACTATTTGCAGTTATAAGAATCCAAGTGTCACGAATAGAATAGTTATACTTCCAGTTTTTTATGGCCTAGTTAACAAAGGCAGAATATTCTCTTGGAGCCAGAGAAAGTAGAAAAATACCATGCTCAGTTTTTAATACCCCTCCAAAAATTATTCTCTTTTTTTTATGATCTGTTTTAATCAGTTTGGTTTCTGTTTCATGTTTTTTTCTTAATTTCTTATCTTTCACCTATTCTGAGATACCAGAGATAGAGGAAAATGTACAGATTTAGGATATGATAAAGGTGGCCTTTCAAAACATTGTGGAAAAGTTGGATTATTCAATAAAGGATATTAGGACAACTGTCTAGACATGTGGGGGGAAAATGAAACTAGAGTTTTTTCTCACTCCTTACTCAAAATGAATTCCATTTGGTTCAGAAATTTGAGCATAGCAATGAAATCATTAAAGGTTTGGGATATTGGTCATTAAAAAAATAACTCTAGGGCACTTATGCAATGATAAAACTGAGAAGTTATAGCTAATATATTGACAGATTAAACTAAATTAAAAATTAAAAAAATATCTTCGTAGACAAAAGCACTTTAATAAAGTAAAAAGAGAAACAAAAGCCTGAGAAGATATTTGTAAGTCAGAGGGTAAAGAAAATAATTTCTGTAATTCATTTAGGAAAGGACTAGCAACCATTTAGAAAATGGTCATAAGCAGGTAATTTACAGAAAAAGTTCAAATAGGCAATAAACAAACAAAAAAACACATCCTTTTTAATTAATAAAAAATAGTAATTAAAGAAAATCTAATTAGTGTGGTATTGAGATGCCATTTTTAAAAAATCTGTTAGTTTGGTAAGAAATTTTAAAGTTTGATCAGCCCTGTATTGAGGAAGGTTTAGAGAAACAGACATTAGCCTACATGTTGGTGGGAGTAAAAATTTGTCTAACCTTGAAGGACCACTTAAAAAACAGTTCCACTTCAATAATTTATTCTAAAGGTAATTGCAAAAATGTTTACTGCTATGTGTGTAAAGATGTTATTTAAAGGCTATTTTATGTTGATACAAAGTCTGGACACATTCACTCTGTCCTTTGGTAGGAAAATGATTAAAATATCATGGAACTCCGTGAAGTGGACTATTATGCAGGATACCCAGAACTATAAATAGTGCTTCTGCAAGGTGGGGCTGCCAGGAATAGAGGAGGATGCTGCTTGCTAGACTTACTCTGCCTTCTGTGATGAAGAATTGCAAGGAAAATGGGGTGTGTGTGAGTGAGGGTAGATGCGAGGCATAAAGGTGATCATAAGAATTATTACTGTGGTCTTCGTGGTCTTCAAGAAATGAAGGTTAAGAGCTTGAGTTATCTTGAAATTGCTTTTGTTGCTCGACTAGCTTTTACTGGGAAAACTCTTTTCAACTGCGCTGCATGTGGACATCTTTTTCAGAGTTACATGAAATTCAAGTTGCTGAAAGGAAGTGAGAAAATAATGGAGATATATTTTCTTATTGTAAATATGAGAAACTTTAGGCTCAATGGGTTTAAGATGATTTCATCAAAGTTAAGAACAGAGTTAGGAGTAGAAACCAAATCCTTGTACTCTGCAATACAATCATTATCATTGTCCCCCTGTGGGCCCAGTGAAGAATTAGCCAAAGCCCTGAGACTTACAGATCCTGGGTCTTCCAAAGAACTGTAACTTTCAAATTAACATATGTATAATTTTACTGTTAAAATATGAAAGTAAAAATAAAGAATTTACCTCTCTCCTATCAAGTTAAACACAACAGGCATTTGTCTCAAATGTGATCACACTGAAAATTGGACATATTTGGATCAATTAATCAGGGAATACTATTTGCGTAAGGAACCAAACATTAAAAAACTAAAAATAAAAAAAAAGGACAGAATATATTTCATGCACCAACCAGATTCATTGTTTAAATGTTTACTTTATGGCCATGGATCTTGAATTTTGGTCTTATCATCCTTTTAGATTCTTAAAAGTTTTGAGGGCCCCCAAAAAACTTTTGTCTATGTGAGTAATATTAATAAATTTTTACCATAAAAGAAATTAAAAACAGATATCTTTTAAATGTCTATTATTAGTTCATTTAAAAATAATTTTATTTTGTGTACACAAGATTAACATTTTCCTATGAAAAAACAATTATATTTCCAAAAACATTAGTGAGAATGGCATCATTTTACATTTTTTGCAAATCTCTTTCATGTCTAGCTAAATAGAAAACATTCTCATATTTTCTTCTGCATTTAGTCTCTTGCAATAAGCTGTATTGGTTGGATCATATGAAGAGAATTCAGCTTTTCACAGATATGTAATTGAAAAAGAATGAAGTATTTTGTTAACCTTTTCTAATAATTATGAATATTCTTCTGTGATACTGCACTAAAACTTGACAAGTGGTAGTTTCTTAAAAACCTAGATATTAATTTCACTGTATAATAAAATGTCAATGAAATTTTCATATTCTGTTATATTGAAATCCATTAGTCTGTCTTATACTTTAAATGGATCTTTTACCCATACGTAATTTTGTAACATCATACATTGGTCGTTTAGAAAATATTGATTCACTGAGTTATATAGAGCTTCCAAATACTGACACTTTTCATTATCTAATTTATGAAAAAAATCACATCATCAATGTTGTTAATTGGTGATGTTAATTGGTAATATCACCAATCTCGTCAGAAAAGACTAAATATTGGGAAGCTGTCAGATTCATAGTAGTGAATGCAAATTTTCCAAAATTCTAATTTTCAGGTGAAATTTATCATTGCAACAAATACTGTCAGGTGCTTTCCTTTAAGTGATAAGCTTATTTTGGGTATTTTTAAGAAAATACCTGTCAAATGTCCACATCTGAATAACCACACTTATTCTGGCAATTGTTCTTTCAAGTAAAAATGACATTCAATGAAAAGGCAGCTAGTTAAGCTCCTAATAATTGCAGAAGTGCTTTCCCTGGAGATCACCATGGTACTTCAGTATATAGTAGAAGTGCTTCATGTGTATTTCCCATTTCATCACACAGAATGTTAAAAAGCCATGTACTCAAAGCATAATTTTATAATATTAATAATTTAATTTAATAAATATTTAATTAAATTAATAGTTGTTACTGCTTCATCAAGGACATTCTCAAGTGAAACTGGTTTGTTTGTGTGATTTTCTGGGTGTGCATCATGATAAAAACAGTGGCCATTGGTTTGGTGACACTGCCTTGATTTGTACTCACGTGCCAGCGGTTTTACTCACGGTCAGAACTTTGGCACCATCAGTGCAAATGCCAGCACAGTGGAAAAGGCAAAAGTAAAGCAGTATTATTATAAAAATTGTTTTGACCTCACTTCTGGAAACCTCTGAAAGAGCCTCACGAAGTGATCCTGACCCAGCAATCCCTCTCCTGGGTATCTACCCAAAAAATCTGAAAACATTTAGAGATAAAGACACGTGTGCTCCAATGTTCATTGCAGCTTTGTTTACGGTGGCCAAGACATGGAAACAACCAAAATGTCCTTCGATAGATGAATGGATGAAGAAGTTGTGGTATATATACACAATGGAATACTATTCGGCGGTAAGAAAAGATGATACAGGAACATTTGTGACAACATGGATGGATCTTGAGAGTGTAATGCTGAGCGAAATAAGTCAGACAGAAAAAGCAGAGAACCATGTGATTTCACTGATATGTGGTATATAAACCAAAAGCAACAAAAGAACAAGACAAACAAATGAGAAACAGAAACTCATAGACACAGACAATGGTTTGGTGGTTGCCAGAGGGTAAGGGGGGTGGGGGGTGGGGGGTGGGAGATGAGGGTAAGGGGGATCGAATATATGGTGATGGAAGGAGAACTGACTCTGGGTGATGAACACACAATGGGATTTATAGATGATGTAATACAGAATTGTACACCTGAAATCTATGTAATTTTACTAACAATTGTCACCTCAATAAATTTAATAAAAAAAAAAAAAAAAGAAGTGATCCAAGTTTGCACTTTGAGAATCACTGGTTTATGGTAATAGGAGGTGCTAAAGGGGAGAGTGATAAGAAGTTCTGTCTTAATAAAATGGTGGTAATGATTTGAAAATAAAGGTCATCACTCAAATGCAAAAGCTGGAAGTAATCAGAACCTGCATTTGCTCAATGGTGCTGAGCTGTACGAAAGTTCCCTTCACAGTTGAAACCAGTTAGTTTTTAAAGTTATTTTTTCTTCTTTGAAATTATTTTAATTTAATTTAATTTTTGATAAGTCAAGATTCCTTCAAAATATAGTTATTATTATAGTGCTGCGTATGCAACTGTTGTTGTGGGGGGCTAAAAAATAATTAATACTTTCTTCCCACCTTCTAAGTTCTTTTGGCTGGGCTAATAATCAAATTAACATAGACAGATTAACAGGAGAAGATCCACTTTTAATGCATGGGTATAGGGAATTCAAATACTCATGAAAATTCCAAAGACAGTGAGACAGTATTTTGGACAAAGGAGAAAAGGGTGGGGAAACAGGATCTTAGATTTCAGAAGTGAGAATGGATGATTTACAGATTGAGGAATAGGGGAACAAAAATGGCAGGCAAATTCTCACGAGGCAACTCAGAGACAGTGGGACACAGGGGCTGCCAAGCTAACAGGTCCCACCTGAAGCCCTCCTATTTAACAAACTTAATTCAAATTAAGCTAAGGAGGACAACCTAATAGTTCCTTCCTCAAGCAGATTTTTGTAACTCAATGTGTTTTGCAGGAAAGGGGGGAAGGTTAAAGTTGCTTTCTGAGCCTTTTGTTTAATAACCACCTTAAAATCAACATCCCAAAAGGCAACTTCTTGGTGGCAAAACTTTGGTCCCCTTCATTGTTATTATTAGCATTCCTGGTCCATCATGGCCTTCTCTCCTGACAATGAAGCACATATCACTCCCCCCATGACAATGAAGCACATAGCCTCCCCCATGATAATGGAGCACATAGCCCCCCCATTACAATGGAGCACATAGCCCCCCCCCCCATGGCAATGAAGCACATAGCCCCCCCCATGACAATGGAGCACATAGCCCCCCCATGATAATGGAGCACATAGCCCCCCCATGACAATGGAGCACATAGCCCCCCCCATTACAATGAAGTACATAGCCCCCCATTACAATGAAGCACATAGCCCCCCCATGACAATGAAGCACCATTGCCCCCCCCATGACTGAAGCAGGTAGCCCCTCCATGACAATGGAGCACATAACCTCCCTCCTCCCCCACTACCCCTACCCCCACTGGGCTCTAAGAATCACTCGACATAGGATGCATATCTTTTTCTCTGTGTTTCTTGGTTGGAATCAGCAGCCTCGCTCTCTAGTTACTCCTGTTTCACTGGGGGTTCCTTTCCAGTCTCCTTGCTGCTTCTACTTCCCTGTCAACTGCTAAACACAGGGTTCTTCGAGGCCTCGTGCTTCTGAGCATTTTACTCTGTCCGCCTCTCTCCTTAGATGGTCCACTCTTGCTCTTTGCTCACGATCTCATGTTTATACTCCCTTCCAGCCTTTCCCTCCAACCACCATTGTGAGGTTTTCAACAGCCTTCATAACATCACCGTTTGGACCCGAATGATTGTTTGATGTCTCAAAATAACATGTCCAAAATGTAAATTTTTATTTCTTCTCGCCCAAACCTGTGCCCTTCTCCCCTCTTCTTCATTCACACCGTCTTCTACACATTGAGCCAACCAGACCCTTAGGCATCATCCCGCGCTCTTCCCTTTCCCTCAGTTCCAGACCTTCAGTGTTTTTAGATTTTGCACAGTCAGTTATTATTTAGGTTAAGATTGTCGAGTTTTGTACCATACGTGTCCTGTAGTGTAAATCATCTTCACATGTTCTTTGTATGTTCATCTACTAGACCCTTGGGACTTCAGATGTGAGTTAAATGATGCAGCCCAGCTGCCCGTTGGCACGTTTGGCTCATAGTGCGGGGACCACTGCTACAGATCCAAGTCGTGCTTTACAGAGGGGCCATCTTCCGGAGTTATGCTCCCTAAAATAGACTGATCCTGCCATTTTATACATATATAGTTTTCATAAATAAGAAACAAAATGGGATACTTTGATACTTTTTCAATATTCCTGGTGATGATTTTTTATTCCTTACATACACATATGAAAATATTACAAAGTAATATTACAATATAATCTCCATAGATGGCCCCTGCCTCAACACTCCTACTTTTCTCAGACAAACCACTTTCATAATAAATTGCTTCACTCTCTATTAAGCATAGTGAAAGCAGTGAAATGTCACGTAATCTTCTAGAACTAATAAATGACACCATTTGTGCCTCTTCTCTTTCTCTAGCACTGCACTGCCCTTGGTCTTTAAACAATTGACACTCTTTATTCTTTTCACAATGTCTAATGTTCCCCTCTAAAATTTTGTTTCAAATCCCACATTTTGTCTTAGAGGCACGCAGCTGCAGATGATATAAACAACCTCATGTAGATTTTTAGGCTCAATCTCAAAAAATAAAATCTTCCCAAGCTGTTAAAGTGCTGACTTCTTTTATTTCATCTTCAGATGCTAATAGATGAATGATAAATTTATTTAAAAATAATTGTTTGATTTCCACATTTCCCCATTGATATTAATAGATATTAAGTTATATGAACAGTGAACGTAGAAAACAAGGAAAGGCTAAACATATGTTGTCAGATACCTATTTCTCAGGGCATCACTGGTCGTGCATACTTTGTTGTCACAATGTTTTTTGCTCTCTGAGTCTCAACTGCTTGTTCGCTCTTTCTCTACAAAGCCGGAGACTTTTATCATTGCTACTTCTAAACAAACATTTTAAAATTTGGTGTGGTCATAAGAATACTAATAAAACTTTTCCCCTCTCTTTGAATCAGAGGCAGATTTTTAAAAATCCAACTACAATTAGAGTTAGAGAATAAGAATAATATCCTATAATGATGTTTAAAAGATGTGTGACCTTTTGTGACTTATAAACAATAGAAATTTATTTCTCATAGTTCCTAGGGATGGAAATCTAAGATCAAGGTGCCAGCCAGTTCAGTTCCTGGTGAAGCTTTCTTCTGAGTCCTCACGTGGAGGAAAGAGAGATGTGTGATTTTTATGATGTCTGTATCAAATAAAATATCTTGTTTATTTTTCAATGTATGATTTTTAATAGCCTACAAAGTACATTGAAAAAATAATAATAAAGCTACTATAATTAAAGATAGTTGGGAATTCCTTGGTTGAACTTAATGAGAATCTTGAATTGAAACCATTAATTAAATTACTTTTTTCCCTAATATTTGCAGTATGCCAAATAAGTGAAAATTTTCAGCTCATCTAAATCGATTTTGAAAGCATCTGTCAGTCAATACCAAATAGTCAAATCAACTCACTGGTTTGCTTTCAATAATTATAGGAGTCAGTCACAATAGAAAAATCGGTAACTCTTCGTATGTATATACGGGGGGTGCCAAAAAATGTACACAAGTGGACACTTTGGTCAACATTGCTCAAGCAGTAGTTCGCCGTAATCAGAAGAGTCTGGACGCTGATGGTAACCACTTTGAGCACCTCTTATAATTGCAGACGTCAACTGTAACTTGTATTCATCTGTTGTTATCGGCATAGATTGAGTATTACAATTTTAATAGTTTTCCTTTCTTAAAATGTGTATACATTTTTTGGCACCCTCTATTTTCAATTATACAATGCATCTGAATCTATAAGGAGAAAACAAACTAAGAGAATATTTCGAGATGCATATCATGTGGCTCAATAATGTGTAAGTCTTAAATATGCATATACCAAATTATGGACCATTTACCTTAAAGGAGTTTTTATTATGTTTCGTGTGTTTATTATATGTAGAGGACAGATTGTGCAGGTGGTCAGCTAGTTATTCAGAGAAAATTACTATCTAATGTGCCAGGATACTAAAGAAAACAGCGGATGGAAATTATGCTTAGTAACCCTGGTGCAATCCACCGGCCAGGTCTCATTGGTTCTTTTTAATATATATGGCCCTGAAGCAAAGCATCATCAAATAATATGTATTTTGTATATTTTGAAATATGGAGATCTCTAGGTACTGTGTGAGGGAAACTCCTCATATGCTGATGAAAAAGCACTGGGCCTAGCATGCCCAGCGTGCCCAGGCAGAGAGGCCTCCAAAAGGAACATGAAACAGAAGGGCTTCTTGATTCTTTTTATGTCCCATTTTTGTTACATCTATGTGATTTTGTTATCAGCGTGGCTTATAATGTCCTGAGTGCAATGTGAAATAATTCTGTGACTCTGTTCTCAATATCTAAAGGAGTTTTCAGACCGACAAGGGTAAAGGGCATTTCCCCTCTCTGCTGTTTTAATTGTTGGGGAGATGTGCATGGACCGTTAGAATGACTATAAGAAGTGATGTGTGCAGAGAAAATCCCTGTCCAGTGCTCTGCACCTCGCTGTTTGCCTGTGGCGACAACGGACCTGAGATAAAGGGGGGGAAGCCTAAAGCACATCAATCCCAGAAATCTCTTGGTAAGCAGTAACCAAGGGCAAAATAATATGCAGCTGACTGATAAAAAGTGAGGCTACCTTGTGAATTTAGGGTCTAATTCTCTTTGCCCATCTCTAGTTAAAAACCAAACAATTTTTTCATGTAGCTCCCAATTGCAGAGCCTGTTGAAAACTCATTATCTTCAAATAGGATTACATTCCGTTAATATGAGAACATGCATATTACCATATCTGGTAAAAATCAAAAGTTCCAATTTGCTCACTACATGTAAATCCAATTCAAAATATTTCCATAACATATATCTGCTGGGTGTTACACTATTTGTGTGTCACTCTGGAATGGATTAACTCCATGACAGGCTAGGCTCAGTGTTTCTGCATTTGGTGTTTTAAAACAGTTTATATTTGTTATCATATCAAAGACAGGCTTGCAGTTTTCAAAAGGAAGAAGAGAACACAGTGCCCAAGGCTCCTCCAGCATTACATTTCTTATTCCATTTTATCTTTCTTGGTTTTGACTAATGTCAGTAACAGCTACTGGTAATAAACTGCTTGTTACAGCCTGCTGTTGCCTTGAAGCCTGGCTTTGATACATTGTCAGCCAATCAGAAGCATTTCCTGATTACATTTCCAAATTGCTTGTTTATTGATCGAGAGTTAATAAAGCAAAAGACAACTTTACGGCTTAAATTAAATGAAAGTTTCCTTTGATGTTCAAATTATCCAATCAACCAATAGGCAGTGAAATGTAAGCATTTGAAAGTTTTATCTGAAAAGGAAAGAAATGTATGAGATAAATGGATCTTCGTGTAGACATGGAGCTAAGTGCTAATGAAACTATGTGCAACTTAGGATACTGCGATTTCATTTATTTTTCAGGAAAAGGAAATGATATTGTTATTCAATCCACCCCACTGCCCAAACCTGAACAAGAAAAAGCATTCTAGGATGTCTGTCATTTGGTTGACAATAATGTCTTAAAACTGGAACCATTCTAGTAAATAAAATGAAGTATAATAACTTTATGGATTTCTTAGTCTAATATTTGGAAGTGGTAACCCAACTTATGTGGTATCTTTGGGATATCACAGTGCAGCTGTTCAGATGTCCTACATGGTCTGCTCGATTATGTAAAAGAAATTGGCCTCTTTGAAGTTGTTACTAGCTTCTGACATCCCCTTCCCAATGAGACAGCAATCTTTTATGAACAGAAGGGAGAATCAGACATTTCTGTCAATGATGGAAATAAATAAATATTCAAAAGTTTTGCCAATGCCAGGACCAGTTGGTCACATGTGACCTATAAGCTGCATATTTGGTTAGAGAGAAAAAATAGGGTTTCCAGAGATCTTGGATAAAATCATAAAGAGAAATTTGTTATTTCTCATGTTTGTGCTATAATGTTAAGCGAAAAGAGAAGTAAACAAAGATGTATAAACAGTGTGCTAATGAATCTATAAAAAGAAATAGGAGGAGGAAGAAGAAAGCATAGTAAAAAGTATGCCAGTAAATCTAATAAAATATTAACAGGCTATTTTGGGAAGATACTAAAATTATTTTTTTCTATTTACTTCATTTCCTAAAATTTTAAATAATAGGAAGATTTTTCTGTGAATTACTCTAGATATTTAAGGAAAACGTCTAGAAGGATATAGGATAACTGATTGTCCAGCAACGAGTTCGTCTGCCCTCTTGTTAATTATTCATTGACTTATTTAGCACATATTTATAGTGCTGACTTTGTGCCAGGCATTATACTGAACAATGTGTGAGTCGCTCAGTGCCAGTCCTGAGAAGATAGGTGTGATGACGGCACACGACAATGCCCCGATGTGGGCTGAAAGTCAGTGAAGGCTTCCCTGAGAAAGAAATGCTTGCGTGAAGGGCTAAGGGCCTGAATTCAGCAGGAGTGAGTTCATGTAATAAGAGGCCCCAAAAGAAGTCCTTGTAGCTGGACCAGAGGGGCCAGGCAGCCCGAGAGAAGAAGCCAGCGAGGAGGGCCAGAAGCAACCCGCAGAGCCTTGCAGGCAGAGACCTCTGAAAAGTTTGCAGCAGTCGGCACATGAGCAGATTGCCTTCAGAGAGATCAACCTGGCTGCTGGTGGCAGAGGACTAGATGGAAGAAGGAGACCAGCCAAAGGGTGACACTTGAGTTACAGTCTTTTTGCAACTAATTAACATTCCCTATCCAATCTAGAAATATCGTATAACATAAGTCTTTGGAGAGATTTGGAGAAAAAGAAATAGAAGAAGAAGGAGCACATATTTGGCATGTAATTTTCAAAATCAGGTAATGTATTTGAGACTTCTGAATGTATCTAACCGCAGCATAAACTTTTCATAATTTCACTATCAAAGAAACAGTTAAGAAACTGCCATTATTTTTTGTTACTTTTAATTTTAAACTAATGATTTTCCCCGTTATAAGTATAATGCATGTATTTGTTCATTCATTCTTTTCTTGAGTGTTTCCTGTGCAGTGGCATACTTAAGCACTCTAGGGGATGAAAAGATGGATTTGACATGGACCTTGTTCTACGAGTCCGTAGTATTCATCAGCATTTACCTTTGTCAAAGTTAGTCGCACCCTGATCAAAGCCTGAATGCACACTTGAAAGTGGAACTGTGCTTACATCCCAACAATCATATTCCTATGCACCCAATTTCAGGCCAAATCCAGGAATGGTTCCTCATTTTTCTCTACCACTCACTCCCCATCAACTCACCCTCAGAAAACCTTTAGCAAACCCTGGACACTGGTCTCCAAAACATATTTTGAATCCATCGGATTACCTCTGTTTTCCCTGCAACCACCTGGTTTAAGCAACTGCCATGTCTGTTTCCCTGTTGGTCCCCTGCTTCCTTTCTGCTGCCCTACATTCTGTTTGCTAGAAGACAGCCAGAGCGATCTCCATAAAACATGACTCAGGTTAGGCCATTAGCCTGTTGATGGACCGAATGGCTCCTCCTTGCACTTGTGATCAAATGCAGAAGCTTTCCTATGGCACCGGCACCGTACATTGCTCACCTCACCTGGTCCCGTGATTACTGTATTTTGCTGTGTATAATGCACATTTTTCCCCCCAAATTTGTGAGGAGAAAATAAGGATGTGCATTATACATGGGTAGTACTAATTCTGTATCTATATAAATGTGTTAAATTTATTTATGCTTATGTGTTAAAAGTGTAACTCTTGGGCCGGCCTGGTGGCTCAGGTGGTTAGAGCTCCATGCTCCTGACTCCGAAGGCTGCCAGTTCGATTCCCACATGGGCCAGTGGGCTCTCAACCACAAGGTTGCCAGTTCAATTCCTCGAGTCCCACAAGGGATGGTGGGCTCTGCCCCCTGCAACTAAGATTGAACATGGCACCTTGAGCTGAGCTGCCGCTGAGCTCCCGGATGGCTCAGTTGGTTGGAGTGCATCCTCTCAACCACAAGGTTGCCAGTTCGATTCCTCGACTCCCATAAGGGATGGTGGGCTGCGCCCCCTGCAACTAGCAACGGCAACTGGACCTGGAGCTGAGCTGCACCCTCCACAACTAAGACTTGATGCTGAACGGCACCCTCCACAACTAAGATTGAAAGGACAACAACTTGACTTGGGGGGAAAAAAAAAGTCCTGAAGTACACACTGTCCCCCAATAAAGTCCTGTTCCCCTCCCCAATAATAATAATAAAAAAGTGTAACTCTAGAAATCAATAACGATATCCATATGCAAAATAATCCCCTGGAATACGATAATTGGTTTTGTTAAACTTACAAGAAACTTGTAAGACGAAAAGTTCTTGGTCTTCTATGATGCGCAAATATCGTAAATTAAATTTGTTACCGGTACATACAATTTCTTGTACCTTGTATCTGTTCTTGTATTTTGTAATTATTTGTTACATAAAATTTCTTGTACCATAACATGTTAAAAAATAAATGCTAAAGTTCCTTTATAATACAAAAAACAGTACCTAAATGTAACAAATAAAAATTTGAATTAAAAAATTAAAATAAAAGATTTTTTTCCCTGCAAGTTTGTGCCAAAAAACGGGGGTGCACATTATACACGGCAAAATACGGTAAATGTTGCTTCCCTTTTGAGGTTTCTGCCAACCACAGACCAAGTTTATCCCTGCACCTGGGCCTTCCTCTAAATTCTTCCTCAGGTCATTTCACGGTGGCTGCCTCTTTTCATTCAGCTCAGAGCTCACAGTCCAGCTCTCCAGGGGCCTTGTTGAGGGTAGCCACTCTTCAGTGACTTGCTAATCTATCACCCTTTTTTGGATTTCCTTCAGAGCACTTATTAGGATCTGAGACTATCCCATTTATTTATTTGTTTTTAATTCTGCTGCCCCTACCCACTGCTCTAGAATGTAAGCTTTAGGAGAACAGAGTCTGGGTGGCTTGTTTGCAAGTGTAACCCAGTGCTTAAACAAAGTCTGGTATGAAGCTTGTGATAGTTTTTCAATGAGTGAATAAATGGATGAATGAATGAATGAATGGCCTTCACGGTTGTGGAAACAGCAAATACTTAGCAGGTGTGTCTTGGCTGGTGTTTGATCTTCAACTTTTTACAGGAAGCCCACCCTACTGTCAAGTCGTATTGCAAATTGCACTGATTCTGCGAAACCTTTCTCAGCAGCCTCGTCTGTAGACATCAGCCCTTTTCTGAACTGTTGCACATGATTTATTGTCCAACCCTGAGTACTTTTGCGAGGGAAAGGAAGCACTTTTTACAGTTATGCAGGGACAACAGGCATACACTGGGACAGTCCTGGGAAAACTGTATGGTCACCCTATCCATAAGCCACTTACTTATCCCTCTCTATATAGTAACTACAGGTTTTTACAGGTGTGCCGTCTTTTCCTTATGTTTAGCACAGAAGTGGGTCTGAGGAAGAGCTAATGACATGTTTATTGTTGTTTACTGTGTTCAGTCAGTAGTACCTGTTGTGGTTGTGTAATTCACCCATGTTAGGGAAACCATTTTAAAAGGGAGAGATTATTTTCTGCATCATCCTGGGTCTGATGACTAACAGAGTACTTTCCAGTTGCTATGAAATCAGTAAGAACCGCCCTGTAGTTACGTGCACAGCTCTTACTGCCCTGCTGACCCTTGGCCTGGGACACTGTCGCCCTCAATTTCTCCCTCCTCACCTCCCTCCAGCTACACTCTGCAGAACTCAGCTTCCATGTCCTTTCCTCCCCAAGATGTGCTGAGGTGTCGCTTAAAGTCCCCAGCTCTCCACAGTGCCCTGTACTGCCCACTGGGCCGTATCACACTTGAGGATGTGGGCACTGTTTCTGCCTGTCTCCCATGGGGCCGAGGTAAGCTCTGTGAGAGCAACTACCCTGTCTTTTTAATTCACCTTCCATCCCTTGGGCATGTACAAGGCCTAACTCAGAATACACTCTCTAAAGTATTGTTGAATAAGTGAGTGGGTGAAGGAGTTTGTCTGTGTTAGGCTTCTGCTCAATAAGAGGAAACTGCATCCATTATCAGATAATTTCAGAAAGCAAAAGATTATTCTCTTGAATCATATTCCAGCCTAAACCTTGGATTTAAATCATTCAGTCCAGCATCTATACTCTAGTCAATTGACCTCGTACACATGGGCCAACCCAGTTTTAGGTAATTTAGTGCCAAGAATTAATTTATTATTATATTTTTTATTTTTTGGATATAAAGGAAGTCTTCATTGTGGCCTACCAAAGATGTAATTGTTAATATCTTTCTAGTGGCAGGGTTGCAAATAAAGTCGACACATGAAGATTTATTTGTAAAACTGTATATTTTGTGTTATAGCAGAAAATTGTAATAATTTTGCATTGGATACTCCATAAACGATTATTAGAAGATGAATCTGGAAATAAGTCCAATCACTCTTGCTTCTTAATCACGCATAAAGAAACCCAGTGATAAAAATTTACTTAGAAATTCTTTGAAAAACAATTTTAAAAAAATGAAAATACTTCTGAAAGTTTTGTTAGCACTTTCAAACAATAGGATTTCATAGAAAATATGAGTTAATGTGTTAGAAATTTTATTTTTGTGTATATTCTGATGACTTTGAAACCCTTTGAAAGCATTTCCTAATGAAATAATAGTGCTAGTAATTAGATAGTGTGTATTGAATGATTTTAACTGCCATCTCCTATATTTCCACAAAGAATCAGAAAGCTGACACCAGGATCACTAACTTTCAGGCATGTCCCACGTATTGTTGTATCCTTCAGTCTCTATAGGGTCAATATAATAACAACAAGAGTTATAATTACTGCTATTAAAAGCTAAAACTTTCAGGACACTTAGATATGCCAGGCACTTTTCTAAATGTTTTACATTTTTTGATTGATTATGTTAAGCCACAGAGGACCACATAAGGTAAGTAACATTATTATCGTTGGACAAGGATACCAAATCACAAAAGATCTAAATAACTTTGCTAAGGTTAACTGTGGAAGTGGGGTTGGTATCTGGGCAGGCAGACTGCATAGCCCATGCTCCCAGGCACTGCACACATATAGGGAACCAGCAGTGTGCATGCCTCACTTTCATGAGAAATCTGCACCCCTGGTTTTATGTTTTTCAGTCTAGACTCTTATTATTTTCCCTTTGCTCTGATGTCTTCACTAAGAAGAGGGAGAACGAGGAGTTGTTTGATTGTATTATAAGGGATCATGTTATATTCTTCAGGGATCAAGACACCATAGAAATATGTAAAAATGTATGTGAATTGGTTTTAGGGATTCATCTTTTTTAGAATCCGGCTCTCTATTTTGAGTCTAGGGTACACAGGAATGTGTAAAAGAATTTTGCTAAACAAGTGACATTGTGAAGAAGATGGAGAAGATCAGAAGAGGAAATGGGTGAGACCAACAAACATTTCAAATAGGGACGACGTTTTGGTCCGATCAATTGACTTTTAAAAGCCGTAGGTAGATGGAAGAGGAGCAAATCGACTAGCTGAGGTGTGCAGAGCCGCCTCTCCCTCCTCTGGCCACAGGCAGGGGCGGTTTACACACCCGTGTAATCTGGGAATTGAAGGTTCATATGGTCCTCAGAAGTAGCAACAACTCAAGAGTCCTCTTCATCTTTGTAAGAAGTATTGCTCATCAGAGTCACTTTCAAAAATGTATAACTGAATTGAATCTTATACTTGATATCCCAACCCAGTGACTGTCTCAGATGTGTGTTAGAAAGTCACCTCTCACTCAGGAAATGCACCTTCTGCTTTGGCCATTTATTATCTGCTTGGTTTTGAAAATTAGCACTCCCAGCTACACCTTTGATACCCTACTTATCCTTCACATATTAACACGGAGAAAAAAATACATGAAAACAACCACATCTTCTGGTCCACACCTTCACTTCCTTTCCTCTCCTTTTCAGTATCTGTGCAAAAAGTATATCTTTACATCACTTTAATTCATGCATTTACTAGGTAAATTAGGGGATATTATGACTCCTGTAATACTTGGCAATCACTGAAAATAGTTACAAATATTCCAGCCCCAAGAGAACGCACCTGCATTCAGAAACAGCTGTAAGTTTCACCCTCCTGACAGCCAGGTCGTGCTATACCTGGTTACTGATTTGAGCTTTGAGAGGAAGAAGAAGAGCAAAACAGGGAAGGAAAGAGCTGAGCTTGAGAGAAAGCTCGTCTCTATTTAATCATGAAATCTCCTGGGGTTGCTAGGTAAACTATTAAAAACTATGTGTAATCCCGCGTCCATGTGAGTCTGGATTTTCTTCAATACTGGACAACCACTAAAAAATAATCGGTTGGGTGCTGAGAGTGATGTAAGACTGCAGCAGCTCCAAGCAAATTTGAAATGATCTGTAATTTGAGGTTGTTGTGTGTATCAGAGCAGCTGCATTGTTCTCACCAACTGACTTAGCGTCTCTCTGGGCCCTGCTCACCCCTACAGCCCCTGTCCCGGACTCTACCTGCTTCAGAGCTTCTGTTTCGAGGCTGGGAACATCTTTCTTGCCTCAGGGCTTTTGCACATGTTCTCCCTTCTAGCAAGCATTCCTCATCTAGTTAGATTCAGCTCGTTTTTGCTGTCCCACTTAAATGGTACTTCGTTTTCTGACCTCTCAAATTAGGCTAGGACCCTGGGCTTCACACTTCCTCTGTACACTCAGCATTTTATAATTATTTTGTCCACAGCTGTCTTTCCTTCTATGCTAGTGCTTTCTGAGGGCAGCAGCCATGGATGCCCCATTCCCTGCTAGGTCTTTAGCTCCTGACACAGTGCAGGTTCTACTGAAGTAATGAGTTATTTTGAGGGAATAAAGGTAGCATGAAAAAAGAAATTTGGATGTAGATGTAATATTGATAAAAGACAGAGGAATGATGAAAATTTTCTGATTATTAAAGAAAAGCTTATTAAATTGAAGGATGACATAAAAATAGTGAAATATACAAATGTACTACTAGATCCATATTTCCATATATATATTTCCATATATATATATATATATATATATATATATATATATATATATATCTGATTAACCTTCATCCAGATGAAATATAGAACTTTCAGCATCTCATATCTTTCCTTCCTGACCATTGCTAGTCATACCTACTCCCCACCATCCAACGCCCGGAGGTAAACCACCATTCTGACTTCTATTACCATAAATTACTCTTTGCACTTTCTGAAATTTCATATAAAAAATTATTCAGTATGTATACTTTTGTGCCTGGTTTGTTCCATTCAACATAATACCCATTAGATTCAGCCATATTGTATGCTCCTTTTCATTGTTTAGTTGTATTCCATTGCATGAAAATTCATGATGTAGTTACTGATTTTCTTACGGATATTTGTGTTTATTACCCACTTTGGAGCTGTGATGGAAAAAAGGTTCCATGAACACTCTGGTACGGATCTTTCTGTGGAATACGATTGTTAAAAGAGCTCTGTTTTACCCCCATCATTAAAAACAAAACAAAAAATCAATCAACATATGCTCATATGATGTTTAAATGTCTTTTCAGTTGTTAAAAATCAAAATAAAATCAAAATAGCATTAGATATTACTAAAGAAATAGATGAGAATCCTAATTGAAGACTGGGCCAAAAATTATCACTAAGTCAGAGATAGAAAAACTTAAAAATCTAATGAAATGGGGAACTCATTAAATATGGTAATGTACGTAACAAAAATGTGTTCACACACACACACACACAAACAGGTACAAAGTGTTCCTAGCAGCTTTATTCATTACAGCCCCAAACTGGAAAACAATACCAACAATACTTAAAATATTCTGTACACTTCATTTACTTGGGGTAGCATACAAGGACTGCTGTCCTGAGAGTGAACCTACTCATACAATTCCATGATTGTCCTATATTCTAATAATGTCTTACATTTATGTAGAACTTTAAAATTACATATTTCACATACAACACACAGCTAATAAGTGACAGAGCAGGAACTCAAATGCAGGACTTCTAATGCTAACTTTAGTGAGTTTCCCCATCATATCCTGATTACACCTCATCAAGGAAAGCAACACTCAACATGATTGCTTATGACAAAGTGTGTTTAATTTTTAACAGTTTAAAAGCTGTGTCTTATACTTTGGAGGGTTTTTCTAATTAGCAATAATTAGTTGCATTCTCATCTGCCCTTGTCGGTTGGTCTCAGCCTTTCTTCTCGTGCCTTGCCAGTCACCGTAGCTTACTCACGCACACATTCCATTCCTCCAAGAGTTACCTTCCTTCTTGTTTGTCAGTAGACATTCTGTTATAGTTTTCACTGATGGTAAATTTAGTAAAGTAAAAATAAATTTTTTCTTTTTCTTCTTTTTTTTTTTTACTAGAGGACTTCTCAGAGCTTTTAAAATGGCAGTGTATCTAGTGAGTTTCTAAAGAGCAAGCTATCGTGTGCTATACTTCCTAACAGAATCCCACTAACTGCATTTAGAATTTCTAGAGAAAATAAATTTTTGGGAAACTTCTTTCTAGACTTTGATTTTCTTTTGAAAGCTTAATTTTCAACAATGCCATTCCTTCAAAGCTTTGTGAAGTGACTTCTTGGAAATTCCACCAAGAAATGATATTAGTGGATGATAAGGGCCTCGTATTTTATAGTCCCTTCCAGATAGAAGACTTCCCCCTTGACAGAAATTATCAGGACTAAAAGTGACTGATGTGAGCTCAGGCACTGTGCTGGCAGAAGAGAAATTTGTGTTGGGGTGGGTTGGAGGGAGAAGCTTAATTCAGAGCCGAAACTGCAGAATGGTAGAGACCCTGGAGTCTGGCTAGGGTTCTTTCTAAAGCCAAATGAATGTGCTTAGTGGGGAAAATGGAAGAAACACAAACTTGACTCACTCAAAATATCAACGCTGATACATCATCCTAAGGGGCGTACACACTGCTCACCTTTTTATCTGCCTTCGCTTTAACAACCAACAGTTTCCAGCCCTGTATCTTGATGGGCATACCCAGCAGGGACAATTGCTTTCTAGACATGTCTATGTTGAAATCTCATTTTTTTAAAGCTTTCAGTCGAGTTGTTTGGCTGACAGAATTCATCTGCAAATAGTTTTGTTTGTTTTTGTCAATCATGAAAAATCACTTCATTCTGCCTGTTAGAAATTTGGAGTGATGTCCATTTCAGCAAAAATGTATCACTTTTTTGGTTTTTACTGATTTGACCTCTCCTCAAGTGTGCAATGATTTATTCTATTAGTACCAGTAGAGCTGAGCTGTTTTATTTTTTGCAGTTTGATTTTATTAGACATGCTATTTCCATATTGATATATATTTTAAAAGGATACATTATTGCATCCATAATTTATAGTTAAAATGATCTCTTCTTCTAAACAGTTTAATCCTAAAAATAGTTAAAAAGGAAGGAAAAGACTCAATCACTAAAAATGAAATAATAATTATTTTAAAAGATGTACTGAAATTTAACAACTAGGTATTGGGGTATGGAGTGTTTTTTATACATTTTAAATACTTTAAATACTTTTATTTTTTAAAAGCGCTATAAAATAGTAGATTTTAACTACTGAAAAATATTTTTTCCTCAATTTTCTTTTCTCATCTTGGTTATGTGATACATGATTTTTATACAACTTAACTCAGGAACACATATACTCAATCACTAAAAACAAAATCATAATTATTTTATTTTAAAAGATGTACTAAAGTTTAATAATCTGGGTATTGGGATATAGAGTGGTTTTTATACTTTTTAAATAATTTTGTATGTATTTTGATTTCCACAAAATGAAGATGTTGCATTTATAAGCATGAAAATACATTTTATATTTGCAGTTATTTATTTTTTTCTATAACTGTCCTACCTGTTAATGTTTTTCTTTCATAAAACAAGAAAATACACTGGGAATGATTAGCTAGTGTATGCAAATTATGTGAGTATTCAGTTAGTTCTGTCCTCCTGTTTTATGAGACTAGTCATGTCAAGGACTGTGACTGGCAGTCTTAACAAAAGCTTAGCAGTCTGGAGTCAGACCATTTAGTTCTGGTTCTCCTGCTTACTGGCTGTCTAATTTGGGATTGTCATTTAATCTTTTGGGGCCTTAGTTTTCTCATCTGTAAAAGCAGGATTGTTATATTACATTGGCACAAATGTAATTGTGGTTTTCACATTGGTGAAATTTGCTATTTGATATTGGAATACATTCTTAAATAAATGGTTATGTTATACATTATTTTAATGCACATTTCTCGCTTTCTGTTTTTTTGCTAATGACTTATTACTTGCTTTTTATTTTATGTTTATTTTAGACTATGGAAATGATGTTAGACAAAAAGCAAATTCGAGTGATTTTCTTATTCGAGTTCAAAATGGGTCATACAGCAGAGGAGACAACTCACACATCAATGACGCATTTGGCCCAGGAACTGCTAAAGAACATACAGCGCAGTGGTGGGTCAAGTTTTGAAAAGGAGATGAGAGCCTTGAAGACGAGGAGCAGAGTGGCCGCCATCAGAAGGTGACAACGACCAACTGAGAGCAGCCATCGAAGCTGATCCTCTTACCACTGCAGGAGAAGTTGCCAAAGAACGATGTCGACCGTCCTATGGTCATTCGGCATTTGAAGCAAATTAGAAAGGTGAAAAAGCTCGATAAGTGGTGCCTCATGAGCCGACTGAAGATAAAAACATTGTAGGTTTGAAGTGTCATCTTCTCTTATTCTACGCAACAACGAACCATTTCTTGAACGGATTGTGACGTGTGATGAAAAGTGGATTTTATATGACAACCGGCGCTGACCAGCTCGGTGACTGGACCGAGAAAACGCTCCAAAGCACTTCCCAAAGCCAAACTCGCACCAAAAAAATGTCATGCTCACTGTTTGGTGATCTGCTGTGGGTCTGATCCACTACAGCTTTCTGAATCCTGGCGAAACCATTACATCTGAGATGTATACTCAGCAAATTGAGGAGATGCACCAAAAACTGCAATGCCTGCAGCCGGCATAGGTCAACAGTAAGGTCCCAATTCTTCTCCACGACAATGCCCGACCGCACGTTGCACACCAACACTTCAAAAATTGTACGATTGGGCTAGGAAGTTTTGCCTCACCTGCCATATTCACCTGACCTCTCACCAACCGACTACCACTTCTTCAAGCATCTCGACATTTTTTTGCAGGGAAAACGCATCCACAACCAGCAGGATGCAGAAAATGCCTTCCAATAGTTCCTCGAATCCCAAAGTATGGATTTTTATGCTACAGGACTAAACAAATGTATTTCTCATTGGCAAAATTGCGTTGATTGTAATTGTTCCTAGTTTCATTAATAAAGATGTGCTTGAGCCTAGTTATAATGATTTAAAATTGACGGTCCAAAACCGCAATTACATATGAACCAACCTGATAGAAGGCATCTCACAGGGCTGCAGAGTGTTCATTTGGTTCATACTCAGTGCACTAGGAACAGTGGCTCTGCATAGGAAGAGTTGGTAACGTTATCATGTCATCATCATCATCATCATCATCGAGGACATTATGTAAAGAACACGACACAAGAGCTGGTCCACTTATATGGCTACACAGTTTGTAGACTGGGGAACTCAGGAGCACACATTTTAAAAGACGTTAATCCCCACTTCTGATAATCAGAGACATAATATATAAATAACAATACCATTTGTAATGCATCCAATAGGTGATCATTTAAAAGTCTGACAATTTCAGATAACAGGAATCCTCATATACTTCTGGTGGGAGTGTAAATTCAGGTAATTATTTTGCAAGTTCAGTGTGCAATCCAGCAAGTCCACTTTAAGGCATACATCTACTAGAGAAAACTCACACATAAGCACAAGGAGTTATGTGTAAGGATATTTATTATAAAACAAGCTGTTTTTTTGTTTGTTTTTTTAAGGAAATGATCTATATGTTCAGTAATAGGGTAATAGATAAATGGATATGATATATGTATATCGTGCACTTTTATACAATAGTTAAGATAAATGAACTAGTTATTTATATTGCAAAGTGAACCTGTCTTAAAAACAATAAAAAGGCAAATTGCAAAATTATATATATATATATATATAATTTCTGTAAAAAATCTATACTGTATATTAACCCAAACTTATTTTGAAATTTTAATTATTCAGTGAGCTGGAATGATATGAACTAAATTCATAACAGTGGTTATGTAGGAAAAGGGAGAATTGGAAATGGTAAGGAAAAAGACAAAAAAGAGGACTTTAAATTTCTTTCCTTTATCAATATAGAAAGGATTGACACAACTGTATAAATAAGGTTAGTACTTGACATTTCTATGTGGTGATTACATAAGCCTTTATTGTACATGACTCTGAATGTTTCTGTATTGTAAAAATTTCTCAAAATGTGTATATAAACTAATTTTTAAAAAGATACTCTTCCAAAAAATGGTAAGTACTATGCAAGTGTCGATTATCAAGAAGGGAAAGAAATATTCTTCCATTATAAATTAATGAAGGACTGAAACATACCCTATTCAGTAAGCTCCTCAAGGTCCAAATCCTGCTTTGCGTCATTGTACCTTTTAGCCCCAGCACAGCACTTGTTGTATAAAAAGTGTTCAACAAACCTACATTAAAATACCCTGCACTCCAATTTATCCAAGACCTAAAAAATTTACCCTCAATTATAAAATAAATAAAATAACAGAAAAACATGAAAAAATAATTAGATATCATTCTAAATATGTTAGCAAAAATTAAAAATGACAATATCCAATGTTAATGGAGATGTGAAAAAACCACCAAACTCACATGTTGGTGCTGACAATTTAAAATGGAAAGCGTTTTGGCAATATATTTTTGGAGGTAAAATTTTCCTTGGTCTAGTAATAGCCTGTTCTTGGAAATTTATCCTAAGGAAAGACTCCAAAAATGAGAAAGACTAAATACACACACACACACACACACACACATATCAGGAGTGCCAAAAAAATGTATGCAAGTGGACACTTTGGTCAACATTGCTCAAGCAGTAGTTCGCAGTAATCAGAAGTGTCTGGATGCTGATGGTAACCACTTTGAGCACCTCTTGTAATTGCAGAAGTCAAATAGGACTTGTGCTCTTCTTTTGTTATAGGTATATATTGAGTATTAAATTTTAATGCAGTTTTCCTTTCATAAAATGTGTATACTTTTTTTTGCAATATGTATACACTCCTGTGTGTGTGTGTGTATTCATAATACTCGTGTATTTACTGCAATGTTACTTGTGATAGAAAATGGAAATCAGTGTAAATGTTCACTAATCACAAAATGACCAATTAAATTATGTATAAAAATGTATTAGACTATTATGTAGTCATTAAGACAATAATTATAAGGGGATAAAGATAATCTAGATGAAACATCTCAATTTTTTGCTAGAATTGATTCATCTGGTAGTTATGAGTATGTGGAGCAAAGTTTATGAAATATACCAGTGAAAAAAGCAGGAAACAAAAAGAGTATATGTGTTCCTGATTTAAGCTGTGTAAAAATCATGTATAAACATAACCAACATGAGAAAAGAAAATTGGGAAACAGGTATTTTTTAATAGTTAAAATCTATTTTATAGTGCTTTTAAAAAAGAAAAAACTTCTATCTGTTGTTGGGATATTTTAAAGGTGCCTATTGCATACCTACCATCATGAAACCCAATTATGACAGAATAAGAATGCTCTTCATTGTAATTCAGCACCTAATATGGAAGATAAAGTGGGAGAACAGCTCCTGGGTGTTATATTTACCTTGAAAAAAGTACACTACCACATCTTACAAAAGAGAAGTGTGTCTGACTCCTCCAATTTAAGACACGTAATCATGTCAAGTTGGCAATTTTAATTGTTAATTATGCTTTCAACATAACTGATTATATTTAGAAATCAGCACCCCAATTTTTTTTGGAAATTTCATGGAAAATTTTCTAGCTGCAATATTTCTGTTCACAATTGTTTAATTTGTTTATTGAGTTCTACAGAATAAAGATGTGTCTCACAAAGAGTTCCTGCAATGAAATACAAAATTTGGGAGTACGTTGGCCACTGGAACCAGAGAAAGACATGATTCTTGTCAGCATCAATATGACAAATAAGAAAATAATAGTGAATTACATGGGGAAAATGCTCCCAGTTATGTATTGTGTGGGAATACTAGAGAAAGAATTATGTATTCCAGTATTAAGCAAAGTAGAGAAATAAGAGAGAAAATGTATGCTTTATACTTTAAATCTGACACAGAGATACCAGTTGAGATTTTCAGAGGATGTCATCCCTGGATGCTGCCTCTCATTTACACGTTACATGGGAGAATATCGTGCGGCTGCATATTCTCAGCTGTTGAATGTGTTCTGCTCATTTTCCAGCAGGGAGGACGAGTTTAAAGCTTTCTTGGCATGTGTACTCTTTCACTTCTGCTGTATCTGTTTATCTGTCTTGCTTATTTATTGTTTGTATTTAGCTTTTCCTGCAAGTGGTTCTGAGAATTGTATGGTGAAAAAACAATACCAGTGCAGGCCATAAGCTTTACAAACAAATCTCTCTCCAGCTTTCATACTGGGTCTGTCTGGGGATTCATTCCTTAACTTTGTGAAAATTTCCAAAGGACAACGCATGTTTAAACAAATTTCAAGGACTGTTTTTTGTTTTTTTTCCCCCCAGGTTTATGACATTTGCCCTTAGACCACCAAATTCTTCCAAGGAAGTTAAACTCTAATGAATAACTCAGTCCTACACATTTAAAACCAACTCTCCTTTCTACTTACGTAAAAGATAACTATAGTTCTAAGGTCTTGTACAAGTCATTAAACTAATTTTCAGACTTATCTGTAAAACAAGAGAAGTGGATGATATGAGCCCTATAGTTTAATCAAAGTCCAATGATTTCCCCAAACCTTGTACTTCACAAGCTTTCCAAAGAATAGCTGCACAGGTAGATTAAACTCTGGGGGATGCTGCTTGTGAATAAATTCTTAGTGAACATCTGGAAGACACATGGGAAACAATCGTAACCCTGACTGTATCAATAACCATGAACCCTATTAATGATTTTGGAGGGAAGCTCAGCAAAATGTTAATTTATTTAATAAATATTTAATCGTATATTATTTCAATAAGTAAATTAGTGTTTACACAGTAAAGAACACAAATGTTTTGTGCACACATTCTTAACCTGCTTCCATAGTCCTTCTTCGACATTTCCCAAAGAAGTATAAAAAAAAAAGATGAACATAAAAGATTTCTGTTTATAGCAGTTTATGATTGGTAGTTAAATCTATAAAATAATCCAATGGTTTATCCCTCTTACCTTGAGAATGTTTAATCAGTTTTGATATTTGCTTTAGCACTGTCAAATGTATATTTATATAAAATCTTCCAAATCATGAAAGATTTATAATTTGAAATGTATTTGGATTATTCTCCATTCAGTCTGCTGGATAAAAATTAGGGGTACTGTAACTAGAACAATTAATTGAGTTAAGCTGAGTGTTATAAAAAAATGAAAAAATTTTCATGGTGTGCTTTGGCCACATAAATGAAACTAAGAGTCTGTTCCCTGTCAAGAGTTGGTGAGATAAGAGGAGCCACATGTGTGCTTTTCAGGAGCCCAGATTAATAATCGAAGCATAGATCAGAAGAAAAGGGGTCAGAAGCAATGTATTCTTGCTATTGAGTCTATTGCTGGCCCTTTATGGGCTTGTGTAGGTTAATTAACTCTGGAAAGACTCAGTTACCCCTGCTGAGACGTGTGATGAGAAACAACCACTTGCCATTCAAGTCAGCAGTTAGGTATAAATGCTGCTTCTAGTGGTGTGTGGTGACTGTAGCAAGGCCCTAGCTGCTGGGGGGGTGGGGACAGGCTGGGGAGGCAGTAGGAGTACCAAAGAGCACAAAGAGCTCCAAGACCACTGGTGACACACCTACAAACTAGTTGGGAAGTGCAGGGTACAGGTTAACTGCAGTTGTGGCTCCCCTCCTTCCTAGGAGGACTCCCTTTGTTCAGATATCCATGCTCTTCCTTGTGGTCATGCTTTTCAGGGGAGGCACATGCCTTGCCCCTTGAGCCCGCCCTGTTCTCTTGGTTCATTGTGGCAGGGGATACAAAGCAATGTGGGGCAATGAGGTACAAGGCCAGGTTATCTTGAGGATGGGGGTGGGGTGGGGGTGGGACTGGTGTTTCTGGGAAAGGATTTCCTCAGTCCTAAAGGAATACAACAAAGACAAAGTACCTTTACTGCCTTGACCACCTCTGGACACTGGCCTTGGATGTAACCCCTGTTTCAGGCACGTGGCATCCAGGATGCCAAGAGGCTAAAAATGGCAGAACAGAAATGGGAATTAAACCGGACCTAAGAGGAAGGATGGGTTTTCACAAACAGCCAAATAACAAAGAAGCAAGAACATGTCAAGACAGGATAAGAGTATAGATAAGAAAAAGAAAATGTGGAAATGTAATGGCTGTATACTATGTCAGAGGGGTAGTAGATGGAGGGAGGGGGGTTATCACTGTGTGAGGGATATAAATGATAACTGTCTAACTATTACTTTGTTTTGTATACCTGAAACTAAAAACAAGAGAGTTTGTACAAAAAATAAATAAAAAAGTAAACTCTATTAGAAAATCAGAGGAAAAAAAGAAAAGACTTGGGCTGGTTTGTTAACTGAGCAACGCTGAAAACTGTAAGGCTAGAACCAAAGGGAGTCATAGGAGGAATGGTTTTGATAAATTAGGAAAATTACAGCTTTGTCACCGTCACTTCAAGCAGGAGGTGGTGCCATGCAGGGTGCTTGGGCTTCTACTTGCCCTAAATCACATGTACATCTTTAGGCTACTTTCTTCAGAAGAAGACTAGACAAAGGCAGGTGGCTCAAAGGAGTCTTGTGACTTCCACACGTTGTAAAATGCAGGCAGTTGTGCAAGAGAATCATCCTGTTTAATTTTATCTCAACATGGTCTTCTTGACTGGTTTTTGTGTGATTATGGATTTTGTCTTCTTTACCTCATGGTGGGACACACATTGATCTGGTCACCATGTAAAAGAAAAAACCTGATTCCTCCCCCCAAAACAGTATTTATATATTTTAAATTCTTTTATTTTTTTAATCTCAAAGTATGAAATGCACAGTATAGAAAAAAGCAGAACACATGGAAAAAATATAATTATTTAAAATTAACATCAAGTCTCTGAGAAGGAACAAAGCTAACTATGCTTCAAAGTTTTGTGACTGCTCAACAGCAACTCCCTGACCACAATGATCCAAGCACCTGTAAGATACATGCAATATACAATCACTTATGAAAAGGAATAATCTCTTACATGCATTAGATACCACTGGAAATATATGAATGTTAAGTTGTTATTACTAAATTCACACAACATTACCAAGATAATTTTGATGCTTATATACACATCATATTTAATAAAATCTAGAAAGCTATTGATTATGAAAGGTAGCATTCTTATTTTTAAATTAGCTATAGTTACTCATTTTTATTGCTATATATAGCAATAAATTTATCCACTCTAATATTAATGTCCAATTGCATTGTTTCCAATTTTTGGCTATTATGAACAATATTACACTGAGCATGATTTAACACATCTTTGCACACAAATATACATTTCTGTTGGGTATTTGGAGTGAAATTGAATGTTCAAGTTAAAGTAGAAGCTGCTAAACAATTTTCCAAAGTGGTTGTTCCAGTTTACTTTCCCATCAGCAAGATGAGAGAGTTCTACTTGTTCTTTATATTGTCTTTTGTTGAATACTGAGATCACATATAACTTCTTCCACTTTGTGGCTTGAATTTTTTCTTCCAAAAATTTCTTTGGATAAATAGAAATCGTTAATTTTAATATTGTCTGGTTTATCAAGTTTTTTGCTTTGTGGCTAGTGATTTTTTTTTATGTGTAGTTTAAGAAATCTCTGTCTCTTCAAGTATAGAATGATAAACTCTCATGTTGTCTTCTAGAAATTTCATTGTTTTACTTTTTAAATTTAGAGCTAGAAAATTCATCTATAATTTATTCTTAGCTATGATGCGAGTTAGGGAGGAATCAAGATTCATTTCTTTCTCCATATGGATAACTAAATGAACTAGTATAATTTATCAGAAAGACCATTCTGTCTCTCACTGCACTGCAGCATATGAATCAGTGACTATATTTGGACATATCTATTGTTGTAGTCTATAAATTTTTCCATGCTCAATTTGTCTATGCTTGTACCTGTATCATATTGCTCTCATTTTTGCAGCTTAATAAGTCTTGAGTTTTGGTATTATGAGGTCTCTGACTTTATTATTTTTGTTGTTATTTATAATTATGTTGGCTATATTAGGCCCTCTCTATTTCCATATAAAATTTATTTTATTTTATTCTTTTCAATAATTTTTAAAATTTTTTCAATTGCAGTTGACATACAATGTTATTTTAATTTCATGAGTACAACATAGTGATTAGACATTTATGTAACTTACAAAGTGAGCTTCCCAATAAATCTAGTAACTATTTGACAATATGCATAGTTATTACATGACTGACTATATTCTCTACGCTTTATATTACACCCCCATGTCTATTTTGCATCTCTTAATCTCTTTTCCTTGTTCACCCATTTCACCAAACCCCCTTCCCATTTGGTAACCATCAAAATACTCTCTGTATCTGTGAGTTTGATTTCTTATGTTTCTTCATTTATTTATTTCTTTATTTTGTTTTTATATTCACATATAAATGAAATCCACATATTAGTGAAATCATATGGTATTTGTCTTTCTCTGTCTGATTTATTTCACTTAGCATAACGCCTTCTCTGTCCATACATGTTGTTGCAGATGGCAAGATTTCATTCTTTTTTATGGCTGAGTAATACTCCATTGTATACATGTACCACCTCTTCTTTATCATTTATCTATTGATGAACACTTAGATTGCTTCCAAATCTTGGCTATTGTATATAATACTGTAATGAACATATGGTTACATATGTCTTTTTGAGTTAGTGTTTTGGGTTTCTTCAGATAAATAAATAAAAGTGGAACTGTTGGGTCCTTCTGTGTCTCTTGTTACAGCCTTTGGTTTCAAGTCTATTTTGTCTGGTATAAGTATTGCGACCCCAGCTTGTTTGTTTTGTTTTCATTTTCATGAAATATCTTTTCCATCCTTTTACTCCCATGTGTGTTTTTCTATCTGAAGTGTGTCTCTTATAGGCAGCATATGAGGTATTATCAAAACATACAGTGAATGTTTAAATAACAATAATGTATTACAGTAAAAGGCACATTGCTATTAACCTCCCTCAAAATACTCACCCTCGCTTCAAACACACTTATCCCACTGTTCTTGCCACTTTCTGAAGCAGATCTGGAAGTCCTCTTTCATGAGTGTCTTTAGTTGCACTATCATGGCTGCCTCAATGTCCTGAATCAATTTAAAGCGTTTACCTTTCGTGGTCATTTTGACTTTGGGGAAGAGCCAGAAGTCCCGTGGGGCCAGATTGGTGAATAAGGTGGATATAAGGACACACTGTAATGTTTTTATTTGACAGAAATTGCCGTACCAGAAGTGATGTGTGAGCCTTTCTGTTGTGATCATAAAATACAGTGAGTGTTGCTGCCAAGTTCCATCCAACAGAAAGGCAGGGGTTTTCAATACAGGAAGTGGTGCATCAAACCTTAGTAACAGTGTGTGACAAGTTTCACCTTGTTTGGTGCCATCAGTCGGGTGTAAGCTACGGTTGAGAGACGGTGTGTTTTAAAGTGTGCCATAAATCATCTTCCATCATGATAACACCCCATGTCACACATTGCTTCTGCTTTATGGCAATTTCTGTCAAATAAAAACATTACAGTGTGTCTTCATCCATCTTATTCACCTCATCTGTTACCCTGTGACTTCTGTCTCTTCTCCAAAGTCAAAATGATTTGGGACATTGAGGAAGCCACAAGAGCACAACTAAAGATACTCACAAAAGAGGACTTCCAGAAGTGCTTCAGAAAGTGGCAAGAACGATGGGATAAGTGTGTTTTAAGTGAGAGGGAGTATTTAGAGGGGGATTAATGGCAATGTGTCTTACTACAATAATTTTTTTTTTTTAATTTCAAAATTCCCCATATTGTTTGATAACACCTCATATGTAATGGTCTTGTTTTCCTATCCATTCAGCCACCCTATGTCTTTGATTGGAGCATTTAATCCATTTACATTTAAATAATTGTTGATAGATACGTAGTGATTGCTTTTATGTTATACATATTTTTTTCCTTTTCTTTATCCGTCTTTTGATAGTAGTCCCTTTCACATTTCTTGTAATACTAGTTTGGTGGTGATTAACTTCTTTAGCTTTTTCTTGTCTGGGATACTTGCTATATGTCCTTCAATGCTAAATGATAACTTTACTATCTTTTAGATAGGAAAGAGTAATCTTGGTTATAGGCCCTGTGCTTTTCATCACTTTGAATATTTTGTGCCAATCCCTTCTGGCCTGCAAAGTTTCTGTTGTGAAATCAGCTGACAGTCTAATGGGAGCTTCTTTGTAGGTAACTAACGGCTTTTCTCTTGCTGCTTTTAAGACCCTCTCTTTGTCTTTAACCATTGGCATTTTAATTATGATGTATCTTGGTGTGGGCTTGTTCAGGTTCATCTTGTTTGAGACTCTCTGTACTTCCTGGGCTTCTATATCTGTTTCCATCATAAGATTAAGGAAGAATTCTGTTATTACTTCTTTAACTAGATTTTCAGTTCTTTGCTCTCTTCTTCTTCTGGTACTTCGAGGATGCAAAAGTTGGTATGCCCAGTGTTGTCCCACAGGCTCCTTAAACTCTCCTCAATTTTTTGGATTCTTTTTTCTTTTTACTGTTCTGATTGAATGTTTTCTATTACCTAATCTTCCAAATCACTGATTCAATCCTCTACTTCATCCAATCTACTGTTGATTCCCTCTAATGTATTCTTCATTTCAGTTATTGTATTCTTCACTTCTGACTAGTTCCAATATATATTTCTATTTCCAGTTTTATGTTTCCTATCTCTCTGTGGAATATTTCACTGAGATAATTGAGTATCCTTATAACGAGTGTTTTGAACTCTGCATCTGGTAGATTTCTTGTCCCTATTTTGTTTAGTTCTTTCTCTGGAGCTTGTTCTGTTCTTTCAACAGGGACATGTATCTTTGGCTGCCTCCTTGTGTTGTTCCTAAGCATTAGGTAGAGTTGTTACATCCCCTGATCTTGGTAGAGTGGCCTTATGTAGTAGGTGACCTGTGGGTCCCAGTGATGCAATGTTCTTGGTTACCTGAACTGGGTTTCCAGATGCATCTATTGTGTGGATTGTGTGCTCTCATGCTGTGGCTGAGCCTTGATTGCTGTCAGCATGTCATTGGGAGGAACTGACCCTTAGACTAATTGCTTGTGAGAATTGGCTGTAACTATAGTGGAGGAGCTGTTATAGAGGGGCTGACCCTGTGAAACAGGATTTCCTTTATCGCAACTTTGGTGTCTGCCAAGTCTGTCCTTCAGGTGTGTCATTTGAGGAGGTAGTTGAATGGTGCTCTGGTGTGGTCTGAAGCTGGCCACTGGCTGTGTTGGTTCTGGTGCCTCTTGGGAGGAGCTCTGGTGCAGGCAAGGTTCAGCCACTGCCTGTGCCCTGCACAGGGCCACTTGTTATAAGTTACAAAGTAATCTGCAGATGGTAGCATCTTGTGCTGAGCTTGGAGATGACTGAGAGAGGCTAAGTTGCAAGTTGAGAGCAGCTGCCACTAGTATGGAGCTTGGGGCTGCTTACCAAGAGGTAAGTAAGCAGGTACAGGGCATGCCAAGGCCAGATGCTGCTTTTTTGGGGTTTTGAACATTTGAGAAATTTTAAGAAAGTCTGCAGCATGAGCCAAGACAGGCCATTTGTATGAAAAAGGCACTGGAAGAGGCTTGGGTGGGTCCTCCAGTTGGGGCTGGGTGTCAGGGAATCCCCAGGGTGGGGAGATCCCTGTTAGCTAAGTTGATGGAGACTCAGATATGGCAGCCACCTGGTCATGCAGGCTGGGTTGGGGGATGGCTCAACAAAGGAACAATGGCTTCTGCTACCACTTCTGTCTGGGGGAAAGCTGCCCCTCCTGTCCTGACCCTGAAGCCAGACAATTCAGTTCTTCCCTGTATGTGCCTGGCACCTTTAGACTGCTGTCACAACACTGGAACCCAGAGTGAATGAATCCATCAATGAGTAAATCCATGTGCATGCCATTTAAGAGGGTTCCCTGGGACTACAGCCACCCTTTGTCTCACCCAGCCACAATCTTCAGTGGTTTTCACAGCCAGTTGTTATGGGAGTTTCTCTTCTCAGCACTGAAGGCTTGCATGGGCTGGGGTGCCTGGTGTGGGCCTGGCACCCCTCGCTCCCCAGGGGTACTGCCACAGCTGAGCTATCCCTCCTGATTCTCAACAACCACATATGGGTGTGGGGTCAGCCCTCTCCTTGTCTCTGTACCCCTTACCAGTCTTCATGTGGCTTCCTCTGCATACCTTTAATTAAAGGACTTCTGTCCTATAGTTTAGTTGAAATTTTGATGTGGTCATGGGAGGAGGCCAGTACAGTGTTTCCCTTCTCTACCACCTTGACCTACCTGATACTATGTAAGATCATTCTACCAAGACCAGGAGATGTAGTGACTCTACCAAAGCATAGAAACAAATAGAGGGAGGCAGCCAAAGTGAGGAGACAAAGAAACATGTTCCAAATGAAAGAACAGAATAAAGGTCCAGAAAAAGAAGTAAACAAAATGGAGACAAGCAATCTGCCAGATGCTGAGTTCAAAACACTGGTCATAAAGTTGATCAATAATCTCAGTAAGAACTTCAACAGCAATATGGGAAATATAAAAATAGAGATAGAAAACATAAAGAGAAACCGCTCAGAAATGAAGAATACAATAACTGAAATGAAGAATACATTAGAGGGAATCAACAGTAGATTTAATGTAGCAGAGGATTGAACCAGTGACTTGGAAGATAAGGTAGTGGAAAACACCCAATCAGAATAGCAAAAAGAAAAAAGAATCTGAAAAAGTGAGGATAGTTTAAGAGGCCTCTGGGACAACATCATGCTTACCAATATTCACATCATAGAGATACCAGAAGGAGAAGAGAGAGAGCAAGGAACTGAAAACCTACTTGAAGAAATAAGGATGGAAATCTTCCCTAACCTGGTGAAGGAAATAGACATACAAGCCAAGGAGGCGCAGAGAGTCCCAAACAAGATAAATCCAAAGAGTCCCACAATCAAGATACATTGTAATTAAAATACCAAAGATAAAGGCAAAAAAGAATATCTTAAAAGCAGCAAGAGAAAAGCAGTTAGTAACTTACATGGGAGCTCCCATAAGACTGTCAGCTGATTTTTAACAGAAACTGTGCATGCCAGAAGGGATTGGCATGAAATATTCAAAGTGGTGTGTGGGGAGCCATGGTTACAGGAAACTCTGAGGTTTGCAGAATGGCTCAGTTTATGCTACCTGTTTCCTCCCCCTGAGGCAATTGTCTCTTCCTGCACCTGAGGGGATCTTGAGCTTGTAAGCTGCTGAGGAATTTGGTGGGAGCAGCCCGTTCCCAGACACAGAAGGCTGATGCCTATCAGGGCAATTGATAAGATAATTACTTGTGAGTTTCGGTGAATTTTGTATCCTCTATGTGAAAGCTAAAGAATTTACATTTGTTATGTTAATACATACTTGCACGTGCTCAAACTGCTTATATGGGTGCAGTAAAATAAACTTAGTGTCTTCAGGATCACTGAAGTCCGCGATCGCCATCATATGTGAGAGTGTCTTTTATTCATTCCCACTCCCCCATTCGGGAACCCATCGACTCGTGGCGGCTGGCCCGTCACAGTGGTGAAAAGAAAGGACCTACAACCAAGATTACTCTACCCAGGAAAGCTATCACTTAGAATCGAAGAACAGACAAAGAACTTCCTATACAAGAAAAACTTAAAGGATTTCATCGCCAACAAATCACTATTACAAAAAATGTTAAAGGGGCATTTTTTAAAAAAGAAAAAGAACATCATAAATATGAGTAATAAAAAGGCAATGACTGGGGTGGCCAGTTGGCTCAGTTGGGTAGAGCACAGAGCTCATAGCACCCAGGTCGCCAGTTCGATTCCCATGTGGGCCAGTAAGTTGCACCCTCCACAACTAGAATGAAAACAATGACTTGACTTGGAGCTGAGCTGTGACCTCCACAACTAGATTGAAAACAATGACTTGACTTGGAGCTGATGGGTCCTTGAAATACACACTGTTCCCCAGTGTTCCCCAATAAAAATAATAATTTAAAAAAGGTAATAACTATATATCTATTAACAATTACTTTAAACATAAATGGATTAACTGCTCCAATAAAAAGACATAGGGTGGCTGAATGGATAAGAAAAGAAAATCCTTACATATGTGTATGCTGCCTACAAGGGATTCACTTCAGATAGAAAGATACACACCCAGCAAAAGGATGGGAAAATGTATTCCATGAAAATGGAAATGGAAAAAAGAAAAAAGAAAAAGCTGTGAGCTGGGGCAGCAATACTTTTGCCAGACAAAACAGACTTAAAAACGAAGACTATAACAAGAGACAAAGAAGGGCCCAGCAATTCCACTTCTGGATATTTATCTGAAGAAATCCAAAATACTAACTCAAAAAGACATGCACCCATATATTCATTGTAGCATTACTTACAATAGCCAAGATATGAAAGCAACATATGTGTCTATTTATAGATGAATGGGTAAAGAAGTTATATATATACATATATATATATATAATATGTAATATATTATATATAATATTATATATTATATTACATATATAATATATGCCAACACAGGTATACACATTTTAAGAGATGTTATCTGTGCTCAAGCAGTAGTTCACCATAATCAGAAGTGTCTGGACTGATGGAAACCACTTTGAGCACCTTTTGTAATTGCAGAAGTCAAATGTGAGTTGTATTCATCTTTTGTTATTGGTATGTATTGAGTATTACAATTTTAACACAGTTTTCCTTTCTTAAAATGTATATACATTTTTTGGCATCATACATATAAACTAGAACATTTATTACAACTGTAATAAAAGTTATGTGAATGTAGTCTCTCTCCCACTCTCTCTGATAATCAACCTGATAACCAGACTGCTACTATGTGACCTACCGGCAGAGAGTGATACAGCACAGAGACACTGGACAAAAGGATGATTCACGTGCCAGGTGAGATGGAGCAGCACAGCACAAGATTCCATCACACTATGCACAATGGCACACAAGTTAAAATTTATAAATGGCTTATTTCTGGAATTTTCCATTTAATTTTTTTGGCCCACGAGTAACTAAAACTATGGAAGTACAAGTGCAGTTGAGGCGGGACTACTGTATGTACTTGACAGAAAGAAAGGGCAATTGCTCCTCCTTCCTGGCTGAACTGGCAGCCAGGCTCAGGCACCAGGCCTGGGAAGGAACATGAAGAGGGTCACTTGTCCTCAGACCCTGTGTTCCTACACATGCCCCTCTGCTCAGAAAGCTAAGCCCCTGCTGCTGCCCTCTGTCTGCCCTGCACCAGGACTAGAATGTTCCACTCATTCCCACTTCTTTCTCCTCTGAGCCCATTTCCACTGCCACTCCAATTTCTATTTCCGTTGACAGAAGGTAAGGATGAAAAACAGCTCCCACAGTGTAGAGAGCTTACTGTCTAAGCAGATGAGAGCCTACCTGAAGCACATGGACCGCCCAGGGTGTTGGGTCCTGAGGAGGAGTGTTTATGAGCATGTAGCAAAGTGCTGCTCCTCACAACACGTGCGAGGGGCTGAGAAAATGTTTGGAGCTGTTCAGACCAAGAACAAATAAATCACGTCTGGGTCAGTATCTTTGGAATGCTATTTCCACTAGCAGTACCTGCAGATGCAGAGATTGAGAGTGTAGGGTAGTGAAGAATCAAATCCCTATAGTGGGTGGGCAGAGAGAGAAATTCACACGTATAGCCTGGAACTTTGTCCTTGACAGTTGTGACACGTACACCTTCCTGCCAGGGAGTCATACTTCCATCCTCCAGTCACACCACATTTTTAAAGAGAAAAATGCAGATTTTCAAAAATCTCATTCATTTAAATAATGGAATAATAACTATGTAACAAGGATAGTGCTTTTCTTGCAATATCGTGGGCTACCTACCGTATATATATAGACAACAACACTTTAAAGCCAGGTTTTGTGGGAAGGAAAGTGGAGGATAATTTTCTACATTCTTTGGCATATATAAGGACTAAGTCTAAAAACTTAAGTCATTGTTTTTTCTATAAATTTAGAGAACATAATTCTTTTGCCTGGAAAAAGCCTCTGGCTGCACTCCCCTAAGGAAAGAAAGAGACTGTCAGAAGGAAGGAGAGCACAAGGTTGGCCTCCCTGCCTGCAGCATCGTCTGAGGAGGGAGAGTGGGAGGGTGCCAGGCTGCTGCATCCTCCGCCCCAGAGCTGCGTGTAGGGAGCTTAGAACAGTGTGGCCAGTGGAAATATCACGTGAACAACAAATGCCAGCTCCATCTGGACTTTCCAATGTTCTAGTCCCCACATGCAAAAGTGAAAAGGAACAGGTGAAATTAATTTTAATATATTTAACTTAACCCAATAAAACCAAAATATTATTACTTCAATATATAATCAACATGAAATTACTAATGAGACATTTTACATGTTTTTTATTGTTGTCTTTTGAAATCCAATGTGCTCATGTATTCTTCGCATACAGCACATCTCAATCCAGACCAGCCATGTTTCAAGTATTCAACAGGTGTGTGTGGCCAGTGGCTACCATGTTGGATAGCACAGCTTTAGAATAGCATAAGATACATATGAAAAGTGCTGGAAGGTGCCAATATCCGGTTGGATTCTATGACCTAAATGGCACAGCAATGGGAATGTGAAAGTGGTTGAAGGAGAAGGAGAAGGAGAAGGAGAAGGAGAAGGAAAGGAGGTTCAGGCAGTGCTACGGCCCTTCCTGCCATCTTTGCCAGAGCTTGCTGGCGGCTTCTAGATGATCTAGACATCTCCTTGCCCCAGTGACCAAATACAAACATACTGAGTTCTGAAGAGGACTCATAAAGTCTGAGCCAGGAACAAGTGGGTATTTAGGGCTGTGACTTCAAGGTGCGGGCAAGCAGTTAAGGTCATGGGCTGCCAAGAGCAGTCCTACTTCAGCAGAGAAGTTGCCACAGAGTCCAGAGGACAGAGCTGACACCTCTTTCCTCTTGCATAAGCCAAACCTCCACATAGTACTTCATTTATTCATTGATTCAACAAATATGGATTAAGAGTCTCTTGTGTAAAAGCCACTCACTGATCTTGCTACTGGGGACACAAGGGGGAGAAAAAGAATCACAAAAGTCCGTCTCTTATGCAAATTCTATTCTAGTTGAGGAATAAAAATATTGAAAAGATATGTTAGATAATGATAAGAACAATGGAAAAGATGAAAAATAAAGCAGAATGAGACAAGGGTACTGGGGAGATATGTAATTTTAAATAAGATGATCTGGGAGGGCGCTGAGTAAAGGAACAAAGCGAATGGGAAATCTTAGAGATAGAAAGCTTCAGGATTTTTTTTTTTTAACTACTACCCAAGTTGGGGGCAAAGTAGAGAGGGGGACTCAAAACAAGGATCAGAACTCTTAGCAGAAATAAATTGCCCTCTATTTGGTACATCTGTGTATAATGTGATTAAATTGACTTCTTCAAGTCATATATATTTGTGTGGAAAAGCCTGATAGTATGTATTACAAACTATTAACTGTACTTATCTCTGGGGATTATGATGAATTTATTGCCATTGTACCTTTTCCATTTCCACATTTTCTACAATCCACATAACCTACTTTAATCAAGGGGGGAAATGCCCTTAAAAATGTTGTTTACAAAGAAAAGAAGTAAAAATAAATTCAGCTTCCTTTGCCATCTGATAGTTGTATAATTGAGTTACCTAACTGTAATGTGAAATTCTAAATTTAGTTCATCTTACTGAGTTCTCTCAACAACAGCCACTCTAGCTCTCCTTTCTTTAGATTTTTATCCAGTTTCCTTTCACTTTTTTTCTAATTCAAATTTGTTGAACTTGAATCTTCCCATTGCATTTTTCTGATATTCGGCATCTAGCATCTTATTGTACTAACAGCAATCTCTTGAGAAAAGCTGACAGATTTTTGTTTTGATACACACTCACTGCCCCATACACCATACAGCATCAACTGTGACACATATCCTATCTGCCCCACCACTTCTTGGTGTGCTTTCTTCTGGAAACTTGTTGTGTGGATAAGATCCCCAAGGACATTCCAAAGAACTGCCATCTCGAATATTGAGTGTCATCAGCATGCTGCTTTGTATAGATTTATTGGCAATTACTATCATTGGCACCAAACAAACAGAGCCTGCTAAGAGGCAGCCTCTGGAGTTTTTAATTGTTGGAGATAGAAGTGGTATACAAACTGAAATAACCAGGAAAGCCATTGCTTTGAAGTGATACCATTTGATTCTAATTAAACATCTTGAACTCCCTTAAACCTCTGAGAACAACACAAATATTCTGATGAACGTATGTGCTTGGACTGACATCCTATTAACCTGTTGATCTTTAACTTCTGTTAGCACACAAGATTTTCAAAAGCTAATTTTCTTAACTGTGTTGAAAATATGAAAGCTATATATGGCTACAAAAATATAGCTAATATTTTAATAAAAACTTTAATATGTAAGGTATTGGTAATCCACACTTTCAAAAGCAGTTATGAATACAAAGTGTTCATCTTGCTTTTCTGTCTTTAAGTCTTTTTAAATTGAGATATAATTGACAAATAAATAATAACTTGATATTTGTATAAATTGCAAAATAATCACCACAGTAAGTCTAGTTAATGTCCATCTCCACACATAGTTCTACTTTTTTCTCTTATTTTGAGAACATTTAAGATCTACTCTCATAGCAACTTTCAAATATACAACACAGTATTAAGAAATATAGACATCATGCAGTACATTACATCCCCAGGACTTTCATATTTAATAACTGGAAGTTTGTACCTTTTGACTACCTTCATCCATTTCACCCATTCTACACACCCCACACGTGTTTATTTGTTTGTTTGTTATTTTTAAGTTTCTTTGAATGAGAACTCTACTAAGAAATATACAATGAAGATGACGTATTTTGGACAACTGCGAAATGTTTCTTATAAATATAATGTTAGGGATTCAGGAGGAATTCAGAAACCTGAATCTTCCCGCTAATCCTTTTTCCCATTCAGAGTTTCATACCAAAGGAGCTCTACACAGGAAACATCAGCCAAATGGGAAACAAATTACCACTTTAGTAAATAAGAACCCAATGCAAGACTCTGACCATCTATGGACTAGGATTCATTTGGGAGACCTAATTGAAGCTCCCTGGTTAGTTTTTCTATTCCTAAGTTACATTTTCCAGAAAACTTTCAGCAAAGTTTGAGTCCACTTACCAACTAATAGAATGAGTAGGTAAAAAAGAAAAAAAAAATTCAGTGTAAGTGTATAGAAGATTTGAATAATACAATTAACAAACAATTTGGTATATTGATGAAATTGATATATATAAGACACTGCACTCAACAATAACAGAATTTACATGCTTTTCAAGTGTAAATGTAGCATGTAATCAAAATTGAAAATATACTGTATAATTTAAAAAGTTCAAAAGTTTTCAGATTGATTGAAATCATTCAGATTATTTTCTCTGACCACAGTGGATTTACACTGGAAATATATAACAAAAATATAACTTAAAAATATGCTAATCATGGAAAATTAAGCTTTTAACAAAATTAAATACCCATTCATGATTAAAAATGGAATTAAATATCAAAACCTTTAAAAGCAGAGAATAGGAAGAAACTTCCTTCAACTTATAAAGACTATCAATAAAAACACCTATTGCAAGCATCATGTTATTATTTAAAGCTTTCCTTCTGAGATTCAAAATGAGACAAAGATCTTTGGTGTCAATATTGTCCGGGCATTCCTAACCAGTGCATATATAAAACTTCTTGTTCCCAACAAAAAAATTAAAGCAATATAGAAAAATAAACTTTATTTCTATATGCCTATTTCTATGCTACTTCTATTTCTGTATTTTCATAAGCAAAAAAATTATAAAGTTTTAAAATCATGCCATTTAAAGTAGTAACAAAAAGCACTGAATTTCTAGGAGTAAATCCTGGAACACCCAGAAATCTACAAAGAAAACAGTGTGGAATTAAAGAAAAATTAGGTTGATGGAATCATATGAATTTTCATGTTAGTAAAGTAACTATTATAAAAATCTTAATTTTTCTAAGCTGATATACAGATTCAACTTAATCTCAATTAAAATTCTAGTAATTTTTTTTTTGTGTATCAATAAGCTGATTATAAAATTTATATGGAAATGGGGCTTCTGGTCAAGATGGAGGAGTAGGTAAACACTGTGCTTGCCTCCTCGTAGATCACATTGAAATTACAACTAAACTACAGAACAATCATCGAGAATCACCTGAAGTGTAGCTGAACAGAAGTCCTATAACTAAGAATATACAGAGGAAGCCATATGGAGACTGGTAGGAAGGGTAGAGATGAGGAACAAGTTGCTCCCACACCCCATGTGGCCACTGACAAATGGAAGGCATATCCTGGCTATGGAAGTCCCGCTGAGGAGCGAGGGGTCCCAGGCCCACAACAGGCACTCCAGCCTGGACTTCCAGTGCTGAAAGAGAAGTCCCCATAATGTCTGGCTGTGGAAATACTGGAGATTGTGGCTAGGTGAGATGGAGGGCAGCTTGCAGTTCCAGGCACTCCTTTTCAACACACATGGATTTGCTCTGAGTTCCACTGCTGGGGCAGCATTTCAAAGGCACCAGGGCCATGCAGGGAAGAACTGAATTGTCTGGCTTCAGGGCCAGGACTGGAGGGGAAGCTTTCTCCCAGACAGAAGTGCTAGCAGAAGCCATTATTCCTTTGTTGAGCCATCCCCCAACCCAACCTGCATGACCAGGTGGCTGCCATATCTGAGTCTCCATCAACTTAGCTAACAGGGATCTCCCCACCCTGGGGATTCCCTGACACCCAGCCCCAACTGGAGGACCCACCCAAGCCTCTTCCAGTGGTGTTTTCATACAAAAGGTCTGTCTTGGCTCATGCTGCAGACTTTCCTAAAATTTCTCAAACGTTCCCACACCCCAAACAAGCAGTATCTGGCCTCGGTGTGCCCCGTACCACTTGCTAAGCAACTCCAAGCCCAGTACTAGTGACAGCCAGTCTCAGCTGGCAGCTTAGCCTCCCTTAGACATGTCCAAGCCAAGCACAAGTGGCAATCATCTGCAGATCACTTTGTAGCTCATACCAAGTGGCCCCGGGTAGGGCACAGGTAGTGGCTGAACTTGGCTTGAACCAGAGCCCTTCCCAAAAGGCCCCAGGACAAACACACACAGTGTCTAGGTTTAGACTATACACCAGAGCACCATTCAACCACCTCCTCAAATGACACCCCCAAAGAGCAGACTGGGAAGGCACCAGAGACCTGCTAATGCTCCAAAGGGTCAGCCCCTTCACTGTATTCATGGCCATTTTTCATAGTCAATCAACCTGAGGGTTAATCCTTCTCATTAGTATGCCAACAGCAACCAAAGCTCAGTTACAACAGGAGGACACACACACCCCACACAAGGGACACATCAGGAACACCTGGCTTTGGTGACCAGGGAGACAGCTTCCCCCTTTTCGATGACATAATCCTGAGGTGCCAAAAGGAAATCTTGAGTGCCTGTAATCCTGGACAAATGGTGCTGAAAATACTGGATTGGGACTGGGAGAGCCTCATTTATATATCTCCCTCGCGCTTCTCATTAGCATCTGCCCCTCCTCCTCCTCCTCACCTTCCTCCTCCAACCCATCATCAACCTCATATCAGGTAGGGATCTCGGCTTGAGGTCAAGCTGCTCCTGCTCCTGCTTCACCTCCTCCTAATTCCCTTCTGCCATGTAGGCATCTGCCCCAGCTGATGGCAACAGTGGTGGCAACCTGGCTCCTCCTACTTCTATTACTCAAACCCACAGTATTATTCCCACTTAAGTTTCATATCTCCTAGAATACCCTTGAGATACAGAACAAATGTTAAATTTGGAAATTCGGCCTCCCATAATCCAGTTATAGAATTTTCATACTGTTGTGTTCATAGTTACATTATGTGCCCACAGTGAGGTATTGCTCTAATACGACAAATTTCAGGCATGCATGTTAGGCTAATTTGTGGCACCCTCTCTCATAATGGATCATAGTGTGGAAAGTTCTTCAGAAAAGTCCTTTTTCATTCTTCCCTTTCTTGTTTAGTTGAGTAGCTATTTCTAGTTTTACTAGTCATGCTCCAAATTGTTGCCTCCTCTGTCAGTGAAGAGCAAGAATCCAACACTCCTGTCTGCTGTTCTTGCATAGCTTTCAACCTCTCCTTTGTTACCATCCAAAATGTTAAACTAGTAAAACATAGGTCTTGTGATTTACAGCTGGATGTTCTTAACCTGTCCTAGAATCTGTTTTCTGTGCTTTTAAATTATTTAAACCTGCCAGAGAAGTCTGAATCTGTTTTATCTTCACCTTGTCTTTTATAATATTATTTTTTTTATCTTACAGTGTTCCCATTAGCCCTCATGGGCATGCTTATGGGCTAATATAGCCCTAGAAATCACCTTCTGGCATTGAAAATTCTGCCTTGGGGCTTCTAAAGCACTGGAAAGTCTGTAGGGACCCCTCTCCTCCAAGCCAGTTGAGTCAATTCCCTGGATCTTTAGAAGAATAAGAAACCCACCCTGACAGTAATTCCCTCTACTGGGTACACTGGTGCTGCATTCTGGCAATTGAATATTACACGTGGATTTTAGTTTATGTTATTTAAAACATGCACTTCCATACTATCAGAATGTCCTCCTTTACACTGTTTGTGCAAAGGTGATGTGTGTTAAGTTAAAAGTGACCTGTCTCATGGCAATGACACTACCCATACAGTTCAGCCTGAAGCTGTCAGCTTAGAAGCATTGTGGTGTGGTGCCAATGCGTTGGCATGAGTGCCAGAAGCCCTGACCCTTGGCTGTCTGACCCCGTGCCTTGCTGGATGATACTAAAACCTCAATTCAAATATCAAATTACACCTATTCTTAGCATACCCTCTGAAGATATTCTTCTCCAAGAAAGAAGACATTTTCTCAGAGTTTTTTTGTATTTTTTTTTGTTTGTTTTGCAACTTCCAATTTGGCTTGAGATGAAAATTCTGATTTTATAGAAATAAAGGAACCATGTTTAGGAAGAACACACTTGCCTGAAGCTTTATCCAATTTTTGAAGAAAGATATTGCCCAAGTATCAAGCAGACCATGCCCCCCCCCCCCGCCCCCGCTGGACCCGGGTATGTGCCCTCTGGGACGATCTGGATGCGTGGACAAGATCGCTTAGTCATGCATTACACTCATGTCCTGGCAACGCTAGGCTCACTCAAACATGACGACCTGCAAACATTGGAAGAACTGGCCCCATCACTGGTGTACACAGACCTCTGCTAGAACTTTCTACTGTACCTCATAATAAAACAGAATAAGTAAATTGGATGTTGCATTTTCAATGGTGACTAAGCATTTAAGATGTTGCTGTCATACACCACTAAGTGGAAAAGAAGGGTTCCAAAAACAGTATGTGTTTTGTAATTTCAGTATACAAGACTAGAAGTGCATGTAGATAAAAAAAATGTTTTCACAGCTTTGGCTGGTGTCATCACAATGATATAAAAATTGTCATTAGTTTCTTTTATATCCTTCCAGGGTCTCTTTATGAAAGTAAATGCAAATCTGATAGATATTCTTATTAATCCCCTTCTCACACAAAAGATAGCTTACTATATTTTTACTAGATTACTCTCTATAAAGACAAACAAGCCCTAAACCTCAGGGGGCTTTCAAAGCACATTTTTCTTTCTCACTCGGTATGTGGGCTACCTTGCTCCAACTGCAACTCTGCTCCTGGCCGCAAGTAGGCTTCCTAGATAATCCGGGACTGTGGCCAAAGGACTGGCTGCTGTCTGAGACATTCTTTTTTTTGGTACTGGGCAGGAGTGAGAGAGCTGGTGGAAAATTACTATACCTCAGGAAGCTCGGGCATGACATGCATCTCATTATTCCACTGGCTGCTGCATGTCCCACGGCCAAGTCCAACGTCAGGGATGTATAGTCTTCTTATTGGAGAGACATACTTTGCACTGTGCTTTGCCCTTACTATGGCCTGGAGAGAGACTCATTTGAATATGGAAAAGACTTCTTCACTTTTTAAATACCTACATGGTACTTGATCGTGTGGATATGCCGTAGCTAATATAACCAGCCCCTATTAATGGAAACATGGGCTGTTTCTAATCTTTTACAATGTCTGACAATGTTGAAATGAATAACCCTGTACATATGTCAATTCATATGTGGGCAGGTGTATAGTAGGATGAAGACTAAGGTGACCCTAAGAAAAAGTCCCAGATGCAAAATGACTTAAGGTTATTTTCTTCATGCAACAGTCCTAAGGATGGACTAAGGGGAGTCCAGTGTGGTGATGATCTGTTCCCTTTGATTATTCAAGGGTCCCTTAGTCCATTGGGGCTGCTATGACAACCTGCCATGGACTGGGTGGCTTAATTAACAAACATTATTTTTCACAGTCCCGGAGGCCGGGAGTCCAAGAGCAAGGCATGTGTAGGTTCAGTGTCTGGAGAGAGCCTGCTTCCTGTCTGATAGACAACTGTCTTCATGCTTCATCCTCACATGGCAGAGGGTGCGAGATAGGTCTCAGGGGTCCCTTTAAGAGGGACATGAATCCCATTCATGGAGCCCCACCCTCATGACCTAATCACCTCCTGAAAGTCCCATCTCCTAATACCATCACTTTGGGGGTTAGGATTTCCACATGCAGATTCTGAGATGACACAAACCATCCACAACAAGGGGCTATGTTCCCTCCATCTCATTCCTCCCACTTTTCTCAAGATCTTAGTCTCTATGGTTGAAACTGGATCATGTACACATCCATATTTCAGGTCACAGGACAGAAAAGGAAACTCACAGAAAAGCACATGCTCAACATGTAAGGACCCAGACCAAGAAGCAGCAAACATCTCATCCAGTCACATTTCACTGCAAAGACTTAGTGACATAGCTACCGCTATCTGCAAAGGAGGATGGGAAATGTGTCTAGCTGGGCAACCACATGCCAGCCCCAAATCTGGCATCATGGCAGAAGACAATAACAGGCATATCTGTAAGATAAACTCCTGGAAGAATCGTTGGGTCAAAGGAAGAACACATTTGGAATTGGAGAAGATAATACTGAATTGCACTCTCTAGGAGTTGGTTCATTTAGTACCCCCACCAGCAATGTAGGTATGAGAGTGTGTGTCGTGTCTTCCCAGACACGACAAGAGAGTGTACTGTCAAACTTGGGAATTTTTACCAAACTGAAAGTAAAAAAGATTTCTCAGTTTAATTTTGATTTGAATTTCTCTTATTTTGAATGCGACTGAGCATCATTTCATATGTTCAAGGGCCATTTTTATCTCTCTTTCTAAGAATCGTCTGTTCTGATCTCTTGCCTATTTTTCTACTGGCTTATTAGTCATTTGCTTGTGATACGAGTTGCAAATATGTTTTTCCCCAGCTTGTCGTTTGTCCTTTCACTTTGCATATGATGTGTGTGTGTTGTCTTTTTATCATAATCGAAAGCCCCTTCCGCTCCCCACTCTAGAGTCTGAACATTTCTGATAGTCACAGCTATGTGGGCGGGCTTCCAGGCACGTAGTGGGTAGAACCAGTGGTGCTGCTGAACGTCCTACCATGTACAGGAAACACTCCCACAATAAGGAATTATCCAGCCCCTATGTCACGAGTGCTGAGGTAGAGAAACTGTGGTTTAAAGGAGTCAGCTCATGTTTTTTTTTGTTATAAATTAGAACATTTTCTATTTTACATTTAAAGCTTTGATTCATTTAGAATTTATCCTAACAGTATAAACAGTATAAAGTATGGATTCAAGTTTATCTTTTTCCAGATGAATTCCCAGTTGTAACAACATCACTTATTTCTCCATGTATTCATTCTCTGTTGCTGTGTAACACCATACCCCCAAACTTAGCAGCTTGAGAGGCAAACATTTATTGTCTCCCCTAGTTTCTCAGGGTCTGGGCCATTCTGGCGCAGGGCTACCTAACGTTACAGTGAAGCTATTAGCCAGGAGGACGCCCATGGGCGGCTCACAGATCTGCTTCTGCCAGCTGTTCCCCTGGTAGTTGGCAGGCTTTCGTTTCTCACTGGCTCTTGGCTGAGGTGTCTGCTCTTCATTATGAGGGCCTCTCCATAGGGTCCTTGAGTGTCATCATGATAAGGTGCCTGGCTCCCCCCAGGGCAAGTAACGCAAGACAGAGTATAAGCAAGACAGATGTTTGAGGTTTGGGTTTTTTTAATAGGATAATCTTGAAAGTGACATGTGACCACATCTGCTAAATTCTATTCATAAGAAGTGAGTCATTCAAGGTCAGGAGAATTAAGCTCCATGTCTCGAATGGACAAATACCAAAGAATTTGTGAACATATTTTTAAAACTACCGTACTCTGCTTATTTGAGATTCCTCCTGTATTGTATAGTTATTTCCACTGTGGATTGGGCTAGTTTCTACAATTAATGTACATTGCTTCTGACAACTTTATGTGAGGTAATTTTTAAAATCGTGCTTTGTCAATGATTTGTATTAAGGGACTTGTTCACATTTACAAACTATTTTATGTGCTTCTGCTAATGTGATGGATCAACTGAGAATATGGATATGAAAGTACCTTGCAAACTCTAAAGAAATAAACTACTACAGGTATTATTATTATTATTATTATTATTATTATTGTGTGAAAATATAGCCCAAAATTCCATATTATATTTCTATTTGATTTGCTGAAATTGGTTCTTGGATCCAAGTTGGAATGCAAGTTGTGGGCCAGTTGTGGAATTTTCCATCATAACATTTCCTGTGGATACAAATGAACTGAAACCCAACCCAGGAAACATAAAATATGTCAATTAGTTTATATTCACTGAGTCTTATCTGCCACTTCTGGGGGTGACAGTTCATCTTTTATTTGGGGCAATCAATTATTGCAGGTATGTATACATATGTGAGGCTGTGTTTGGATGTGAAAAGAGAAATGTTGATCCTCACATGAGAAAGCGCCAACAGGCGTTGCTGATGATCTGTCATGTTACGTGAGCTACGCCGCCTGGGCCGTGCTGTCCACATCGCCCTCCCATGTTCTGCCTGGAGAGTCCTTTGATTCTGGTAGGGCTTTATGTTTTAATTGCAGAGAACTCTTTATATATAAATAATCTTGGGGCTCATAATACTTCAATCCCACTGATAATTGAAGGCTGGTTGAGGGGAAGGGAAAGGACAAAAGACAGGACAAGAGCTTAGACATGGGCAAGGGACCAGGAAAGGAGGAAACAGATTGAGAAGCAAAGACACTTGGTCTGTGATAGGCATTTGTCACAGTTATTAATGTGTTTTAGAGCTTTAAAATATGAGATCTCCAATTGACAGTTTATGTGTTGGATCCAACCCACAGATGTGATTTGTGTGCCTAGAATTATGTTTTAAAATTTGGAGGTTTCCTTGAAAATTGCTGATTTTTCTTGATAGAACAAGAGTATCTCGCAATATAAGCCTGCGTGGCGGCTGGCAGCAAACACCAAAGTTGTGTAGCACCCGTGACCTTCAGTGGGTGAGAACGTTCCAGATCACCACAGCCCCCTCATCCTTCCCGCCTCCCCATAATTGAGGTCACATATTAGTTACCACTTATGGCCGTACTTACACTGTTGCTATTCATGTAGTGGGAAAATATTTTTTGTGCTTTCATAGCCTAATAAAATTGAAACACAAAAGACAGATTGCAAAGACCTCATATAAGAAAACAACTAGCAGTCTTCAGTGGGCATCTTGCCTGTGGGCATCCGAGTGTGCAGGCCCTGGAGGAGGTAGGCTGAGGTCGGGAGCAGCATCAGCGCCCTGGGCCATTCTGCATGGCTGTGCCTTCCTACTTTGCCCGCACAGGCTGCAGAATATTGCAGCAACCTCTCCAGCACCTGATAGCCTGCACAGCCTTTCCTGGGGAGCTTATCGGGCAGGACCTTGCTGCCATCAGGAAGACACATGCACGAGGTTGTGTTTAAGCTGCAGTGACAATTTGCACAGAAGAAACCATTCTTCATCACATTCTCCCTTGGTCCATTGCAGCTCACCTGTCAAGGATACTGCCTTTGGATTACAGACAGATGTTTTTTTGTGTGTCATCCTTGGTAGCAGATAGCTCCAAGGGCCTCACCTGTTTCAGATGCCATCACTGAAACCTTTATGTCCCCCTCTTTACAGGTTTGCTAGCCCCAGTTAAGCTTTTTTAAGGATGTTTGGGTGCCATGAGTCAGGGAACTGCATTTGTAAGAAGTTTGTCAGCAGAGCGCATCCAAGATGGCACTGGCACCATGCCCAGAGACCCAGCACCATGCCCAGAGGCCCCAGGAGAGTCTGTACTCACTCCCATCCTGTGCAGCTGCCTGGGGGGTGGGGGGGGGACACAAATCTGCTCACATTATGGAGGACTACTCCCTGAGCAAGAGCAAAGGGGTCCCCGTCACCTGATGTCTGAGGAAGCATGCTCATATGCTCATTTCTTCAGGCTTCTCTCCCCATCGGCCCAGAATTTGACCCACCGCTCCAGGGTTTTGGCAGGTTAAGATCTCCACGTATGCTGTTTCTCAGCTAAAGCACATTGTGCTCTTTCCATGGTCACATGTGGTTTCTTTACCTTGAGGAGAAGGTAAAGATCAGAATAACAATGACCAAAAAAAAAAAAAAAAATCTTCAGTGAGCACAGTTCAAATATTTCTGAAAGTTATTTGAACCACACATGACAGAGTTGCTAGAGATCAGCTACATATAATAGAAACTCAACAACATTGGGTTAACCAAATAGGGATTTCTTTTCTCCTTTAGCAAGAAGTCAGATGTCGTCAGTATCCAAGTGCTCTTTTTCTGCTCCCTTATTTTTTAGCATACAGTTTCATTCCTGTATTTGTTGCCTCATAGTCACAAAGAGGCTGCTCCATCTTTAGCACTATCTTTCCATCTTCAGGATTCCAAGCAGGACAAAAAAAACAAGAAGGGAGAAAAGGGGCAGTGGTTATATTGGTAAAGCAAAAACTCTCCCACAAATCCCTAGCAGATGCTTTCTTACATGTCACTGGACTTATCTATGTTATTGTAGTCATCCTACAAGCAAGGGAATCTGCTAAATAGAGTATCTTAGCTGAATGCATTTCTGCTTTCCTGTGTTGTGTAAGTAAAGAAAGAATAAGGGGACGTTGATTAGGGCATGCAACTAGCAGTATCTGCCAAATCAAATTAATTCCAGAAAATCACATAAACATATTTTGGAAATTATTTATTTTTCCATTTTCCTTCCCTGTGAATTACCTAATACCTCCTGTGAAAGAGGAGAGTCGGTACTCGTGGACGGATTTGAAAGGAGAGGATTTGGGGTACCTACAACAATATGGTAGGTCTAGTAGGTAAATCTGAAACACTTGGGGATCTGAGCATTCTCTGACCCATGTGACAGTGTCTTACTGGTAGAAGTAGAGTGAACCTGTGTCTACTAGGCAGGTTTCCCAGGAGAGGAACAATTATGATTTTTTCTGTGCTAATTACCCTACTTGACTCTCCCAGATGTATCCCTCATCTAGTCTGCAGATCAGTCAAAGGCTGTTTTGTATTTTTTAAAATGAGTAGGTGTATTGCACTAAAGTACTAGTATTGGGCTTTGGGACTTTTGCCTGCTGCAGTGTGCAAACACAAGCAAAGCAAACACACGACAACATGAATGAATTCATTTAAAGTAAACTACACTCTAATAATTACTTTCTTGGCTATTCAGCATAGTTTCTTCTCCTTAAGCACCATGGACAGTCATAAATATGTGCCATTATTGTTCATACCATTAATATTGATGACAATAGCATTTGTTGAAGACCTTCAATATGTCATAGCTCCATAAAGAATATACCTGATACCCTGATAATGGGCTTCTGTTCTAAAATAAATATACAGGGGACATTTAAAATTGCAGTGGAGATAATAGTTTCTTTGTAGAAATTCCATGTACTGGCTGAATGTAAACAAGAGATTCAGGTCCTTTGGGTTCTCAGATATTTTCCTAAGGGTGTGTTTAGTTAAGTCAGATACCTAGTCAAATCTCTTGGGTGTTGTCCCCTAACTGTATATTAAACCATAGGTATGACTATTTGATTGGATATTTTGGCAGTCAGATGGTGAATGAACAGATAAGGTATGTAGGAGAGACCTCTGGTCAAAATGATGTTGTAGGTAAATTCTGAGATTGCCTCCTCCTGTGACCGCATCAAAATTATAAGTAAATTATAGCAAAACTATCACTGCGCAGCCAACCAGGCTCAGATAGGTGACAAATCTGTGCTTTCGTTAACGTGGCTAATATCACTCATCCTTTCCTGATGATTCCCTGAGACCCCACCCCACCCAACTCCTTTGCTTGGCCCAAGACTCTTCCAGCAGCTCCTCCATAGGAGTGACCTACCCCAGATCCTGCTACAAACTCATTTAAGGGACCAAAAATCCCACACAAGTGGTGGCTGCCTTAGGCTTGTGCTGGAGACTTTCTCAAAGATACACACAAGTGGCAGCAGCTGTCACCTTACTACAATCTACAGACTCTCTGAAAGGTCCACAAACCCCACACAAGTAACAGATGTCCTCAGCATACAATGTAGCGTGTTTCCCTGAAAATAAGACCTAGCCGGACAATCAGCTCTAATGCGTCTTTTGGAGCAAAAATTAATATAAGACCGGGTCTTATATTATTATATTATATTATATTATATTATATTATATTATATTATATTATATTATATTATATTATATTATATTATATTATATTATATTATATTATATATCCAGTCTTATATTATAGTACAATAAGGCTGGGTATTATATTAATTTTTGCTGCAAAAGACGCATTAGAGCTGATTGTCTGGCTAAGTCTTATTTTCAGGGAAACCCGGTAGTTACTGCCAAGGGGCTCTAAGCCCAGAAGTGGTAATCAGTTTCAATTTGCATTGTAACTCCCAACAAGCAGCCTCAAATATGGCAGAAGTTGCATCCAGTCTTGGCCTGTGACATAGCTGCAACTAAGCAGCTAGACACCTGGCACAAGTTGTGGCTGGCCTCAGCTCAAATTGTAGTGTTCACCAAAGGGTGCCAAACCTGACACAAGTGGCAACCAGCTTTAGTTCTCAGGGTAGCCTCTCCCAAGTTCCTCCAAGCCCAGCACAAGCAGCAAACAAATTCAAATAACTTTGCAGCTTCTCCAAACAGCCTTAAGCCCTGCATAAGCAGTGGCTGAACCACTCCCAAGAGGCTCTACATTGAACACACATTGTGGCCAGGTTCAGAGCCCCAACCAGCTCCATAACTGACATACCTGAAGGGTGGCACAAGAGCACTGCTAAAGGGACTCTTGCTCCATGGGGGTCAGTGGCCACACAACAGCTTGTACACTGTAGTCATGGCCAGCCATCACAGACGGTCAGCCTGAGGGTACACCCACAGATATCCCAGTAGCAACTGAGGCTCAACTACAACAGGAGGGCACACAAAATCCACACAGGGGTACCCATGGAACACCTGGCTCAGGTGACCAGGGAGACTACACCACTGAGGCCCACAAGACACCTTCTACATAAGGCTACTCTCTCAAGACTGACAGACATAGAAAATCTGCCGCATACATAGAAACAAACTCAGGGCATCAGCCAAAATTAGGAGGAAAAAAAAAAAATCTAAAGTAAGCTAAAAACACGTTCCAAATGAAAGAATATGACAAAACTCTAGAAAAATAAATAAACAAAATCTACCATATACAAAGTTTAAAACAATGGTTATAAGGATGCTCAATAAACTTGGTAGCAAAATATATGAACTCAGGGAGAACTGTAACAAAGATAACAGAACTGAATAGTACAATAACTAAAATGAAGAATACTCATACGTTAGTGAAATCAACAGCAGATTAGATGAAGCAGAGGATCAAATCAGTGATCTGGAATACAAGGTAGAGGAAAACACCTAATTGGAACATAAAAAAGAAAAACAAATAAAAAAAATGAGGATAGTTTAAGGGACCTCTGGAACAACATCAAGCATAACAACATTTACATCACAGGGTAACCAGAAGGATAAGAAAGAGCAAAAGGGACTGGAAACCTATTTGAAGAAATAATAACTGAAAACTTCCCTAATTTGGTCAAGGAAGCAAACATATAACTCCAGGAAGCACAGAGAATCCCAAATGAGATGAACCCAAAGAGGCTCACACCAAGACACGTCATAATGAAAATGACAAAAGATAAAGAGAAAATCTCAAAAGGAGCAAGAGAAAAGCAATTCGTTACGTAAAAGAGAGCTCCCATAAGCCTACGAGCAGATTTTACAGCAGAAATTTTCAGGTCAGAAGGAAATGACATGAAATATTCAAAGTGATCAAAGTTAAAGACCTACAACCAAGGGTACTCTATGCAGCAAGGATATCATTTAGAATCAAAGGAGAAACAAAGAGATTCCCAGGCAAGAATAAAATAAAAGACTACTTTGCCAGTAAATCAGTATTACAAGAAATGTGAAAGGGAAAGAAAAGAAAAGATTAAAAAGTATGAATAAGAAAATATAGGAAAAAATGAAATCTGACCAACAAAGCAAATACTTAGTAACAACTGAATTAACCAATTACAATGAATTAACCAATTACAAAGCTAGTACAAAGGTTAAAAGACAAAACTAGGAAGATCATGTGTAATTACAACAATAAATTAAGGGATACACACAAAAGAAATTAAAAAAATGACAAAAACATAAAGGTGGAGAGGGTGAGTAAAAATTGTAGTGATTTTAGAATGTGTTCAAACTTAAGCTACCATCAACTTAAAATAGACTACTATAAGCATAGTTTAGTACATAGGAAGCACATGGTAATCAAAAAGCAAAAATATAAAAAGATATACAAGAAATAAAGAGAAAGAAATCCAAACATAACACTATGGAAATTAATCAACATACAAGAGAAAAGAACAAAAGAATAAGAAAGCAACAGAGAAAAAATTTAAAATATCAGAAAACATTTAATAAAATGGCAATAACTACCTACCTATTAATAATTACTTTAAAGGTAAATGAATTTAAATGCTCCAATCAAAGAAATAAGGTGCTGAATAGATTAAAAAACAAAAACAACAACAACAAAATAACTGTACATATGCTGCCTACAAAAGAACTTCAGTTGCAAAGAAACACACAGAGTGAAAATAAAGGAATAGAAAAAGATATTTCATGCAAATAGAAAGGGGAAAAAAAATCTGGGATAGCAATACTTATATCTGACAAAATAGAGTTTCAAGCAAAGACTGTAACAAGAGACAAAGCAGGGCATTTCTTTTTTCTTTTTGTTTTAATTTTTTAAAAGTTTATTGGGGTGACAATTGTTAGTAAAATTACATAGATTTCAGGTGTACAATTCTGTATTACATCATCTATAAATCCCATTGTGTATTCACCACTCAGAGTCAGTTCTCCTTCCATCACCATATATTTGAACCCCTTACCCTCATCTCCCACCCCCTTTCCCCCTTACCCTCTGGTAACCACTAAACTATTGTCTGTGTCTATGAGTTTTTGTTTCTCATTTGTTTGTCTTCTTCTTTTGTTGTTTTTGGTTTATATACCACATATCAGTGAAATCACATGGTTCTCTGCTGTTTCTGTCTGACTTATTTCACTTAGCATTATACTCTCAAGATCCATCCATGTTGTCACAAATGTTCTTATATCATCCTTTCTTACCGCCGAATAGTATTCCATTGTGTATATATACCACAACTTCTTTATCCATACATCTATCTAAGGACATTTTGGTTGTTTCCATGTCTTGGCCACCGTAAATAAATCTGCAATGAACATTGGAGCACACGTGTCTTTATGTATAAATGTTTTCAGATTTTTTGGGTAGATACCCAGGAGAGGGATTGCTGGGTCATATGGTAATTCTATTCGTAATTCTTTGAGGAACCTCCACACTGCCTTCCACAGCGGCTGCACCAGTCTGCATTCCCACCAACAGTGTATGAGGGTTCCTTTTTCTCCACAGCCTCTCCAACACTTGTTACTATTTGTCTTGTTGATGATAGCCATTCTGACTGGGTGAGGTGATATCTCATTGTGGTTTTGATTTGCATTTCTCTGATGATTAGTGATGTTGAGTATTTTTTCATATGTCTATTTGCCATTCGTATGTCCTCTTTGGAGAAATGTCTCTTCAGGTCCTCTGCCCATTTTTCAATTGGGTTGTTTGCTTTTTTTGTTGTTGAGTTGCATGAGTTCCTTGTATATTTTGGATATTAGCCACTTATGGGAGGCACTGTTTGCAAAAATCTTCTCCCATTCAGTTGGTTGCCTCTTTATTTTGTTGATCATTTATTTTGCTATGCAGAAGCTTTTAAGTTTCATATGCTCCCATTCGTTTATTTTAGCGTTTACTTCCCTTGCCTTTGGAGTCAAATTCATAAAATGCTCTTTGAACCCAAGGTCCATAAGTTTAGTACCTATGTTTTCTTCTATGCAGTTTATTGTGTCAGGTCTTATGCTTAAGTCTTTGACCCATTTTGAATTAATTTTGGTACATGATGTCAGATAGCAGTCCAGTTTCATTCTTTTGCACGTGTCTATCCAATTCTCCAAGCACCATTTATTGAAGAGGCTGTCTTGTCTCCATTGTATGTTTTTAGCTTCTTTGTCAAAAATTATCTGTCCATATTTAGGTGGTTTTATTTCTGGGTTCTCAATTCTATTCCATTGGTCTATGTGTCCGTTTTTCTGCCAATACCATGCTGTTTTGATTATTGTAGCCCTGTAGTACAAGCTAAAGTCAGGGAGTGTGATACCTCCATTATTGTTCTTTTTTCTTAAAATTGCTTTGGCTATTCGAGGTCTTTTGTGGTTCCAAACAAATCTGATGATTTTTTGTTCTATTTCTTTTAAAAATGCCATTGAGATTTTGATGGGAATTGCATTAATTCTGTATATTGCTTTGGGTAATATGGCCATTTTAACAATGTTGAACCTTCCAATCCATGAGCACGGAATGTCTTTCCATTTCTTTGTGTCTTCTTCAATTTCTTTTAAAAATGTCTTATAGTTTTCAGCATATAGGTCTTTCACATCCTTGGTTAAGTTTATTCCTAGGTATTTTATTCTTTCTGCTGCAATTCCAAAAGTAATTGCTTTTTGTATTTCTTTTTATGAGATTTCACTGTTAGTATATAGGAATGCAATGGACTTTTGTACATTGAATTTATAGCCAGGAACTTTACTGTATTCACTGATTGTTTCTAATAGCTTTTTGGAGGAGTCTTTAGGGTTTTCTATATATAGCATCATGTCATCTGCAAAGAGTGACAATTTAACTTCTTCATTCCCAATTTAGATGCCTTTTATTTCTTTCTCTTGCCTGATTGCTCTGGCAAGGACTTCCAACATGATGTTGAAAAGCAGAGGTGATAGAGGACATCCCTGTCGTGTTCCTGAACGTAGAGCAAAGGGCTTCATTTTTTCTCCATTAATTATGAGATTAGCAGAGGGCTTGTCATATATGGCCTTTATTATGTTAAGGTATTTTCCTTCTATACCTATTTTATTAAGTGTTTTAATCATAAATGGATGTTGTATCTTGTCAAATGCTTTTTCTGCATCAATTGATATAATCATATGATTTTTGTCCTTTATTTTGTTTATATGATGTATCACATTGATGGATTTGCGTATGTTGAACCATCCTTGTGCCCCGGGGATGAACCCCACTTGGTCGTGATGAATAATCTTTTTAATGCATTGTTGTATTCGATTTGCTAGAATTTTATTTAGGATTTTTGCATCGGTATTCATCAGAGATATTGGTCTGTAGTTTTCTTTTTTTGTGCTGTCCTTACCAGGTTTTGGTATCAGGGTAATGTTGGCCTCATAAAATGAGTTGGGGAGTACTGTTTCTTCTTCAATTTTTTGGAAGAGTTTGTGCAGGATTGGTATCAGATCCTCTTTGAAGGTTTGGTAGAATTCACTAGTGAAGCCATCTGGTCCCGGACTTTTGCTTTTGGGAAGGTTTTGGATGACTGATTCAATTTCGTTACTGGTGATCGGTCTGTTTAGATTTTCCAGTTTTTCATGGTTCAGCCTAGGAAGGCTATATGTTTCTAAGAACTTATCCATTTCTTCTAGGTTGTTGAATTTGGTGGCATATAGTCCTTCATAGTATTCTTGGATGATCCTTTGTATTTCTGTGGTGTCCGTGATAACTTCCCCTTTTACGTTTCTGATTTTGTTAATCAATGTCTTCTCTCTTTTTATCTTAGTAAGTCTAGCCAAGGGATTGTCAATTTTGTTAATCTTCTCAAAGAACCAGCTCTTGGTCACATTAATTTTTTCTATTGTCTTTCTGTTCTCTATTTCATTTATTTCTGCTCTAATTTTTGTTATTTCCTTTGTTCTGCTGACCTTGGGTTTTACTTGTTCTTCTTTTTCTAGTTCTTTAAGGTGTAACATGAGGTTATTTATTTGGGAGTTTTCTTGTTTCTTGAGATAGGCCTGTAATGAGATAAATTTCCCTCTTAAAACTGCTTTCGCTGCATCCCAAAAATTTTGGTAGGATGTATTTTCATTGTCATTTGTTTCTATGTATCTTTTGATCTCTCCTCTAATTTCTTCTTTGACCCAGTCCTTCTTTAAAAGTATGTTGTTTAGTCTCCATGTATTTGTGTTTTTTCCCGCTTTCTTTTTACAGTTGATATCCAATTTCAAAGCCTTGTGATCAGAGAATATGCATGGTATGATTTCAATCTTCTTAAATTTGTTGAGACTGATTTTATGTCCCAATATATGGTCTATCCTTGAGAATGTTCCGTGTACACTAGAAAAGAATGTATAGTCTGATGTTTTAGGATGAAGTGCTCTATAAATGTCAATTATGTCCATTTCATCTAATGTGTCATTTAGGCCTACTATTTCGTTATTTATTTTCTGTTTGGATGATCTATCCATAGCTGTCAATGATGTATTTAAGTCCCCTAGTATAATTGTGTTTTGGTCAATTTCTCCCTTTAGTTCTGTTAGTAGTTGCTTGGTGTATTTCGGTGCTCCCTGATTGGGGGCATAAATATTGATGATTGTTATGTCTTCTTGTTGTATAGTCCCCTTCACCATTATGAAATGCCCATCTTTGTCTCTTGTTATCTTTTTCACCTTGAAGTCTGTTTCATCTGATATCATTATGGCTACACCTGATTTTCTCTGGGTACCATTTGCTTGGAGTGTCAATTTCCACCCTTCCACTTTGAGTCTATGCTTGCCCTTGTAGCTGAGATGTGTCTCTTGGAGACAGCATATGGTTGGGTTTAGTTTTTTGATCCAATCTGCTACTCTGTGCCTTTTTATTGGTGAGTTCAGTCCATTTACATTTAGGGTGATTATTGATATGTGAGGATTTCCTGTCATTCTATCTTTAGTTTTCTGGTAAGGCTGTGTCTCCATTGTTTCTTTGCCTTTTTGTTGTTGTCTGTTATTTCTGTGTGGTGGTATTCTATGATGTTTCCCTCTGTTTCTTCTTTTATTTCAGTATATATTTCAGTTCTGGATTTTTTTTTTGAGTGCTTACCCTTAAGTTTATGTAAAAGAAAGTTTGATATTTAGAGTATTCCATTTTCTTCAGCACGCTTACTTTCTCCATTCCCATATTCCGGTTCAGGCCTTTACTCTCCCCCTTTTTGAGTTGTGGTTGCCACAAATTGTCCCTGTTGATGGTGGTCGAATAGCCTCCTTTAGTATTTCTTGTAGTGCAGGTCGTGTATTAGAAAATTCCCTCAGCTTCTGTATGTCTGGAAAGGTCTTTATTCCTCCTTCATATCTAAAGGATATCTTTGCTGGATATATTATTCTTGGCTCATGATTTCTCTCTTTCAATAGTTTGAATATTTGGTTCCACTCCCTCCTGGCTTGTAGAGTTTCTGCTGAAAAATCTGATGATAATCTAATGGGCTTTCCTCTGTAAGTTACCGTCTTCTTTTCCCTGGCTGCCTTGAGGATTCTTTCTTTGTCGTTGATTTTAGACAGCTTCAATACAATGTGCCTTGGAGAAGGCCTGTTGGGATTGAGGTAACTAGGTGTTCTATTTGCTTCCTGGATTTGAGGGTCCAGTTCTGTCCACAAATTTGGGAAATTCTCATCGACAATTTGTTTGAATATATTCTCTGTTCCCTTCTGTCTTTCTTCTCCTTCTGGTATGCCCATTATTCTTATATTGCTCTTTCTGATGGAGTCTGAAAGTTCTTGTAGAGTTCTTTCATTTCGTTTAAGTCTCAAGTCTCTTTCTTCTTCTATCTGTGTCATTTCCAGGTTTCTATCTTCGATGTCACTGATTCTTTCCTCCATCTGGTCAACTCTACTACCTAAGCTGGTTATTTCATTCTTCATTTCTTCTATTGAGGTCTTAATCTCCAGAAATTCTATTTGGTTCTTTTTTAAAATTTCAATCTCTTTCGTAAAATGCTCATGCTGTTCTTTAATTGAGTTTCTGAGTTCATTTAACTGCCTATCTGTGTTTTCTTGTATCTCGTTGAGTTTTTTCAGAACTGCAATCTTGAATTCTCTGTCATTTAAGTCACATATTTCTGTATCTTTAAGTGCCTTTTCTGGAGATTTTTCACTTTCTTTCTGAGCTATCTTGTTGCCTTGGTTATTCATGGCGATTACTGGTTTACTATTTCTTTTCCTAGACCTCTACAGGAGTGGCTTCTGCAACCGGTTGATAGGAAGAGGTCTTTCTTTTGTTTTCCAGTACTTGTTGGTAGAATGTTTTACTTTTTCTCTGACTGCAGGCTTTTTTTTTTCCTCTCTCACAAGGTAGTGCTATGTTTTCCCTGCACTATTCCAGCTTCTCACACATTGGGGGGATTCCCTGGGAGACGGGCTTCTCCTCTGTTAATAGTTCGTCTAGGTCACAGGGAGCAGTGTCCCAGTGGGTATGCGGAGAGCTTTTGATGTTCCAAATCTCTTCCAGCTCCTGATTCAGAGCCCGTATGTTTCAGCAGTTCTGTTTACTCATGCAGGGATCCGCCCAGATAGGTGGGGCCAGGGGCAGGGTAAGTTGTGAAAGGTGGCCCAGAGCAATGGCGGCGACCACCACCACAGCCGGTCCTGCTTCCACAGCTCTCTCCCCTTTGCCGGAACTAGTTGGGCTGTGAATTTGTGTCTGTGGGCCACAGTTCTCAAATATAGCAAATTTTCTGTTGTTTTGATCTGACACTGCTACTTTTTCACTTCTAGCACCGGGCAGGTGGGGGCGGGGCGAGCTCTGGGAGGGGAGGGAGGGGGCAGCTAGTCTCAGTGCCTAAGGCTCCGTTCTCTGCTCGGCAGTGCAGGCTTAAACCACCGTTTTCAGCCTTTTTCCCTGAGTCTTTTCTCCGAGGTCTCTGCCGTGAGCGTTGCATTCAGCCTTGGTATATGCTGCCCCCTCAGCCCTGTGGAGCCCTGGCGGAGCCCTAGCAGAACGAGTTCTTCCCTCTCCCGCAGCTGTGGTAGTTCCGGGAAGCACCGAGCTCGGCGCACTGAGCTGGGTCTGCGTCCTGTGCCCGCGCGGCTCCATCTCCGCGCGCACTTCTCCCGTTTCCTCCTCCCCCCACTCGCGCGAATCTCCCACCTGTAGGTGATTTCAGTCGGTAGTGGGCCTCTTTGTCTTGCCTGTCTGCTGTGCAGGGAGTCCTTTGTGGAGTTTTTGTTGTTCGATTCTTTGTAAATTCCAGGGGAGCTTTACAGAGGCTCACCTCACACTGCCATTTTTCTGGAACTCTCTAGGAATAAATTTAACCAAGGAGGTAACAGGCCTGTACACAAAAGCCATAAGACACTGAAGGGAGAAGCTAAAAAAGACACAAATAAATGGAAAGATATACCATGCCCATGGATAATAAGAATTAACATCATTAAAATGCCCATACTACCCAAAGCAGTCCACAGATTCATTGCAATCCTTAGCAAAATAACAATGGCATTTTTTCACAGAACTAAAACAAATAATCTTAAAATTTATATGGAATCACAAAAGACCCCAATAGCCAAAACAATCTTGAGAATGAAGAACAAAGTTGGAGGTGTCGTGCTACCTGGTATCAAACTGTGCTACAAGGCTATAGTAATCAAAACAGCATTGTACTTGCATAAAAACAGACTCATGTATCAATGGAACAGAAGAGAAAGCCCAGAAATAAACCCACACCTCTGTGATCAATTAATCTATGACAAAGGAGGCAAGAATATACAATGGGCTAAAGACACTCTCTTTAATAAATGATGCTGGGAATATTGTACAGATTAATGCATGCAAAAACAAAAATCAAACTAGACCACTTTCTTATACATATACAAAAATAAATTAAAAATGGATTAAAGACATTAAGATCTAAAACCAAAAACTGCTTAAAGAAAATATAGGCAGTAAAGTCTGTGACATTGTTCTTAGTAATATTTTTTGGATATGTCTTCTTCGGCACGGGGGAAAAAAGCAAACATAAACGAATAGGACTACATCAAACTAAAAAGGTTTTGCTCAGCAAAAGGCACCATCAACAAAATGAAAAGACAACCTACTGAATGGGAGAAGATATTTGCTAATGACACATCAATAAGGTGTTAATATCCAAAAAATATATAGAACTCATATAACTTAATACCAAAAAAAAAAAAAACCCAACCCAAAAACAAAACAAACAATCCAATTAAAGAATGGGCAGAGTACCTGAATAGACATTTATTCAAAGACATACTGATGGCCAATAGACATATTGAAAGATGCTCAACATCACTAATCATTAGGGAAATGCAAATTAAAACCACAATGAAATATCACCTCACACCTGTCAGAATGACTATTATCAATACATCAGCAAACAATGAATGTTGGCGAGGATGTGGAGAAAAGGGAACCCTCATGCAATGTTGGTGAGATTGCAAATTGGTGCATCCACTTTGGAAAACAATATGTAGGTTCCTCAAAAAAATTAGAATATAAATACCATATTGCCCAGCAATTCCACTGCTGGGTATTTATTCGATGAAATCCAAAGCACTAATTGAAAAAGATATATGCACCCCTATGTTCATTGCAGCATTATTTACAACGGCCAAGATATGGAAGTAGCCTAAGTGTTCACTGATAGATGATGGATAAAGAAGATGTGGTACATATATTGTGCAATGAATAAAGAAAAAGCATAAAGAAAAAGAATGAAATCTTGCTATTTGTGACAATATGGAGGAAACTAGAGGCTATTATGCTAAGTGAAATAACCAGAGAAAGACAAATATCATATGATTTCACATATATGTGTAATTGAAAAACAAACAAACAAACAACAAAATAGATACAAACTCATAGATACAGATAACAAATTGATGGCAGCCAGATAAAAGGAGGTTTTTTTGGGGGGATGAGTGAAAAAGATGAAAGTGTTTAAGTAGAAATTGTCAGCTATAAAAATAGTCATGGGGATGTAAAGCATAGGGAATATAGTCAATAATATTGTAATAATTATGTATAGTGCTAGGTGGGTGCTAGACTAGTCAGGGGGAGCACTTCATAAGTTATATAAATGGCTAATCACTCTGTTGTACAATTGCAACTAATATGATATTGTATGCTAACTGTAATTGAAAAATAAATTAATAAAAATAATAACTTAAAAAAGTAAATAGAATTAATGAGAAAAAGCAGAGATATGATATATGGGAAGGTCGATGATTGAGGCAAAAGGGGACTCAGAGGGTTCATTATCCAGATTCCATTCAACTCCATGTATTGGTGTCTCGCCATTTATTGCTGAAATTTGGAAATTGTAGTTTGTTATGCTTGTGAGGACATCTTTCACTATAGGGAAACCGGAGCTCCTTTACAGCGGGTGTTTATGCATCTTTGAATTCTAATGCCTAGCACAAAGTAGCAAGTGCACACTAAAAGTCAGGGATAAATAAATGAATGAAAAGGGAAGTAAACTTTTCAATTATATTTGACTTAATTAATGATTATGTAAATACATCCAAAATCTGTATGAGATGGTAGAAGAAATGAGTGTGTTAAGATTGGATGTTTTCTCAATCAAGAACAAAGAGGATAATTACAAGAGATGAGGGAGAGACACCAAAGTAAGTCATCCTGCCTGATCTTGGACAAATTGCTTAAGCTTCCTAAGCCTCAGCCAGCAAATATCTCACAGAACTATTATGAGGGTTAAATAAAACAATATATTTAAAGTATTGAATACAATACCTGTCACCTTGTAATTTGTCACTAAATCTCAGATATTAAAAGTTCACTTTGATTCCTCTGGAACCTTTGGAAGAAATTCTGGACCGAGAATCATATTGAGGAGTGTTGAGATATCAGTAAGTCTTGTGATTTGTAGGGGCTGCAATTTCTCGAACGTGGCTCCATCATCTGGGTATGACACTTCCTCCAAAGAGAAGGGCAAGGAGGGGAACTTCAGCCCTGAATCCAGGCAGAACAAAGTAGCGCCAATGACAACTCTTGTGAGATAGAGATGCTCAAATGGAAAGTTAGAACGAGGGAGTCTGGAGAGGAGAATTGTTTAGGGCAAGACATCTTTCATAAAAAAAAAAAAAAAAAAAAAAGACAGAAATTCAAGAGAGAGGAGAGGGAGCTATGAGAACATTATCTCAGAGGATGAAATCTGGATTTAGTCTTGGGAGAAATGGGAACTTTTCTTTTCAAGATGGAGGTGTGTTCAAGAAGTGCTTCGGCTTCTTGGGTGAAAAGGAGAATGCTGCACTTCTAAAGTTTTGGGATAGATACTAGAAAGGAAACAAATGCGGTCCAAACAAACAAGGCCCTGTTGAGTGAGTGAAGTGGATGGAATATGCAAGGAGCTTGAATTTGGCAAAGAAAATCATCTTTTCAGATTCCCTAGTGAAGACAGGGGTCATCATTATGGTCTTCTGAGGTCCTTATCAGACCAGCCATTGGCACCTGACTGTCAGTTCTACAATTCTTTAACCCCAGCTCAGAACTCCGTTGGCTCTGAAATGCACACTTTCCATTTTATTTATACCAGGATTCTCATCTCTCTGCTTCCAGTTCACTCTCCCCACAATGGCCAGGGTGTTCCCTAAAACAAAAGCCTGAAGGTCTTATTTCCTTATTAAAATGCCAATCCTTGGTTTTCTTATGCTTTCAGGAAACACATTTCACTGGCCACTAACACATCACATTCCCAGCCACATAGAAATGTTTGTGTGTTCCTTCTCTTTTCTCCATCTTCACCAAATACACACATAGACAGTTGTCCTCTGTTCTCCTACCTGCTTAACTCCAGTCACCTTTCAGCCACTTTCCAACTCCTTTCTCCCACATTTATAAACTGGGTTACCTGCTGCTGCTCTGCTGACTTAGGCCCTGGGCCTTGTCTTATCACCAAACTTTCCCCTTTGTCTCATTATCATTTCATCTGTCTTACCACTCACGAGTTTCTGTGTGCCTCAAGGGTCTTATTTATTTTATATAGAAAGTAGCTGATAGTTGGTAAATGGTGGAAATGTTTTTCTAGACTAAAAGGACATATGAATGGACATCTCATAACTTTAACTAGAACACATACCGAGTAGGCAGCCTTCTGTTTAAGATAGTTTTTGATGATATTAAAGGTCTTTCTTGGGTCTGACCTACACAGCTTCATTTGCCGGCCTCCCCATAAGTCTCATTTTCTAATTATTTATAGGAGCAATGCTTTTCAGTCACTCTAGATTTCCTGAATTTATCCTTATGTCCATCTATAGGATATTTATTGGGTAGCCAAAAGGGCAAATGGACATTTTCATGTGGGTCATACCTTTACCTGAGTAAGAATTTTTGATGGCAAAGAAGTTGGCCTCCTTCTAAATCTGGAGTCATTTCATAAGATGTGAACATTCATGTTTTGTCTTGCTGGCTTGTAAAGGCAATGAAAGCTGTGAGTGAGCTAGCAGTGCAGGATTTTTGTTGCTAGAAATGCTTGTTAACACTCTGGAAGCTGACTAGTTACAGAAGAACCTGTCCCGCAGTCTCCCAGGGAAGTGTCTTTTGACACAACCTGGCAGAAGCTCATAAATCAGACTTATAGTCATCATGCTCAACGAAGTTCTGAAGGTTAAACATCTCAGCTCTTAATTTGGTTTTATTATTTTAAATCATATTAGGTATTGATTTTGGTTTAAGGATTAAGTATATTACTAAATCAACAGAGCACTTTAAACTATAAAAATAAAAAAAAATCTTCAGTGTATAAAAATGCTTAAAGGATATATTTGTTCTTATCATCATTATTGATAAATTAACAAGCAGAAACTATAGGATTTCAAAATTTATTGGTCTTAAGAGATAGTGATAAAAGGCTATTTCTTCGCTATTATATTTTGAATAGTGTATGTTATACTGTTGTCATTGTTGACAGCTCAAGTATTAAATCATAGCTGATAAGTTGTCTCTAAATTTTTATATACCTTTTTTTAAAAAAAATATTGTTGATTTCCTCCCTTCTGCTCCCCCTCCTATCCATTCCTCTCATGATCTCCTCTCTCTAAGTTTCTGTCTAGAATTATACGTTAAAATGGAGAAGTGAAGCAAAAGTTTTGGAAGAATTAAGCGTTTTTTCCCTGCTAATTACACCAATTAATTGTACTAGAATTTTCCCCTCAATGGCATACTTCCCATTGTTAATATTAGCAAATGCTGAGAATATAGAAAGAAGCTTAACAAATCTGTCTGCCACTTTCTGGGAATGTAAAAATCTACCACGCTTTTTCAAGTATTCTGCTTTGGGTGTTATTCATTTACTTTTCAATTATTAGCATTTATATCTTTTTTTCTATCTGTACGTTTTACTTAAATGTTCAAAGAAAATAACACCCCCACTGTGGATCTGAAGAGCTTCTCTTAAAGACATGAGTAGTAGCAAGGGGAGTCCCAGCATACGTTGAATTGAGCCAATCTAAATAGCTGCTGTCAGAAGTGATTTTGAATCGTACTGTATTTGCTTTCCAAAACAGGTGAGATGTGTGTCAGTCACTCTTCTCCAAACAATGTCCCGAGGAGTCAATTTATCACTGTGTCCAAATTTTCCATTGATCTTTAAATATTTCCTTGCAGAAAACCTTGAGACCATGTATGTAGATTAACTGGATACTGAGAGATCCTTCACAAAATGGGAAGTCGTGCACCAGGTGCCCGGTGCTTTGGAAAAAGTTCCCATGATCCATCACCTCAGATCATGTTAATTCCCCCAGGGACTTGGGTCTTCAAATCCCAGACCTTTGTATTAATATTTACCTGCAATAACCTAGAAAGCCCTTGTAGTTTTCTTGTTAATTTTGAACTTGTTAAATTATCATAGTTCTTTAGCATTGTTTTTTTTTCTTCTTTTTAAGCTACCTGTTAGAATAACAGAGATAGAGTTTTATAGACACGTATTGACTTTAAAATGTCAGAGACTGGGGTGAAACACCCACATCTTCATTGTCACAATCTTTTTTTTTCTTAGTAGTTTTTCTTTAGGCTCAGAACTTAGCTTTCTCATAATCATGTTGTCATCCAATTTTATTTTGTATCTAAATTAACATTTCTAATTAGTCTAGTTTGAAGAATAATATTCAGCACTAGAAGATTTTGTTAGAAATGGATAAAAGTACAAATGGATCTTTCCAAGTTAATTTTGCTATGTATTAGGCTCATGGTCTCAAGAAATTATCATGGACATCCATTGCAAATAGAGTTTGATTTGTTTTAGAGTGGCCAGAAGTTGTAACCTTCTAGCAACTAACTACTAGTTCATATTAAAAGAGTAGATCACCCCAATGATTTTTCTAAGAGACAATTAAATCGCCCAAAGGCCATTTTTTTTATTATTATTTACACCTAAGTGATTAGGTGTAATTAAATACAGGTGAATTAAATACAGGTTTTTACTACTGAAGGCCATTAATCTATGGTTCTAAGGTAAAATGGGTTTATTTTAAAAATACAACATGTGCTAGTAAAAATGGGCCTAGCAGATTTGATAAGTACAGGGTAATTCCTTTCCTGGTGATATGTGACAATCACTAACATTTCTTCTGAAATCTTTATGTGTTGATGAATTAGCCAATTTGCACTGGTAGGCCATGTCTGATCTAGTTATTTCAGTCACCTTAATAATCAATGCAGATCACTGCATGATCGATTCAGCAGCAGAGATGGGAATTAATCATAAAGACAGTTCTCGACTATGGTCCAGTGTAGTGCCCCAGACAGAGGTGTTCTTATGCCAAGGATTCTTTTCATAGAACTGTTTCTCAAGTTTGTTCTTCCTTTTGTTGGTACAGCTGCAATTCTGGTTCAAGTCTTAAAACATCACAAGCAAAATGGCGTTTATGACACCACACTTAGATGACAACCGATTTCAACTTCAGGATAAGATAATTCAATTTTTAAAAAGCCATTCAAAGTGATAGCTTAGAAATGAAATCTTTAAAATGACTTGACAAATTTTATTTCCTCTGATGGTTCTGTTGAAATAGTTGAGAGTTTAACCATCTGCTAAGCTTGCATACACACTTGTGCAAACATACCTGATCTGTTTGATCACTTCTAAGTTCCACATATTTTTGACAAACCACATATTTAAAATATGGGATTGGTGATTTTCTAAAGGATTTTTTCCCTCAAGTTTGTAGACTTTATGATGTTGATACATTTTGTGGAGTCCTTCCTGCATTGCCTGGTCAATAGTGATTTCAGGGAAATGAAAAACATTTATTTTCATCTATGAGACATTATCGCCGGTCTCCCCTCAGCTGCTGATAGCTCCTGCTGGAATCTTTGCGCGGTGACCTGTCAGATGGCCTGCATGCCCACTGACACAATAATCCTTACAAACAACTGGACTGTGCTCCCTGTACAGTATGAAGACATCTATGGCTATGATGGCATCTGTGATTTAAAAATACTCATTCCTCAAAGAATTTGAAGGAAATGACTAAATGAAGTGAAACTGAAAGTATATTTGAGAAGTTTCCTAATTTGAGTAAAATGTTTTAAGAAGGAAGTACTTTACGGAAAAACATGATATCACAGGATGTTTTTCAAAGTTCAGGTTCTGTTGAACACGACATAAGGTAAAATTCCCCCGGAGGAAGCTTAAAGCCACTCTAATGTTGATGTAACCTGAATCTGTACTTTACACAGACTCTTTCACCAAACCTGAGATTAACAATAGGGCATGCATTGACTTTTCTGTCTGATGCCTATTTGATGGTATTCTGTAGAATAAACAGTTTTTCATATTCTAGAAAAGACTCTTGCACTTACCAAAATTTTATGGAGTGTCCAGTTCATGCTAGCCGCAGCAGGGCAGCAGCCAGTCCTGGGCATGGCTCTTGCAGGCTCTCGGCTGCCGTGCCTGACCTTGCTGTCTGTACCTTCTTCTGATGGGTCCATTTACTAATGGGCCTCGCTCTTGATTAGGCCTTGAGAGATAGTAATTTACGACAACAGTTAATTAATAGAATATGTCTTAAGCATGTTCGCTGTACAAAGCACTAAGCGTAAGTGCTGTCCTCTTTTTTCTCATGCTTTCACAGGAACAATGGGAGCAATTTGAAGGGTAAGAACACAGTGTGTGGTCCCAAGCTTGGCCTGAAGAAGTTGAGTAGTTTAGGGCAAAAATCTGAAGACACTTAAGCTTAAGAGCTGTGTCCTCAAGAAAGTACATGTACCTGGCTCTTAATTTCTTTTGCAAAGGATTGTCTTGTCATTTGTCTGTTTTCTGGTTCAACCAACTACTGACTCAGGAAGTAGCAAACCAGAGAAGAAAAATATTCAAGCCAAGTGGGCTGTTTTAAATGTAGGTAGGGGAAGAAATTTCTCTTTCTTTCAAAAAAGGTTTATGTTTGTTTGTTTTTTGTATACACCTGCCAAATCATTGGTCCTTTCTTTAATATGAACATTTCAATTGGTCAAATGAACAATGGCTTTTTTTAGACATGCCCATTCATCTGAGTCCTTTTTCACTGATTTAACGGAGTAACATCTTCTAACATGCAAAATCTTCCACAAGCCAAACCAAAGGGCTGCCTTCTGGATCGTTTCCTCTCAACTGGTTTGTTTCCCTCACCACATCAGGACCAGGACCACAACCACACAGTCTCCTCACCTGGGGGATGCAGCCACGTTTTTCTACCTCCTCCTCATTGTTCTTGCTAAATAAATCGTCTATGGCTCAAGTTTCACTACATCCAAAGAACTTTATTTCTTCATGTGTTTTGTCATTTTTCACTGGGAGCCCACACCTAACAGAATCTCCCTATGGGGATCTTTCAGGACCTGGATTGAAGGTGAGTAAGTTTCTCACAAGAGGGTTTGCCCTGCATTTGCTGCATGCCCTGGAATGCTATTACTATCAACCTGGGAACAATTATGGTATTTCTTGGCTTGGGATTTCCCAAACTTGAAAGGAGGTATAAGTTTGATCCCCAAATCCAAATAAGGACAGGCCTAAATTTACAAATTCCCAGGAGTGACTTTACCCAGGACACAGATCACCTCTGCATTTGCTAGTGGGAGGATTTTCTCTTAGTCCACAATTTAACAGATGTGTCAAACCCTGTGAAAGTCCCAACTTTATGTGGGAATCTCAGTCCAACTCCCTGCTCTGTGTGAACACCCAGGGCATTGTGCTGTCCTGAGGCTGCTGGTGATCAGAACTGGTAGGTCCTCAAGAATGGCCATCAAGTCTGCTTCCATTTACTACTCTTAGAAATTCTCCCTCATCTTGGGACCCTGTGAATCTCCTTTAACTTATTGCAAGCCCAGCTCTGCTTCACGAAATATAATCTATTTCATGAAATATGTATTATATTCCATGAAGCATTTTCAGATATTCTCTATCAGGAAGATTTTCAGGATACATAGCCTCCCACAGTGCCAGAAATAGAGATTCACAGATGATTAGAAGATTTTAAAACTACTCCAGTTGATCTCCTCAGCCTCCAAAGTTACATGATGTAGAATCTGTGCCACACAATTTTGTGTGCACTAGTTTATGCTATTATCACTTCTGTGAGCTTGATATGTATTGATGTGTATGTATTCGTTAAGTCTTTTCACTTAGATTATAATATCTTCAAGTTGTGGACTCCACCTTTTCTGTATGTCCCATTGTGACTAGGACTGTGTCAAGCACAGGATAGTTGTTCAATAAACACTTATTGCTTGATTTAAACAATCATCAGTTTCTTCTTTCATATAGGTTTAGAAAACCATTGTACCATCACTCTTGCAATCCTTTCTTTTTATTTAAGCACTTGTATTTTTTATTTTTCTTCTTGTGGAAGGTTTTGAATACTTGTGATTCAATAATCCGTCCTACTGAGGGCAGCCCTATGCAAGCAGTTAATATGGATACGGAAGACACAATCTAATCTTTTTACTTCTGTCTCGTTATTGATTGTTATAACCCTGGACATTTCAATGTTCTAAATTTTGGCTGTGTTTAGTCCAATTCAATCATTTTAAAAGCTGTGCTCTGATTTTTTAAAAAAGAGTATATGAAGACAAAGGTAAAGACAGTTATTTGTGGAGATTAGAGAAATGCTGTTTGAAGATAACCAGTGCAAAGGCCTTATTTTATGTGCTAGCTAAGCTACAAGAGCTGAGAAATTCTGAAATACATGTGATGCACATGTAGGGGATTTCTGAAATTATAGTTGTATGCTAATTACTCATTTTAGGTTGTGCTTTTTTGAAGCAGTAAATGATCCTAAACCCTCTGTCAGTGAGGAGGAAAAGAAAAAAGAAACCTTCGAAGTCAGGGACTGTTAGTCACCAATATAAGAATTGCCACTTTTCTAAACTTAAATAGAAATGAATTCAATAAAAAGAGACATAATGATGGATTTATAAAAATAACGTTCCTTCACCTAATGGGTTTCCTATTCTAATGTTTCTTTACAGTAATCCTTTAAAATCATGCCAAAAATTTATTATTTAAGTGATAGTAAAGAATTCATTAAAATATTAATAGTTCTGGTTTACCAATTCGCTTACTAGGTCACTTAATTATTTAGTTCATTAATTCTGTAAATGTCAGACTTAGCATGAACTCTAGTGATTTGCATAAGTAAGGTTATAGTTCCACTGGTAATCACAGTCTAACAACCTCAAATAGGAATTTGGCATCATTTATACATTTCAAATGAAATAGTCTTTTTTTCCCCTTTTAAACCAACAAGGGAAATCCAAGAGCTGAGAAATTCTAACAATATAATCTAGCTATTTAGCCTCCAACTTTGTCCCTTAAAAGGACGATGATGGACAGCTGTAATGAAAAAAAAATCTCCAAAGAACAGGACAGAAATAACTTCTAGATTAAGCAATATGAAGGACTCTAGTTTTGAGACACATGCTTTACTTTTAAAAATATTCCTCAGTGAAGAAACTGTGAAGTCTTCTAGGGACCCAGATTTTATTTATTAAAAATGGTTACTCACTGGGAAAGCTTCAGGAAAAGCAACATCTCATTATCATAGGGGTCCTAGAGCAGAGCTGGCAGTTAATATATAATGAATATCATTTACACCACATTAATGCATTCACTCACTCACACGCTCTGTTTACATTGAATACAAGGGAATCTATAACATAAAATGGGCACATTAGATTTGACAATGGGATTAGTATAAAGAACCATCAGTTAGTATTTAAACTTTACCAAAAGTAATGTAGACAATGCATAGAATAAAATTTTCTTTCTTTCTCTCTCTCTCTCTCTCTCTCTCTCTCTCTCTCTCTCTCTCTTTCTTTCACCATTATGCAGTTTAACATTATATTAGCAAGCCTGCATAGATACAATCTGCTGTTTATTAAATAAAATGAAGTGTTTGAAACCTTTGGGCTCTGTAAAGGCACTTATACTGTATAAGCACTTTCTTGTGATTTTTTTTTCTTCTTAAGTCCCCCTGGTAGAAGTGCAGAAGTGCAATCATTTATTTTTGGCTTGTTTCTTATCAATCCATAGCCCATTGGTTCCCCATGACAGCATTTATCTGTGCTCATAGTTCTAGATTTGTTAACATTTATTAAGAGGGTGTTCATAAAACAGAGAAAAAGACAAAGAGTTAGGAATGAAGAAACAAAGAAAAATTCATTTTTTTCTGGGGCAAAATTTTACATTATAAGCTCAGAAAAAAAATAACAGTTGTTCACAGAGATGGTTATAAAATTCTGCTGTTTCTAGAAATCCATGAGAATGGAGCATAGAATACATATGGGCATTCTTAGCTTGGCATGAAGGTAATGAAATCACGAGGAATGGGCCAAGATGAAAACCTGCCTTCTGAGTTTTATTTTGCTTAATAAAACAGGTAGTAACTCAGTTACATCCACATTTGTGTGACACTTGTTGACAAAAATATGTACATTTGATTTTATTAAGGGAGCAATTGAAATGATATGCCCTAGTACAATTTGTGGGAAAAGCTCTGTGTTTTGGTCATTGAACTTTGGGATTAATTTGTAAAAATAAAAGCTGAGGCTGAGGGTATCAGTTAGGAAGTTATCATATACAAGAGGCAGAAACCCCTAACTCAAATTATCTTAAACAATGAAATCTACTATTTTGCCTGTAAGTCAAGAAGTAGGAAAGGCTTCAAGATTTTTCAAGGTAGAAGTTTTAAAACATCATGAAGTCCTCAAGTTTTTCCATCTCTCCTTGGTTTTGACATCTTTACTATGATGGCTTTACACTTAGGGTCATATGATAAGTGAAGTAGTTCTGGCAACATATTCCGACGTCGCATCTCCGGAAGAGAGAAAGAGTAGCATCCCTTTGTGATCTCCCTTTTAGAAATAAGGAGCCACTTTCTGCAGATGCCACATGGGCCTGTCAGGATATCAGTCAGCCCCTGACTGCCCCACTCCCCCACCCAAATTCCAATCACAGGTAAAGGAATGGGACCCCCTTGATTAGTTTAGAACAATCAAAATTTAATTAGAGTCGCTCTTTCCTGAGTGAAGTCGAGTTTTGCCAGCAAGATGAGGGGAGATCGATATCGGGGAGAAACTCCAGTGAATTCTGCACCCAGTTTTCCATAGAACCATGGGGAATTCTGGACTTGCAGGCCAAGGTTCTTGATCATTTGCCATGTAAACTTCATCTGGGAAAACATTGCACTTGCTAAACTATTATCAGGGGACTATGGGTCCCAATAGTTTGGGCCATTCCATTTCCAAAGGGAACAAGAGCAAGGAAGGTTTCATAACTGTGCCAGCATGGAACCGTGAAAGGTATGTTGACCTTGGCAGAAATGGGTCCTTTACCTTGAATCACGATTCTGGCACTTACCCATGGGTTCATTGGCTAAAGCAAGTGGCTCTCAGGACATCAGTTCCCTTATCTGTAAAAAACGCCTGATAGGGCTGTTGTGAGGATACAGATAACGTGCATGAAAGTATTTTGTAAACTGTAAGGCTTGATGCTGTGTCATTGAAAGGCATGATTAGCTAATGAACCAATCACTTTTACCTCTGCATGTCACACTTCCCTAGCCGTTTAGTCATGTTTCCTGCTGTCTCACCAAAGTTGCTTCCTGCTGTCTCATTACCACCTCATGTTTAACATGGCAAAGATCAAGATTTTAATTTTTTACTGGAACACACTCTTCTCTTTTCAAGTCTGCAGTCCCTGTGGGGAACATACTCCAGTGCCAATCACCCAAGCCTGAGTCTGAGTCTGCTTTACAACCTGCTCTTTCAATCTCTCCCTTCATAACCATGAGTTCATTAAATCTTGCTACTTCCTACACAGTTTCTCTACTTTCCAGCCTTCCCCTCCCACCCAAATAAGGATCTAGTTCAGAGTCCTGTCATTTAACACATAAGGCTTCTGCAATCTTTTCATCAGCTTTGCTTCTTCACCTTTATGTGAAATCTCCCCAGACAAGATTGAAAAAGTGAGAATTCCTGCAACATGGCATCTCCCTTACATGCTCTACAAACCTGGTTGTTCTGCAACAATGAAGAATGCCATTAAATGTAGACTGCTGATGTCCCCATTAGACACAGGGACAGTCTGCACATTGGGCCAGGCAGTTCTTTGAAGACTTCCGCCTCCTCTTTCTTTTGCATTGGGGAGGGTGCACAGGAGAAGACTGATAAATCTTTGGGGGAAGTGTAGGTCTTCCAGAACAAATCAGACCATTTCTCTCATTCTTTCTGCCTCAAGTCTCTGAGTCTATGGTTCTAGGACGGGACCAGGGTACATCCTAGTTCCAGGGTCAAGATGGGGAAAAAAAGAAAAAGGAAAAAGAGACAGATAAAATTTGCTTTGAGGAAATGGTGAACTTGAATTAGGATGATAGAGTCACATTTGACCTTCAGTTTGGAGGAGGGGGCGAGCTTTGGAGATGGTCAAGAATGGGTCCTAATTCATAATGGAATGACTTTGGTGAGTATAATGTCAATGAAAGGTCCTGAGTGGGGAAGGGAAGTTTGACCATGACACTGCAGTATGTGATTGATCGAGAGCCAGGCCCGGGACCGGGGAAGGCAGTAAGACATAGCATGTTGAGTTAAAAATTGTTAGGATAGGGGAAATGTAAGATATGGAATGGCCATAGGGACGTGAGGATGGTTTAGAATGTTATATGCAGAGTGAAAGGCAGTGATAAGATGAGCTTAGTTTCAGAAGCTGAGGGGTAAGGCTGGGAAAGAATGGGACACATGTGCTGTGTACATACCATGTGTTAGGCACTCTATGTCCTTTAAGTACATCACCTAATGAAATCTTTGGAGCAATCCTGTCAGTGAGGTGTTATCATTACAGTTGTTGCAGGTAAGAAAAGTGAAGAAGCTTGCTCAAAGTCACTCTGCCACGTGACTCCAAGCACTTGCAAGTGCTGCCCAGCCTCTCCATCACATCATGTGATCACCTTCATAACTGCTCTACAGGACGAGGGACATCGGGAGAGTTTACCGTTAAAGGGACTGGAGTGCAAAGGGTCAAGTGCTTTGCCCAAGGCCTCAGAGCTTGTTTTCTTTGAAGCTGGAGTTTATGTTTAGATCAGCTTGGCTTTCAAGCTCACTAAATTATACCAATGATTATAACAGGAAATAAATAGCTTCACCTTAGCCCTTATATAGGGCTTCACATATCAGCTGTAATTTCATAGTCGTTAGTGAAGAGGTTTCTAAAAAGATAGAAGTGAGTCAAGAATGTGCTTTTTGTCCTGGGTAAGAAATTGGGATGCCCTGGGACCCAGTGCTACCCTTCCTCAGGGGTGCTCCCAGCTGCCAGACGACTCCTAATGAGAAGACCAGGACACACAGTGCTTCTAAGGCTTCTGGGAGTTAAAGAAGCAAACTCGGTCTTTCCGAGGTACTGTCTTTACTGCAAGTAGCCTTTGCTGCATGTAAAATAGCCACTCTCCCCTCCCTACAGTCTCTAATGCCTGCATCACTCCCAAAGATCACCTCGGACTCTGGAGTGCAGAGGCTTTTTGCACTTCTGATGGGAAAGGAGTGGGCAGGGACTGGGCAGAAGACTGTGAGGCTGTCTGGCACATTCATTCATCCAGCAAATATTTTTGAGCACCTACTATGTGCTAGGATGGGATGGCAAAGAAATATAGACCAGGTTCCTGCTTTATTTTAGAGGTGGGGTCAAATACCCACCCCAGCCCTTGTCTGTGTGATCTTGGGAAGATGCTTCTGGGTTTCTGTTTCATCTTCTACAAAATGGAAATAACTGCGACACCTGCCTTAGAAGGTTGTTGTGAGGATTCAATAAGATACTCAGTTTAAACAGCCTGTTGCATAATGTGTGATTAATAAGTACAACACACACACACACACACACACACACACACACACACACACACACACACACAGTGCTTGGTGCCTAGAACCATAAGTTCTTAGTAACTACATAGTGCAGCAAGCTGAGGGGGGGGGGGTGGTACAGTGAGAACATGTGAATGCAAATGTTTCTAAATTATCAAATAGGCTCTAATTGTGTTAAATAAGGACTTCCATAAAGGCATGCCTGGTTAACATGGAAACATGTATCATATTGAACAGGTTTATCAATATGAAGTTCCTGAGCCTCCTCTCAAGCACCCTCCTCCTCCTCCTCCATTTAACATTCTCACCTCCTATTTATCATCATTATGCAAAGCTGCTAGGAGTTGACCACCCATTTAACCATGGGGCCAATTGTCTGTATTTACACTGAGTTCAGCTAAAAGATATCTAAGAAGACCGTGCCCCCCTTAGGGCCAAAAGGGCATTATTAATGTGACTGGCCAAGATGTCCTCAGCCGTATTGATGTCTGGATTGGATTATTAACCCGGTGCTTGCTTATTTAAGGAGACTCTCAAAAGCATTTCTTTGCTCTGCAGACCAACAATGAAGAGCAGTGCTTACAGCACGCACCCCTTCTCATTAGGTTTCTCTCAGCTCCTCTAAACTTCCTGCGTCCTACAGCAGTTCCCCAGTGCGCACTGAGTCTTTCATGTTCCAGTAGAACACTAACAAAAGAAATTCACAGGATTTTATAGAAAAGCTTCTCTTCTATAACAAGTGCATTTCTTAGATATTTATTCTCACTCGCAACTTACCAGAGGCAAACACACTCCATCGCAAAGAGCAAGAAGGCATGATTTACATTTTTTTCTCACGTAACAGCTGGCCTACCTTGGGCAAGTTCCTTAACTTCTTGTGGGCCTCATTTATTAGAGTGTTTCGACTTTGAAACCAGTCAAATTCAAGGCGGTAAAGATGCTGGGTATAAATCCCCCCACAGGCAGACAATGTATTAACAATCCAGTACTGCAGAGACAATTTTTTCCAATTCATTCACTTGTTAGTTTACTCGTTCATTTGACAAACTCAGCTCTGTACCAGACCACTGGTTTGTCCTTCAGATTATACAGATGAGTAATCCAAGTCAAGGAGTTTGACTCTGGGAGTGTAGGAAGGACCCAGATTGATAAGGAAAAACCCAAATGCAATATGTTGGGTGTCAAAAGAGAGGTGTGTGTAAATCATTCTGTGGACACAGGGAATGGAATGATTAACTCTGCCCAGGGGAGGGTTTCAAATGATAGGTAAGTGGGACATAGAATCTGAGGAAAACAACAGTGAGAATAACGCACAGAGAAGGGAAAGCACAGGAACGGTCCAGGAATGTCAGGTATGATGACTGCAACAAGAGATATTCACTTAACATTTTTAAAGAAGTGGAGTGGGATAATTAGAAGGCTGACTCTGAAAGCTGCAGGACCAGGGACAAGAAAGGGGATGCAGAGGGGGACTAGTTTTAAAGAAACTAGTTAAAGAATGATTGTATTAAATCAAGAAAAAAATGGAAATTGAATTAAGGCAAGGGCAATGGAATAAGTTGCATCTATAGAGGGATATTTCCAAGGAAGAAGAGACAAAATTTGGTTTCTGGGGATGAAGGTGAGGACAGAGGGAGTGGAAGATAACTCACCAATAAGATGCATCTATCATTCTGTTTGTAGCTATCACACTGACACTGATTCTTCAAAGACCAGTAAACATTGGTATAATGAGGTCACACTTTGAGAATTTACATATTGAAATACATGTTGTTTCATTACTGATTATTTTCTTTTTATATTAGAATTAGTGCATTACATTTAAAATTATATTTGTGGGTAAGTTATATTATCTATGAATTATATGTCCATATAGTAATGGAAGTGTTGCAAAAGATGTATTATAAAAGGGGGTGTTGGTTCTAATGTTATTGAAATTCACTGGGCTAGAAGAAAGAAAGAGAGGACAAATTCAGATATATTGGTAGCCTGGGAAGGTAAATGGTACTATGGTGTATAGACTCCTGAATGTCAATCAAGTTGTTACTTAATATGCCCATGGTGGGGAGCTGAATGTTTTTTGGCAAGCTTTAATGTTGTGATGGTCCTACAATGTACCTTTAAAATGTTGGTGAATTTGGTTCTCCATTTTCCCCCCATCTATATTGCAGGTCTTGTGGTGTGTGTGTATGTGTGTGTGTGTGTGTGTGTGTAAAACACATGGGTCCCTCTAGCTTGACTACTTAAATTAACCATGGCTACTTCCCTCAGTCTTAATCCTTGACCCCCATTGTGTTGGTGACAACCTCATTGCTCAATAACACCTCTTTCTCTTTTCTTGCTCAGCTTGAAATCATCCTCCAAAAATAACCATTGCATTCCTCAATTATCATCACTTGGCTATAGACAGGGTGACTATAAAATGTATCATTCAAATGGAATGATTGTGAGAATGAAAAGGGTGCTATGAGTAAATACTTGGGGACAATAAGAATAAATGGGGACCATTCTGGAAAACCAAGACATACAGTTATTCCACACACTTCAGAGCAGTGGGGGAATGTGTCATTATTTCATTAATTTTGGAAATGACCAGATATTCAGGCCTCGACCAAATGGTAACTAAAAACAAGTCTTGTGAGAAAATGAACTCTTGAGGGCAGAGGCCATCTAATTCATCTTTGCAGCTCCAGTGTTCAGCTCATATATGGGAAATAAAGTTCAGAGCCCAGAGATTTGGATCTGCCTCTAATTAACCACTCCACCTGATATCAAAGTTATCACCCAGCGACCAGAAAACTTCGTAATGCTATTAATTGGCCACCACTTCCGAGAGTGGCCAACAATGTTGAATACAGTCATGTAAGTCATTGTTTAAGAAATACCAAGTTACTTTTACAAAAAGCAAAGGCTCTGAAAAAAAGAAACACAATAGTCAAAATATGGGCCTTTCTTCACAGCTAGGGTTTCCTGGCAGGAATTCCCACCCAATCACAGGAACTTTTTTCACTTTCCCATTCCCGAATCCTGAGATACAAATTGTTTTCTGTTCTCCATGATGAATTGTTTACACAAAGTGACGGCCAATACTACCAACCACCTGGATTCAAGGAGTCGATTTTTCCGATAACCCTACCAACTTTTCTTAGGATTAGAGAATGGAAAAGTGAAAAAAATTCCTGAGAACGGGTGGGAATTCCCACGTGGAAACCTTAGCGATAAATAGGAAAAATGTCTAAAAGATACAGTGTGAGTAGTACGTTTATTTCCCATTGTGGGTATCACTGGTAGGGTTTCCAGGCGGGAATTCCTGCCTGTCCTCAGGAATTTTTTTCACTTTCCCATTCCCAAATCCCAAGAAAAGTTGGTCAGGAAATTGGGAATATCGGCTCCTTGAACCCAGTAATACCCACAATGGGAAATAAATGTACCGCTCACAATATATCTCTTAAACATTTTTCCTATTTATCGCTAGGGTTTCCAGGCAGGAATTCCCACCCATTCTCAGGAATTTTTCTTTTGCTTTCCCGTTCCCAAATCCCAAGAAAAGTTGGTAGGGAAATTGGGAAAATCAGCTCCTTGAACCCAGGTGGTTGGTAGTGTTGGCCGTCACTTTGTGGAAACTATTCATTGTGGAAAACAGAAAATAGTTTATATCCCGGGATTTGTGAATGGGAAAGCAAAAAAAATTTCCTGAGAATGGGCAGGAATTCCCACCTGGAAACCCTAATTACTGGGTTCAAGGAGTAAATTTTCCCGATTTCCCTACCAAGTTTTCTCGGGATTCGGGAACGGGAAAGCGAAGAAAGCAAAGAAAATTCCCGAGAACCGGCAGGCATTTCCGCCCAGAAATCCTATTCGCAGCCCTGCCCAACGCTGAACCCCTAGAGTAGCACTTCTCAAACTTAAGGTACACAGGAACCACCTAGAAAGCTTGTGAAAATGCAGGTTCTGATTGGTAGTCTGGGCACAGCTTTTAACAATCCGTGCTTTTAACAAGCTCTCAGGAATGCTAATACTGCTGGTCCCCAGACAACACTCTGAATGGCATGGGCCTTGGAGGATTTCAAATCTAGCATTGGTATCACTTCCTGCTTTTAATTGTTTACTTCCATTGCTAGACCAGGCACGCCTCTGAGGCTTAGAAGTATTCCATCCATGCCCCCACGTCTCATTCAGCTCTGTACCTCGCATGGCTCTGTGCCTAGCATATGGCATGTCCTCAATATCATTTTATCAACTGAATGACACAAAGCAGTTCAACCTGTGTCTTCTTAGGGGAAAATATTGCCTTGTCTTTGTATATAACATGCCCATTTGTCAGCATATTCTTTGTGCTTGCAAAGCCAATTTCTAACCCAATTTTACTTTCAGAAAACTTCCACTGAGTTGAATGGCCTCTGTCTGCAGACAGCAGCTAGTAAAACCAGCTTAGTGTTAGCCCTTTACCAGGATGCAGCCTACACCAGACTAAAACATCAGCTTGAGAAAGTGCTTTATATGGGTTTGCCCATTCTGGATATTCCATCTAACAAGAATTGCATAATATGTGACCTTTTGTGTCTGATTTCTATTACTTAGCGTAATGCTAACTGTATTTCTTGTCGAACAGTATTTCTTGTTGATCACGTAAATTTCAGAAATTATGACCAGTTCTCGGTAAGTACCTGAACAGAACTAAATCAACTTTCCCATGGATTACCCAGTAGTTGTATTCCTGGAAGATCTGTACGTACTAAAGCCATCAAGGAGCACTGGTACTAGTGTGCACTAGAGGTTTTTTTTTTTTTTTTTTTTTTTTGTTTGTTTTTTTTTTTTTTTTTTTTATCACAGACAGATTATTCACAGGCATGAATGTCCCTCAGGACACTTGATAGCTGTGTGGGACATGGGACAGTATGTTGCCGTGTCTCATGAATTCCTTAGTTCCACGTTCTCAGTGTCACTAGGCCTCCAATCATTTTTCCAGGCAAAATGATTTGCTCCTACAAATGCATAACATATTGAGAACCACTGCTTACATAGCCTCCAGAGATGAAGCACCTGCTTTTCCTCTCTAATGCTCATCTCTTGATCCGTGTTCTTGGTCCTGTCCCTTCTAGTTTCTTTTAGGCACTTACCCATCAATGATTGTTTTTCGGGTAATTTCAACTTCTGCATTTGTTGTTGACTCTGCCTTACCATCTAGCTTTCTCTCTCTCTCTGTCTCTCTCTCTGTCTCTCTCTGTCTCTCTGTCTGTCTCTGTCTGTCTCTCTGTCTCTCTCTCTGTCTCTCTGTCTCTCTCTCTGTCTCTCTCTCTGTCTCTCTCTGTCTCTCTCTCTGTCTCTCTCTCTCTGTCTCTCTCTGTTTCTCTCTCTGTCTCTCTCTGTCTCTCTCTCTGTCTCTCTCTCTGTCTCTCTGTCTCTCTCTCTGTCTCTCTCTCTGTCTCTCTCTGTCTCTCTCTCTGTCTCTCTCTGTCTCTCTCTGTTTCTCTCTCTGTCTCTCTCTGTCTCTCTCTCTGTCTCTCTCTCTGTCTCTCTCTCTGTCTCTCTGTCTCTCTCTCTGACTCTCTCTCTGTCTCTCTGTCTCTCTCTCTGTCTCTCTCTCTGTCTCTCTCTCTCTCTCTGTCTCTCTCTCTGTCTCTCTCTCTGTCTCTCTCTGTCTCTCTCTCTGTCTCTCTCTCTCTCTCTCTCTCTCATTATATAACGATTAACTTCATGAACGGAATAAGCTGTGTTCTAACTTGAACTCCCTATTCATTTCCCACCCTGTGCCCTTTAGACCTTCTGTCATCACATCAACACAACTGCTCTATCATAGGCTCCAACACAATGGCACCCTCCATCTCCCACCCCGACCCCTAATCCTTACCTGACTTCTCTTTGGCAGCTGAGTCTGTGTTCTCCTGGCTCTTCAGGCCTCCCTGCCAACTCCATTGCACTCTACTTTGCCTCCTCATCCTCTGGGCACACCTTAAATGTTTAGTGAGATGTTTCCTGTTTGTCCACATGCTGATGAGTCCTGAAGCTCTATTTCTGGCTAGACTGTTTTCCGTGCTCCATATTTCTCTGCTGAGTTCCAGACCTGCATATCCAACTGCCTGTAGTCATTGCCATCCAGAGCTCCCAAAATTACAACATTAAAAAATGCAATTACAAGTTAATAATCAACACATCCAAATGTATCCTCACTAACTTCATTCTGATTCTCTCTTACATATTATTATTATTACTATTATTATTATTATTATTATTATTATTATTATTGGTAACACACCATTCAATTGGCATCCATGACAGAAACCAAAGCCATTCTGGACATTTCTCTTTGCCACCGCCGTTTCCCCATTCCTCCTCCTGTTACTATATATCACACACCTTTTGGAGAAATAACTAGTGCGTTTGCTATGCTTCTGCCTACAGCTATCATTGTTTGATTTTAAAGGCGGAAAACCTTTCATGTATAGCTAATAAAAAAAAGACATGTTGGAGGAGCCAGTTGAACATTGAGCAGACAAGGACAGGTACTGTCCCTGGAATATAGTATAATGGGCGTTTTGTGGGGATGGGTCCCCTGTGGGGTGACGATTTGGCACCTTGTGGGGGCAGAGCCCCAGGCTCTCGGCCTCACGTGGAGGGGTGCTGGCTCGGGTAGTAGATGGCCATCAGCTGTGGCTGATTGGCCATCAGCTGTAGCCATTGAGCCATTGGCCACTAATATAACTGCTGTGGCTGCGGGGGAGAGCGGAGGAGAGCGGAGAGTCGTCAGTCGGTTGGCAGAGAAAATGGACAGCAGGTCACACGTCCAGTGAACCCAGCCTCCAGTGAGACCGTAGTGGTATGACTCCCCTACCTATGGCTCCGTGGGTGTTCCTTTTTGGCCTCACCATATCCTGCATTCTTTTATGGGGAGCGGGAGCAGAGACCCCGCAGGTCTCCCTGCACGACAAATGGCGCAGCGAGCAGGGTCTCCCGCATGACACACCTACTTACAGTTTTCTTCTTGCACAAATCCAGCACATGTCTGTGTATTCCTGGACTCAGAGCCAGCCTTTCCTTCTTGGGTACACCCTTTTCCTACCTTACAGACCAATGCGCCTCACCAAGAGGCATAGAAAAAGTTGTGACTACCTGTTACGTGGTAGTTATTTCTCCCTGGTGTCTTCCAAAAGCCATTTCCTTTGACTTGCTGTTTCTTCAGCCAGAAACCATTACTGTAGATTTTGGCCTAGTTCCTGTTCCCTGGGAGAAGCAACATCCTGACCTGGGGCTGCTTTTAGCCAAACAAATGCTTTCCTTGGTTGGGAAACCATTCTCTAGGTGTTCTGATTTCATTCTCATCCACTCCAGCCGTCCCCAGCCTCAAATGAAAGGATGGCTCAACCATCCCCCATCCATCCATCATGAGTGCATTCTCCTGGGGTGTCCTCCTCATGTAGGGCACAGCAGCACATCAACCCCTGGGAAGTCTCTGTCCTCAGAGCATTTAACATTTAATTAGGTGGATAGGACCCATGTCCATAAAAGTTAGCTGGCAACATCACGAGATTAGATAAGATAAACATAAAAAGAACAATGAAAATAGAGGCCACATGAGTTCAAAGAATCACTGTAAGTTGGAGTTAATTGGAAAATATTCACGAAGGCACTGAAAACATTTGCAGCTAGAAATTCCATGTCTATGAAGGGTGGGAAAGCCTGCTCAGTAGTAAAAGACATTTAACCACATCTAATAATGATACAAACACAGAGACAATGTTGTAAGTTAGTGAATGATGTTTCTGATTCTAAGAAGTATGTGAATACAATCAGCTGTTAATGAACCCATTTAAATTAGGGAGGGGGAAACAGCAATGTTTAGAATCAGACGAACTTTCTCTTTGAAGTCTTTCCTTTAGGATACCCCCGGTGTGTTGTTCTGTACCCTGGAACTTTCACCCTTTACATAGTGTCAGCTTGAAGGATGAGAGAAGTGGAGACTAAGATAATACTCATTGTTGCTGATGGAGAGGTTAAAAAAGTCTTTGCCCAGTGCTTCAGGTTAGCTTAGTTTGCTTTTTCTTTCTCCCTTTATATAAGAAGAGATTCAAAGAAGTAGAGAAACAGGAAAGTGAGCTTTTAAGTAGGTGGTGGGGAAAAAAACACACCGATAAAAATTATAAACAATACTGCACAGGCCCCTCATGGAGCAGGCTCTGTGAATACACAGTGAGGCATGTTTACCAGAAGAAGAAAGATCGAGTTGGCTGGCGCCTCTTAAATGTGCATGCTCAGGAGTTCGGGCACACATATGCTTTTGTGTGTGTTTTCTCAGAGGACATTTTTAGACGCCAATCTTTTTCTAATCTTAGCCATGTTTTCAAATTGAGGAAGGTATGGGATTTCTTATAGGGGACATAGATATGTAGAGGTCCATTAGGAAGTTATCTGATATTTAAATGCAGAAAAATGCAATTAAAATCCCACTACCCTTTTCATAGTTTGTTTTCTTTATTTGAAGAAGTCAGGAATTAAAAACAACTGAAATTATTTTTGTAAACCTTTCAAGAAGTTCATTTTTGGACTAAGCCCAAACATACAGTCAGTAAGCCAAAAATGGACTATTTTCACAAAGAGTTGAGTGATGGAAAGCAGAAGCTGTCATGGAAAGTGTTATGTGAATACTCTCATTAAAAAAAAAAAATGGCTATGGATTGGAAGTAGGCATTTCTTTACCGTTTAAAACTCTGGCAAATTATTTCCCTTTGGAGGATGATCATTTGAGCTAATTTGCCTGCATTCCAAATATTATGGGTCTTGTGACAGTACGTGATTTTTTTTCTTTGACAAGTTTCCCCCCAGTTGTGGGCAGATTCTGGACATTTTTCAACCAAAAGTCAAGGCTGTTCAAACTCTAAGTGTGGTGACTGTCTCATTGATTTTGATTGACAGGATTTTGTACTGTGTAATTCACTTACTAATGTAAATTATAACTACAATTTATATATTTCCATTAGCTGTAAAATATTGTAGTAAGCTATATTCTAAGATGGACTATTCACAAATTATTTCAACAGACGGGGGAAACTATGGAGCAGTGGTTCTCAAAATATGGTTCCCCTGCCAGCAGCTGCAGCATCACCTGGGAACTTGTTAGAAATGCAAATCCTCAGTCCCCAGGTTTATGAGATCAGAAACTCTAGGGCTGGAGCCCACCAATTTGTGATTTAACAAGCTATGGTTCAGATGAGCTAGACGTCGAGCCTACGCTATAGACATAAGAGTTGCAGCTATAATGGGAGTAAAAGTAGAACCATTTACTACTCTAAAAAGAAGCCCAAATATCTTTTTGTAAAACATTTTATTCTGGAGCAAATTTCACTGAACAAGTATTCATAACCTGCCATCCCATGACGTGATGGATTTAGCCTTTGGTCATTCATTCAACATAATGTAAGTATTTGAGGATTTCTTAAATGCTCATCCTATGGAATACGTAATACAGGATGACTCTCATGTGCTATTAGTAATCTCCCAGATGATGGTTTCTGATGCAATGAGATCCAGAGAAAATTTTAGTTCTGCGAAGCAAAGCTCTAAAAAGATCCCCCATTAACTTTAGCATTTAAGAAATATTCCAAAAGTGAGGATTAATAGTAATATCACAATGGCTGAAATTTATGGGATTACTCTGCTTGAAAACAATCTTCATTCTGTCATGTATAATTCTTTTTACATAACTTAGAACAAGGATCTGAGAAATACTGTCATGAGATAATATCTATATTTTGACTGTAATAAATATACATAAGACCCTTAAAATTAAGTTTAATAAATGCCATTTTATTATGCTGAAACTCCAATTCTCTTGGCAAACTTTCATTGATCTCTGTTGCCAAAAAGTAGAAAAAGAAAAGCAGTACTGCGGGATAGAAAGAGTTTTAGCTGAGGAGTTGGGGAATGCAATATTTAAACCAGATTCTCCCTCTGATGTGTAATTGTGGACAAGGCATTTATCTTCTCTGGGTTTCAGTGATCTCATCTGTGAAATGGAGAGGTTGAATGGATCTCAGACTCCTGCTTCAATTAGCTACTGTGGTATCACAAACTATCATGCACACCGGGTCTTAACACAGTACCATTCATTATTTCTCATGAGTCTTCAGGTAGTCTAGGTGTTCTGCTGACCTCTCTTGGGCTTGGCCAATCTCAGCTAGACTCACCATAGTGAAACCGCAGAGTAGCTGGGAGCTGACCCTTTTGGAATGGCCTCTGTGTGGCTTCTCATCTTCCAGGAGGCAGGCTTTGCTTCCTCTTATGCCCATGGCAGGGTTCCAAGAGAACAAGTAGGAGCATGCAATTTATTGAGGCAGAGATTCTGAACTAACATAGCTGCCACATTCTACTGGTTTATCCCAGTCACACGCGAGGCAGATTCAAATGTAGGGAAATAAACTCTATACCTTCAAATGGAAGTCACGGCAAAGTCACATTGCAAAAGATATGCTACAAGAAGAAGAAAGAAGAATTAGGACTGCTTTTGGAATCAACTGACTTTGCTAGCTTTAAAATACTGTGAGATTATCAAGAAATATGTTCAATGTAATGCCATCACATACTCACTGTGGGGTGGTTCAGGCATACAGAAGTATTTAGGAAAATGAAAGATGTGGAAAGGATGTAACGTATTTGTGAAAACTGTAGTAAGCATGTTTTAAGCAAGGCTTCTCTTTAATTATTGTCTGAATTTCACATAAAGTCTGCTTCATCAACTGGATAAATATTTGACTGCTGTTCAGTAAATTGCATTAGTTTACTTTAACTGTATGCTCAGCCTTATTCAGGCGTCCTACATTAGGCAATGGAGTGTGCGATGCATCTCTGCAGGTGACCAGAGCTATTCTCTGTATGAGGTAAATTAAAACTCATATTTTAAAAATTAAACATTCTTGCACTTCATGATTTCAATATTTAATTATAACCTGTGTCAAGGCCTAATCTCTGACTGAGTCAGGCATGAAATTAATCAAAAATAGAGGCAAAAGCTTAGCAATTCTACACTGTAAAAATAATGTGGTTTCTTTAGTCGCACAGTGATGTTTATATCCATTTTGTGGAGAAGACTTCAATATCCACTTAGTCAGTAGACTAAGTTGCCATATGTAGGGACAGTGACCTTTTCAAAAAAAATCAGTAATCTGAACTGATATTTATTAATTTTAACCAAGAACCAAACCTCCTTAAAAAATAAAAGATAGATTATTGACCTTACTGAAAGAGATAATAGAAAATAAAGTAAATGTGTTGACATCCTGGGTAGAACAAAAATAAAATATATCCAATAGTACATTTGCTTCAAATGTCATGTTTGTATCATTTATGTTTTCCATTAGGTTTTCAAAAAAAAGGGTGTATGAAAAAATTCACACAAGTCTTTGCAGAAATATATACTTACAAAATAATAGGAACCTTTTGTTGCAACGTTTTTTTTTCTACAAGAATTTGCACAGAATTGTAGGATTGTATGGAACAGAAAACAAATGTGTCGCATTAGAGGAGGAAAATGTATGGAGGCTAGTGGAATTAGGTAGCATTAAACCACTGATTTCAGAGCAACATGTACCGGTTACCAAGTCATGGTGATGAAACAGCTGAGTCAAGAAGGATGCTAGCATAGTTTTCTACACCACGAAAGTGAGATGAACTAAAATGCCTTTAATGTTAGACAGCATGGAACAGAAAGTTTAACTGAGCCTTGTTGGTTTCATTGTTGCCTTCGTTAAATGATTCCCTTCTTCCTGTAGTCATACTATATGAAAACTTCACAGGCAAATTAAATCAACACTAAGCAGGCATGGAGGCGCATCTCTCATTAGGTCTGCGCTGGGAGAGTCTGGGCAGCACTGCAGAGTGACAAAGGACGTGAGCGTGAAGGGATGAGCTCGTCTTGTACTAACCAGGAAGTGAGCGTGAAGGGATGAGCTCGTCTTGTACTAACCAGGAAGTGAGCGTGAAGGGATGAGCTCGTCTTGTACTAACCAGGAAGTGAGCGTGAAGGGATGAGCTCGTCTTGTACTAACCAGGAAGTGAGCGTGAAGGGATGAGCTCGTCTTGTACTAACCAGGAAGTGAGCGTGAAGGGATGAGCTCGTCTTGTACTAACCAGGAAGTGAGCGTGAAGGGATGAGCTAGTCTTGTACATTAACAGGTTATCCTGCACCTGGAAATTGTAGAACAGCTTGGATTCTGCAGTCTTCATGCTTCTCCCACTAATTTTGGTTGCAATTACTACAACCACTGATTTTGCAGGTATGAAAACATTGGGTAGCCACAATATTTACAACACTTAAACACATACTACCCAATAAAACAAAATACTACCCCATTAAAAAAACACACACAAAATTTAGCAATTCTCAAAGAAAATAATCTAAATGTCTTTATGAAAATACAAATTTAAACAATAGTGAAATGTAATTTCATACCCAGCAGGTATGAAGCAGGCAATAATATAAAAACTGACAATACTGAACGTTGTGCAAAATGTGGAGAAATAAGAATATCCAGACCATTTTGGAAAGGAATTTGCAAAGCAATATCCTATAAATGCAAAGATGTATATATCTTCAGTTCCTGCATTTCCTTATCTTTGTACTAGATTGTTTATTGTAACATTCAGTTTAATAACAAAAATTTAGAAATAACCGAAATATCTGTAGTATTATTAATAGATTGTGGTAATTCTTATATGAAAAAGTAAATTAGAGTTGTATATATGAACATAGATAAAATACTGAAAAATGTTCAGCAAATGTAAAAACATATAAAGTAATGCCTATAGTAGGGTACCATTAATGAAGTTTAAAAACATTCAATACTGTGGACTGCTCACGGATACATATATTGGAAGGAAATGTATTAAAATGTTCATGTAATTGTAAACACAAAATCCAGGATTTCTTTTTCTTTCTTTTCTTTCTTTCTCTCTCTCTCTCTCTCTCTCTCTCTCTCTCTCTCTCTCTCTCTTTCTTTCTTTCTTTCTTTCACCTCTTGAAACAGAAAGAGGGCAAACCATAGATTCAAGAGCAACTGTAATGTTTTTTAAAAATGAAGAAAATATGGCTAAATATTAAGTTTTGTTGATGGTTGGTATATTTAAAGTAGTGTTTATTATAGTAGTCTCCGTATATTTCATAATTTAAAAAAGAAAAATATTCCTATTTTTTTAGATTTATTAATTAGCCCATACTGATGAATGTTCTTTAATGTTTGTAGGTTTTTTCACCGTTCACTCCGAAATTAGGTATTTAGAAACAAGCATATATGGTAAAGTCCTGTTTCAAAGTGATATCACACAGTTTACCTTATTGTTTTGATTTGGGAATTTGGAAGTTGCCTCACTTTGAATGAATGAAAGGGTGAACCATTGCATAATATTTTTATGCCATGAATATAAATTATTGCCTAAAGTTTTCTCAATATTAGTATTCTGCATCAAAGATATTTTAATTTAAAATTGAGACATAATCTTTGGTTTATGAATTACTATTTATGCCCATTAAAGCCTTGTGGGAGTAATCAGATTGGTTTGGTAAATATTCTTACTATGTGACTTGTCACTGGTTGGTGACATCTTCCTTGGTGTTGCTCTTCTTCACAGAATACATATGCACAGTGCGTGCTTTTGGTCTATAGCAACTACGCTGACTAAACTAACACATAACCCTGATTTTAGACCCAACGTTGGAAAATTCTGGCTATAAAATCCAGGTGACCCAATGGGAAGTGAGACAACTACCTGAGTCAATGAGTATCATTCGATCAGATAGTAGATGTTGGCTAACTTATTTCCCTCCAAATAAATCTTATTATCAAGTATATGGAAAAACTGATCTGTCATGAATATGTATCCAGTACATTCTATATTGTATATGGTTTATTAGGAAGTATTACTACGATAGGTGCTGTAGTAATACATTATCTCAAGGAACTTGTAAAATCCCGAGTTGTGCATTATCCTTCTCTTGTAGGAGAGAAAAGTGCAGATCAAAGAGGTTAAAAAAGTGACCTATGTTTACACAGCCAGTAAGTGGAGAGGTGGAATTCAAACCCTGGTATGTCTTACTTGAAATTCCGCACACTTAACAGCTTCCCAATGCTCTCTCCCACTACTATTTGCATAAGCAACAATAAAACCGTCTACTGTAGCAAAATATAGCATTACCACTTATCACACAATGTTGGAAATTTCTGGTGCCGAATCCTAAGACAAACAGTTTATGAAAGGAAAGGAAAAAAGTGAAAGATAAAATAATAAAACAAAGGAGCCAACTCTTTATCAAAACAATAATAAAGACACAACCCTTTCCACCTTTGCCATTTCCTCTCAAAGAACATGTTGCTCAAGTGATATTTTCATAAGCTATCTCTGATATTCAAATTCACACTCAAGAACACCCATATCCCTGGACAAGCTTTTGCAGTTGTTTTATTTGTAATTAATAATAAACTTCAAAGCTGCAAGTATTCATAACATAACTTCCTACATAGAGTTCCAGGTATGTCTACGTAAGGGCTGCTGGAATTAGTCAGAAAGACCCAGAAAATTCTGTTATACTTCAAAGTGCTGATTTATCTCTTCCCTTCGATGACTTGCAAACTAGAATTATCAAACTCTGGCTCATTTCTGATCCAAATCACTTTTTTTTCTAATTCATAATTTGGGAGACAGTGAAAATACTAATTTCATACTAATACTAATATTATGTCAATACTTCTCAAATTTTAGGTTGCTACCCTTTAGTGATTTGGAATAAAGTATTAGTTGCCAAAACAATTAGTGGATTGCAGTCAGCATTAAAAGAGGAAAATTAGAATAGAATAATGTATGACATATCAAAGGGTATATAAGAGTAAGTATTATTTCAGATACATGCATAGCTGAAATTCAATGTAAAACGTATTCCTTACTATGGACCATGTTCAAAAGTTGAAAAGCCAATGTAATAGGATTAACAGGATCTAACTAGAACATTTGGCTCTCTTTCAATCAGGTGAAATCAAAAGCACACCCTCAGACCAATGGATTACTATTCTTGGTAGATACTTAAATAATCATTGACTCAGGAGAAATCTAATTAGGAAGCTGCTAGAGATTTTTCATGTGTTGTAATTACTGCCTCCTCCCCTATTGCCAAAGAGAAGCAGTGCTCAAATGGGTGTCCTAATTGCTGATGGTACAGCCATCTTCTTCGCAAGCTTAAATTGTTATTAATTTTTCCCACTCAATTTTAGTCTGTTGAATGGGGGAAAATGGTCAAGTCAATTGTCTGGTAAATGTGGGAAACATAGCATTTGGATGGATTTTGTCTTTTTTTTTGCTAATTATTTTGACTTCCTGGAGACCTAATTTAAATGTTAGTCTTAAGCACGAAAATAGTCATCTGAAATACTCAAAATAACTAACACTTTTCAGCCAGGAGCTGTGCTGTTTCCCATTGTAGCTAGATGTAAGAATCACCTAGGGAGTCATTCAAAATACCATTCCCAGGCCCCTCCCCTGGACACTAAGATTCATGTCTGTTACGGGCCCAGGAACTTGTGAACCCTCCCAGGTGATTGCTAGTATTAGGCAGGCTTGGAAGAAAACTGAATTGTCTCATTTTATCCTCACACGCACACATACACACGCACACACACACCATATATATATATATATATATATATATATATATACATACATATATGGTGTGTGTTTCCTTTGAAAGCAGAGTTTATCATCATGCCCATTTTATAGATAAAGAAACTGAACCTTATATAGATTAAGCAACCTGCCTCCAATTCTAGATAGTGAGTGGAGAAGCAGGGAGCCAGGTGCAGGAATCTCAGCTCAGACACAGCTCCTACCACAGGCTGCATCCAGTAACTAATCTAACAAATTACTCAAATCCTCTTTCCCAGTCTCCTCTTCTTAAACTCCTAAGTGTGTGCCCTGGAGGAGGTTTCTGTGCCCCCACTCGAGCCTTTCCCCTGCCCTTTCCCTCAGCTCTTTTTGCGACCCAAGAGCTGGTTTTGGGGGTGGACAATACCATCTGAACCACCCTAGAGATGGTTTGGGTGTATGACTGTGATGTGGGGGAGGGAGCATTTTAACTGTGATCCTGGAAGTACCATCATCCTCCATGTACATAGCAAGTGTGCTTTGGCTGCTGAAGCTGCAAGGATGCTGCTGATACCTGGTGTTTTTCAGGGTGGAAGAAGTTTGGCTCCATCACTACAAAACCTGGAGAAAGGAGAGAAACACGGGGCAAGCAATCTTCTTTGTTATCCTAATGGATGAGTGTTGCTGTGAAACATACAGCATAGGAAAAGCAGTGTTTCAGATCTGAAGTGTTCAGTCCATTCACACTGCTGTGCATTCACCACCTCTATCTAGTTCTAAATTTACATCTCCCCACAAAGGAGACCCTGTACCCAGTAAGCAGTCACACTCCATCCGCTCCCAAGTCCGTGGAAGCCACGGTAATCTGCTTCCTGTTACCATGGATTTGCCCATTCCGGATATTTTCTATGCAGGGACTCATATAACATGTGACCGTTTGTGCCTCATCTCTTTCAGTTAGCATAATGTTTTCCAGGTTCATCCATGTTGTAACGTGTCAACAGTATATTCTTTCTTGTGACTTAATAATGTTCCATCCTGTGGATAAACCCAATTCGTTTATCCACATACCTGATGATGGACATATGAGTTGTTTCCACCCTTCGGCTGCTGTGAATAGTTCTGTACATTTGTGTATCAGTGTTTAATACCTGTATTTAATTCATTTTGGTATATATCGAACAGTGGAATTGCGGGATCATATGGTCATTCTATGTTTAACTTTCTGAGGAACCACCAACTGCTTTGAACGGTGGCTGCTTCATTTTACATTTTCAACAGCAGTGTATAGTAGTTCCAATTTCTCCACAACTTCGCCAACACTTGTTCTTTCTTTCCTTAAAAACAAAACAAAACACACACACACACACACACACACACACACACACACACACATTTTTAAAAATTCTAGCCATTCTAGTGGGTATGAACTGATATCTTACTGTAGGTTTGATTTGCATTTTCCTAATGGCTAATGGTATTGAATAGCTTTTCATATGCTTGTTGATCATTTGTATAGCATATCTTCTTTGGAGGAATGTTGATCTAAAGCCTACATTTAACTCTTGAACCCTGCTCATCTCTTTTTTGCACTGACCTCTTCCTCTCTCCCTCATTGCAGTAATAATGGTGATAATGAGAGTAGCTACCTACCTAATGCCAGGCACAGTTCTAAGCACTTTACATACATTTAATTCTTTTAGGTTTTATCTCCATTTTAAAGATAAGAAAACTGAGACCCAGAGAAGGTTAAGTTGAGCAGGGTTCATTACCAATCAAGAGGCAGAGACTGATTTCAAAGGCACTTCTCTCTGATTTGAAGGCCCATGCTCTTAACCTCTGCCTCAGGGGTCTTCAGACAAGCATGCATTGCTTACATATGCTGGGAAATTATTTTTTTGCTATGCAGCCTCTTATACATTTTTAATAATTAGTTTAAGTGACTGAAAAGGATGTCATTTCCCACATATTGTAAATATTATCATTTAAAAATGTAACTGTAGGATCACTCCTTTAAATGTTTCCAAGGGACTCTAAATGCCATGATACGGTACCCAGAACCATTGATTTTAAAAATTCATGAACAATTCTTTCTTATTTTGCTTGAAATTGTATTTTTATTATATTATTTCCTCAGAATGTTATCATAATATAACATTTTTCATGCTTGAAAGTCTCTTATTGATCACCCTCTCATACTTTCTGTATCAAAAATATGAATATAAATTAAAATGGAATCTTAAATAATTTCTAATAACTATAAAGCTCTGAGTATTAAAGATTTCTTCTGATTGAGTTGTTATTACAATTATCAGTAGTAGTCCATAAAATCAACAAAAATTATATTACAGATTTTGATAAATTATCATTAACTATAACAAATAAATTTGTGTTGGAAATGTACCTTTTCAGTAGGATGAATGGGGCTGTTATGGTGCCCTGATTAAAGGAGAGTCTGTGCACAACAATTTTTCAACTTGTCCCTTTGACATTCCAGAACATATTAATTATTGAATAATGCATCATAACAAATTTGTGATAGTGAAAGACATGTTTTTTGTTTGTTTTTTGTTCTGGTCTGTTAAGAGTAGCTAATTTGAAAGGAGTTGTAGGAAAGGGAACCTTGGAACGTGCTGGCATGCTGCCTTCATCACACATGGGAGAATTCTGAAATAGGTGAAGTTCAGAAAAGAGCACATATAGAAACAATGGATCTGGAAAATGATTTTTTAAAAATTTGATTCCTGCATCCTAATCTTTGGAGGGGCTTTGTGTACTCCCAGGGGTTTGAAGACCAATATGTTGCACGATATTAATAAGTGAATGACCTATCAAGACTTCTGCCCAGCTTCACTAGTGGACTCCAGAAGACATAGCCACTGGGGCATGACTACTATCTGCTAAGAACCTTGCACAGGTTACCTTGTTTAATTGTTGGAAGAACGAAAGAACTCTGCAAGGTAGGATGATGCTCAGTATACAAAAAGAGAGTAATTTGTGTGGATTGCAGAAATGATTAAGTGGTTGAACAAAATTTTGAATTCATTCTCTCTCCTACTCTTTCCTTAATTCTTTATTAGGCTGCTGTCCACTAGAAGCAATGTAATTCACATCAAATAATTTTTGTCTGATTTTTTTTCTTTCTTTCCCAAACTTTTACAGTATTATTACTTGCTTTTTTTATTGTTTATTTTGTTGTTGAGTTGTATGAGTTCATTATATATTTTGGATATTAGCCCCTGATTACTGGTGTTCTTTGCAAATATCTTCTCCTATTTCGTTGGTTGCCTCTGTTTTGTTGATGGTTTCGCTTTTTTTTTTTTTTAAACTCACAGGGAAAACAAAGCGATCTCATGTATCTGTAATTAGTGGAATATGAAGAGGAGGGATTTTTTAATAAAGAGGACATCTACCTTTGAGAACAGATCATTCTCTGAACAATGTCAGCACAAAGGTGGGCAGAGTTGCACCCTGATTTTGAAAGGGTACAGAGACTTTTCCAAATTATAAGTTTGTGACTCAGATTTTACACAAGAGAGATAATTGTCTATGGTGGGTGTCACTGTATGGAAACATTTTCTTTTTTTAAAGTGAGATAATTGTAAAACCAATTTGCTAAACTATGGGATAATTTAATTTCTCACATGGACAAGACTTCAGATTAAAAAAATAAGTCCAATGGTATAATTTATTCATGAGTTATAAGGTAATGTCAGGTTTAGCCATCATTCTATAAATAGAGCCATAAAAGCACAGACCAACACCTTTTAGTTACCCTGTAAGTAGCTTCATGGTCAGATTTATCTGGTATACTGAGCAGAAAGCCATTTTCTATCACATAATGAAAATATTTGGAAAACCACTAGAGCAATGAGAGTTATAGAACTCTTAAAACTGTAATTGTCTTATTCCATTATTGGAGTGGAAAGTATTTGGAAATGTTTTAGTTTCCAAATAAGTGGCATTGTATCATTTTGAGATTACTAATTGATTGCCCCACCCCTTTTCTTTAAAGACTAAAGTCTGATGAAAAAAAAGAGAAAGAGGAAAATTTAAAAAATAAAGAAAAACTTTAAAAGAAGAACTTTAGATGCTGGTATTTCTTTAGATGACTAGTCAGTAAACAAAAAGTGTTCAAGCCTATGGAATGACAAGGCGATTATAGAAAAACAATACTTGAATAGTTCCTTCCCCAAAATCTTACATGAACTTTATAAAGGAAATAAACCCATGAACAATCAGAAAATGAGCCCTGCCTGGTAGAAAAAAACTTTAATGAGAGAAACTGTTTAACTTTTTAAAGGTTTTTTTTTTTTTTTTTTTTTTAGATATTTCTGACATTTCTTCTTCCTTTCTTCTGCTTCTGGCCTCTTAGATAATTTCACTGCTTTTTAGAAGCTTTACAACAAAGCACGTAGGCTTAAAAAAATGAGGAGATGAAATAGGCTTAAAACAGTGAGGAGATGAAACAAACTTGACTACTTTTTAGCACATTCTAGGAACAGGATCAGGGAAAGGCAGAGTATGAGGGTTATGAATTATGAGTAGATTTCAATTATCTGAATTATCTGGATGCCCCTTTTCCAGAGAATGCAAATTTAATTATGGCTTACTTCAGTATTCATCAATGAGTTTGTGAAAAACCCCAGGAAAAAGGTGAGGCATATTCGTGAGAGAAGAACTCAGTTGAGGACACAAAAAGAGGAAAAAATATCAGCTCTGCATTACAGCTTTTATTTGGGAAAAATCTACTTAGTGAAGTTACCTTGAAAGAAGGCTAAACACTGGCGGACAAATTGGTCCATCTTGGGACCAGTTTTACAAGATAAGTGAACACTTGTTTCTTTGAATCCAAAAACCACGCTGCAACCTGACAAATCCTAGGCACAGTGTATCAAACAGCCACAACAGGTTCCTCAGAGAGCTCACAAATGACATTTCTTTATGTGCCACTCGATAAGTGTAATTCCCCATCTCCAACTTTGTCTGTATTGCTTCATATCTAATCTAATTCTTTTTTCAAGAATTGTTTTATGCCTCTTAATGTATTGTTGGGAATTTGCTTTTAGGCTCTTGGGTAATGGGGAAAATGAATTGCAATCTAGTGGAATCTTGACAATATAACCATTACATTGTGAATGCTACAGCCAACAAGAAAAGTAAAGATGAAGGGAGCAGTGTTTGATTCTGGTAAATTATTTCCTTCACGATTTTGCTTTTGTAGAATAAATACCGTTACGTGAAATAGCGGTGAAAGGATAACCTGTTAGTTGCTCTATTCAATGAAAAGCAGAAGCAAATCATTCAATTTGGGGAGAACTTGACATCTCTGTGAGCATCATTTGCAAGAAGAGACAATTATTGTTATTTTATAAACAATTATTTGATACATTTAATAAATTATGCTTACCAGGCAGCACTTATAAAAATGTATCTCTGTAATTAGGGAAAACATACAACTCTTATGGTGAGAAAATTACTGCTTTGTCATTTCTGGGATCAGAACAATTACTGACAAAAAAATTAATTTCAGCTTTGGAAAGAATGACTTTTTATGGTTGTTAAGCCTTAGTTATGTGCATAATAGCTAGGAGAATGTGTAGGTTCAGGTCAATGAAAAAAATATAATCTTTCCATGACCATACAGTCCAGTGAATATTACAAAATAGGTAATTATTTGCCATATCAAGTCACTTTGTGACTCTACAGTGTGAACCCTGGAAAGGCATCTTGAAGCCTGTTTGCCTTCTGGTCTCCCTCCTTCTGTTTACTTTCCCAGCTTTGCACTTTGTCGTCTCTGGTCTTCCGTCCTTACCCTTAAGTCCTGCCTGTATCCAGCTGAAAGTTGTGGACATTATTCATAGATCCATAACGGAAGTGTGTAAGTAGATTCTAATTATTTTTTTGCAGGACAAAGGGTAACTCTTTCCAATTATGAAAGAGAAATAATTATAAAGCATTTATGAGGTTTTTTTTTTTTTTGCTAATACTGACCACCTTGCAGAGCATTATATCTGGGTTAACACATAAAGGCTGTCTCTTTATTCATCTATCAAAGATGGGAAGGTCAAAGAAAGAAAATGGACAGAAGAAAATCTCACTTTGACATACACATATAACCCATACCACACACTAACATGTTGAGCATTTATTTAGCACCAGATTTGTAAAGTTGACAGCTATTTTAAAATACCCTTTAAAATTTCACACACATTTAAGGAAAGACCTACAAATAATATATAAAGTAGTGAAAGCTCAAGTTGAATAGAGAGCTAAAATAAAAATAGTATCATTTGAGTTAAATTTTATTTTTAAAATGTTAAGTATGATTAAAGATATCTGTTCCAATATATTACTGTTTCAGTAATGATAATGATGGTAACTACCATTATTGACTAGTTACTGTGTGCCAGGTAGTGTTTTGCATGCTTTATAGGTATTATTTCAAAATGGCAAATTAAATAAATGATCAGTATCCTAAGATACTGGATCTGGAAGCCTTACAATATGTGGCATGTGTTTTTTGATGGTTTCTGAGATTAGAGAATCTGATTACTGGAGTTCAAGGGGCAAAAGTTCAAACTCCTGTGAAACTCCCAGGTCTATCTTTCTTATGAACTTATTTCTTTAGAGACTGAAGTTTAGACAAAGAAATCCTGATGCTACTCTTCAGTTGCATACACGTATCTTTTAAACTCTTGATAACACTATTATTCCAGAGACGAAGCAAATTTTTTTATTTGCCCATTCTAATTGATTAAGCATCTGTAAGTAAAAATTAACATGCATGTAATTCAGTAATTCCACAGCCTGTTGAGGAATGTGGCAAAATCCACCTTGGAATGCATGTTGTTTCTGCTAGCTTGACTCAATCTTTGTGGTCCTGGACTGCGTCTCCTTTCCCGTAAGCAATTATCAGGACACGTGTCCCTTGAATTTAAACTGGATGCACTGTCCTGTACCTATGACTTGCCTAATCCTCCTAATAAATGTGGCAATGTCTTCTGAGCTATGGAAAGACCTCTGCAGCAGCAAGAATTTAACTTGAAAATTCAGCACGTGAAAAGAAGAAATGATGTAAAGATATTTCTTTAAAATACAAACATAGATTATTCTTATATTAACTTCCACAATGGCATATTCATTGCCGTAAAGGTGAGGTATTATCTAGAGGTAGGTAAAATGGCCAGAGTGCATTTGTCCTTTTTGTCAAAGCCATCACACATCAGATAAAATGACAGAAATGGTATAGTTTGCATCTAATGGAAGGGAATATGAATTTGAAATTAAATTTAAAGGAAAGGAGAATTATTTTTTGTTGCTGCATAATTTCTCAAATTTTTCTCAGGAAGATAACTATAAATTAGCTATTTTTTTTTTTAATTGGGGAAGGGATATAGGACTTTATTGGGGAACAGTGTGTACTTCCAGGACTTTTTTTCCAAGTCAAGTTGTTGTCCTTTCAATCTTAGTTGTGGAGGGTGACATTCAGCTTCAAGTTGTCCTTTTCAGTCTTAGTTGTGGAGGGCGCAGCTCACCTCCAGGTCCAGTTGCCATTGATAGTTGCAGGGGGCACAGCCCACCATCCCTTGTGGAGTCGAACCGGCAACCTTGTAGTTGAGAAGATGCTCTCCAACCAACTGAGCCATCCAGGAGCTCAGTGGCAGCTCAGCTCAAGGTGCCATGTTCAATCTTAGTTGCAGGGGGTGCTGCCCACCATCCCTTGCGGGACTCGAGGAATTGAACTGACAATCTTGTGGTTGAGAGCCCACTGGGCCATGTGGGAATCAAACTGGCAGCCTTCGGAGTTAGGAGCACAGAGCTCTAACAGCCTGAGCCACCGGGCCGGCCCTAAATTAGCTAAATATTTTTATGTTAAATTTTTTTTCTCTTGTGAGAGCGGACTCATCAATTTCCAAAACCACTTGTTGAAATGTGTACTCATACTATTATTTGCTTTAATCATTTTACCCCCCCTCAAAAAAAAAGGCAAATAAAAAAATAAGTAATAACATTAAAAATTATTTTTTCTTGTCTTCGTTTCTTGAATCGTACTGTACTGATAGTATGGTTTCAGTTGTGTCTTAAACTTAAACTTGCTCAAACCATAAAAGAGATTCCTTGGATCATCCTGCCTGACCTCTCCCTAGCTAAATTCCTATTTCCAGGAGAATGCCATGTACTGATTCACTTAAATGTAGATTATCAAAACCAACCATAGTGCAAGGGAAATGGATTTTGCTAATTGGTTTATTTCATCTTAGGCCACCTCAGGAGCTGGGAATAGCATCACTTTTACCTGCAAACATCCTACTCTACAATGAAGATGTAGTAGACTAAATAATGGTCATAGAAACCAGGATGTCCAGTATATCTGCAATTCTTTCTGCTGGAAGATTACTGAGGGATTTTTCTCATCTGCTGTCCCATGTTTTTTTGGATCAAAGAAAAGTATGAATAAATATTACTGAAAAATTTGAATGTCTAAATAGAAAAGATACCAAGCTATCTCCTATTTTAAGAGACAATTCTTTTTGGGTCTCCTGTGTTTCTGCGTGTCTCATGAACAGAGGCACTAAAGAGCCTGTGTTCTAGCATACCTTTGCAAGGAGGTTTATATGGCAAACAGCACTGAAGATCAGACAGTGTCTCCTTCTGTGGCAAAAGTCAGGTAAGCTTGCTGCCCATTATAAAAGGTTGGGTTCCCTAAACTTGGGGTTCTTCTCCTGTAACAGCCCACCGTATATTTAGGCATCATGTGGCCTGCTTTTCATTTCTCTGCAGTATTGGAGCTTGGGGAACTGGCACAAATGCTGATACTCTGACTACTGCTATTTCTGTGAGTAATATTTTTTTTGTTTCTGATTCAAGAGTCTCCTGTCTGCTACCAGCATCTGTGAACCAGTGTCAGGCTAGTAACTTGCTTGTTATTAACTTGCCTGTAAAGTAAATTTTAGGCCTTCACAGTTCTTGACAGTCAATATAGTTAACATGTGAAACAGACAAGTAAGTATTCCACCTTTAACATTTCTTGCAATAGGTAAGTAAACGTTAAACCCTCTGCTGGCACTGCTACCTGATAGCCTTGGAATAATCATATGCTCGTATTCTGATTTTCCTGGACTCCTACACCAGAGATTTCATTCTCTACTCTTTCAGAATGAATTCCAAATCCAAGGTTTCTTCTACTAAGTACACGCCACACCTATTTTATCACTTCATTCTTTTTTTTGAAGAATTAGGGGGGAGAAATCCTTACAAACAATTTCACTGCTCATCTAGTCTCTCTTCCCAAGCAAAGCCTTAGCAGCACACCAGGCTTGCTTTAGGTAGCACTTTATATTTCAGCATTAGAAGCATTTTGTGGCCCACTTTCTCTTTCAGTAGTACTTACCTTACTTTAACAGTGCCCAACATTGTTGTCTATATATATATATATATATATATATATATATATATATATATATGTATGTATGTATGTATGCATGCATGTATGTATGTATGTATGTATTTACTTATTTATCATTTCTTAACCTTTAAATGCTTTGGTGTGCATTTCTTAAAATCAAGGACATTCCCTTACATAACCACAACACAAATGTATCAAAATCAAGAAATTAACATTGATAACACACTGCTATCTAATCCAGAGACTTTATTCAGATTTTACCCATTGTCCTATTTTTCTGTATTAAGAATTTTTCACGGCCAGGAACCAATACAAGATCACCTGTTGCATTTCAGTTGTCATGTCTCCTCGGCCTTCCTTTGTCTGGATCAGTCTTAATGAATCTCTTTATCTTTCTCAAGTCTGACATTTTGAAGAGATGAGAACAGCTATTTTGTAGAATGTTCCTCAATTGTGGTTCACCTGATACTTCATTAGATTTAGGTCACGCATTGGTGTGGGGGGGAGGTACCCTAGAAGTGATACTATGTTGTTCTCATTGATCCTATCAGGTGGCAGGCAATTGTGACTTGTCCCCATATTGGTGATGTTAAGTTTGATCACCAAGTCCTGGACATGTCCTCCAAGTTTCTCTACTGTAAGTTACTATTTTCTCCTTTATAATGAATAACTAACCCGTGGGAAGATTATTTGAAGCTATGTGAGATCCTGTCCCTGATAGTATATTGATGGCTCTTGCCTGAATCAAGTTACTATAGTGATTGCCAGGTAGTGATTTTTAAACTCTATCATTCCTTCTGCACTTATAAGTTAACATTTTATTTTTAGGGTCTTCCCTGTTCCCTTATTTATTTACTTTTGCCTATAGGGATTCATGGATTCTGATTTTTTTCAATGAGTTATAATCTATTGCTATCATTATTTATTTTGGTACCCAGTTGTCCCAGATTTGACCAATGGGAGCCCCTTCAAAGCTGGCTTCTGTGCCTGTCATTCTTCTAGCACATTCTTACCTCTGGCTGACTCTCCCAACTCCAGCCCTGGACTCAGCCATTTTGCTAAGGACCCCTGGTTCTTTTTAGTGGGGATTGATATTAGAACCCAAGATTTGTAAGCTAGGTGTGCTGATTGCCACTAAAATGTCCTTGCTCGTTTCCTTTCAGTGGACAGACCAGGGAAAATAGCCATCTCATATTATTTGGATTTTCGCTGTTTTATATTAGTAGCTCCTTTCTCTCACCGTGAGAAGACTGGCTCCCAACAAGACCAATATATTTACTCCTTTGCTTAATTTGCAATACACATAAACTTACTTCATAATTACTACACCCACATCACTATTAACAAACACCTACTATTTTAGAGGCAATTTGCCTAGGGTTTGATTTGTGCCTGAATTCAACTACTTAAGCTTATTTATAGTTTTGAATGACTGAGCTTGCATTTTTTTTCATTTAATTCTCTAATACTATACAAGTTGGTTTATGTAGTTAAAATTATTGTCACCATTCTTTCTCAATTAATAAAGACTAATTAGATTAGGCTGCTTACACTGTCATCCTCTTTTACAAAGCACAAGTGAGCAGTTTCTCTTTGGGTCCTTAGATGCTGCCTTCTGAGCTCCTTTTCAGTTTTTCCTGTTCCTTTTCAGAGCAAACTTCCTTTTGGGTTCTTAGTGAACTCCTGCTTACCTAGTTCTTTCAACAAACAACTTTCAGAATTTACACAAGTGAAAATCTTTAATAACATTTAGTATTATCATATTATATCCCTTCACACACTGCTCCCTGCCTCCTAACAATTAGCATGACTTTTCAGTGATAGAAATTCAAATTACAAATATCAAAACTAAACGAGGAACTTTCAGGGTCTCGGGGATATTGCTGGTACCCAGAAACCACACTATATGACCCCTACTTTTAACTCCTAAACTTAATACAGGTAATGTAAAATAGTCTCCTGCTAAGAAGACAAAAATATTCAGAAATAAAAATAGGAGAAAGTCTGGCTTTAAATGTGTCCAGAGTACTACAGGAATGAAGGGCAATTTTGCGTCTCATTTTAAATGCTTTATAGGTTACTGAAAACCTCTCCTACCAATTTACTGGTAACCTTTCTGTAATAAGATCCCACCTTGTCTCAATTTTTCCTTCCATAAAATGAAAATACTACTACCTGCTCCCATTTATAGGATTATCAAGATAAAAAAGCTTTGGGTAGGAATAAAATGTAATTTCTTAGCTGTGGTTCCCCTTTGAGGAAACTAGCATTCCTTGTGTGGAAAAAAGGAAACAACTTGGCGTTTAGTTTGTGCTACAATGGCTTATGGTGCCCTTGTACTGGGCAGGCTTTCTTCCTTCTAGTTCCTTTACAAGAAGCTGTATTTTAGCCAGACAGGCTCTCAGGCGACCTAGCAATAAGAACACTTGCTCTTGAAATTGAAAATTCAGCTTTTGATAACTTCAGAGACAACCTGTTCTGTCATGTGTCTTAATGAGGGCTCAATAGATATGTGATTCAGTTATTGGCAAAGATCAACAACAAATATGAAATGAAATAATCAATTATTAGCTCTGTAACTTAACTGAAGTGATCACTGGAGGGATGGCACAGCATCAATGGTTAGGCCACGGACTCTGGGTCCTGACTGCTGAGATTCACATCCCAGCTACGCCATTTGTTAGCTGCGTGACCCAGGGCCAGTCACACACCCATTCTGGATCTCAGTTTTACCGACTATAAACTGGGAAGGAGAAGAGCTGCTTTACAGAATTGACATGAGAATTATATGAGTTAGCATATATTTAGTCTTAGTACGTAGCACAATATAAATGTTTTGTCAAATAGTAACAATTTGAAAAGTAGCAATTAACCATGGGAAAAGAGAGGAAGTTTTGACTATGAATATTCCCAAAGAAGTGTAGTTGTAAACTAATTTTTTATAAAGAAATATTAACATATCAACATTTATTGATGCTTATCATGAAATAGTTCTGCCTTCTGTGAGTTTACAAGAATCAAGAAAATTTATATTAGAGATATGTACTCTATAGTTCTTCAAAATATAATGAAAATGAATATAAAATATTTTAAACTTGTTGATAATTTTCATATTTTTCTTATCCTTTATCTGAGTGAGATAATATTCAATTTTTCCTGCCTATTGTTGTGCCATATAGACTACAAATGCCTAGTAAATCCAGAGATGTTCATGGCCACTCATGCAGAAATGAATATTTAACTACAAAAATATCTTGTATTTGGGGACCTATTGCTGACATGTCTTTCTCTGATATTTGGAGAGCATGCAAAGTGGTTTATGCACAGCAACTTGAAGGAAATACTACCATAGTGACTTTCAGAATATTTTGAGAATAGTGCTAATCATATTTTTAAAAATACTTTCTACTGTGAAGTCCCCCCCTCCCTTTTTTATCATGTAAAACAGTGGGCAAACTAATCCTCTGGAGAAAGTCCTTAGTTCATCTCATCAAAACCAATACGAGGATATGGACGTCCCTTTTATTAATAATAAAGCAGAAAAATGTGGTGTGCATTAATTATGGTTATTAATTTAACTTTTGTTAAAGAAAGATTGATTTTAATGCTTTTTTGGTATGAGAGCACTTCATTACTTTTAACTAACACTAAACTTTTGTATAGTAGGACATTATTTTGGTTTCATAAGAGCAGTGTCCAATTCTGATTTAGAAAAATATAATGTGTATATTACATGTATGGAATAAAAAGGAAAAAATTAATTCCATGCTTCTTTAAAATCAAATGTGAAGGGCAGAAATAACTTTAGGATGTACCAAAGAACTTACAGTTACTGGAGGGAAAGTGGTATGTTGGTGGTTGCCCCTCCAGCCACAATTAATACTAATGTTATAAAGTTATGTAAATCTGAATATCCAAATATGTGTTCTTTTACATGCTTAAAAGATGTGTTTATTTTTTATATGCTGAAAAATGTTGATGCCAAGATGATTCATGAATGGCCATTTGACAGATTGCCTGGTGAAAAAAATTTCTTACCTGGCTGACAGAGATCTCAGCTAGAAAAAGAAAAATGTACTTGGAGAAGTACCATATAAAAGCAATTTTTCTAACAGATATGTTGGCTCAAGTAGACATTCAAAAGTTAGAATTAAGTTTAAAATCTCTGAGAACTAGAACCCAGTAACATGATCACAATATGGTTTGAAAAGTAGAATAAAAACTGGAATTGTTGATTTGGTAATCTTTAGGTTGTCCAAAGTATTCCATGGTAATATGACTAAACATGACAAAAATTAGAAAAAATATAACAATATAAATAATTTGATCATATGCTTCTCTTCAGGACTAAGCCAATATTATAAGTGAGCCTATGCACATCCCAAGTGGACTGTTCTTTCTAAATGAAATTGATTATTATATGATTGTTATGTTTGTACTAAGTGTTTGTGGTAGATTTTATTATTGTTCCCATTATTTACTCTCTTTTTCACTGAAATATTATATTTCCCCACCATTGCCACGAAATAGTGCCTTTCTATCAAAGGACTACGAGGTCTGACAAGTTCGCAAACTTCTTGCACCAATGTTTCTAACCTTTTTTTGATATCAGAGGGATTATTCATTATGAATTTGTACCAACTGGACAGTTAACCAAGTTTACTATTTGGAAGTGCTGAAAAGGCTGCGTGAAAAGTTATGCCACCTGAACTTTTCGCCAACTATTCATGGCTCTTGCATCACGACAGTGCACCAGCTCACACGGCACTGTCTGTGAGGGAATTTTTAGCCAGTAAACAAATAACTGTATTGGAACACCCTCCCTACTCACCTAATCTGTCCCCCAGTGACTTCTTTCTTTACCCAAAGATAAAGAAAATATTGAAAGGAACACATTTGGATGACATTCAGGATATCAAGGGTAATACGACGACAGCTCTGATGGCCATTCCAGAAAAAGAGTTCCAGAATTGCTTTAAAGGGTGGACTAGGCACTGGCGTCGGTGCATAGCTTCCCAAGGGGAGTACTTCGAAGGTGACTGTAGTGATATTCAGCAATGAGGTATGTAGCGCTTTTTCTAGGATGAGTTCACGAACTTAATTGTCCGACCCTGTATACTTCCCTGTCCCATTGTTATTTGATTCGCCATATGAATTGCTTTGGCCAATGACGTGAACAGAAGGGATGCATGCCACATCCAAGCAAAGATTTAAGAGACACTGCATGTTAAGGTTCTTGCTCTCATTTTCCTCTGTCAAAAAAAAAATAGCATGTATCAGAAGTTGCTGTTTCTGTTTGGGTCCTTGTATGATATAGGGGCAGAACTGGAACCAACCCACACAAGAAAAAACTTTGTAGTTATTTTAGAGTGATTCAATACTGCAGGCAAACAATTTTTAAAATATCTATATGAAGAATTTTTTTTTTAAACATCATGGAAGCCAGTCTCCAAGATATCCCCTATTGATAATGGTTCTTATATCCTGGTGTTTATTCCCTGTGTATCCCCTTCCATATTTAAAGAACTCATCTAAAGGAAAGAATATGGCTTCCAAGACTCAGTCATAAAGACTTCTAATTTGCTCATTCTTCGGTCACACGGTATGGAGGAAGCTAGCTGGATTCATTCAAGCAGACCTATATGAAAATGGACTAATGCCTCATGATAAAACCAGCACCTGCTTGCCAATTATGAGCTCTCTTGGAAGATCATCATCCACCCCAAGCCAACATCATGATGGCAGCCTCCTGAGAGACTCTGTGCCAGAACCACCCAGCAATGCTACTCCCAACCTATAGGCTTCCTGAGGCAAAGAAACTGTGAGAAAATGAATGCTTATTATTTTTTAAGTCACTAAGTTTTAATGCAATTTGTTACATGGCAGTAAACTAATAAAAATAATGTCTCAGGAGATTTCCACTTCTGGGTATATAATAGTACTTTCCGGCAAACCAGTGCTTCAGCCAAAAACAAGCCTAATATAACACACAAGACATCTGCTTAGAGGCAGTGGAGAGCTGCTAAAGCAACCAAGATGAGAAATGCCAAGATTCCAGAGAGGAGGGACAAATGAATTAACACTATTCAGCAAGTGTATCCTAGAGAAATGTGCTGATTCTGTGCATAGAGCAAATGTCTAAGGACTGGATCTGCTTTAGGCAGAGGGGATGAAGACACTGAAAAAGCTTTTGGTGGTCATACGTAATAGAAAGATCTGAGAGGCCAGGATCCTTGTCGGCAGGGAAGACAGAGAACTGAACCTGACACATAGCCAATTTTCTCTCAAGACATTTGTGAAATTCTTAAGTTGTTTGGGCAGGAGGCTAAGTGGCTGAGCAGAAATTCTCTGCAAAGCAGAGTGGGTCTTCTGTCAGGCTGCAGTATGGAAGAAACACAGATTAGTGGTCAGTACTTATAAGGAGAAAGACCCTGGTCAGACCATTAGGCTCTCAGTTGGAATTCCTGGAGAATCAAAGCAAACCAGAGATAGAGGGAACCTTGCCAGAATTTCAACACAAACTCAACTCAGTTTAGCTTCCAAATGGATTAAGGTGATACAGCCTCTATTCTGTCTTCCTAGTTGAGAAAGACAAGACCATCAGGAGTCTGTCATATTTTATCAAAGTGTTTGGCATTCAATTAAAAAAATTATCGTGCATATTAATAAATCCAAGGGAAAAAAGCACTCAATAAAATTATACTTCAGGTGATCCAAATATTTGAGATAAACATTAGAGAGGCAGTAGGAGACAGCGCCAGGGAGGGACCTGGCCTAATGATTCTCAGAAGATTTTTCTTTTCTCCTATTTTGTCAAACTCTTCTGTTCACACCATATATAAAGTGCTTGCTCTTCTCCAGGGCACACTACTCAGCTTGATTTTTTTCAGAGCACAAAACCATTTTAAAAACTCACATTTATATATGTCTTTACTTGATTTTTGTTTATGTCCCAAATTAATATGTAAATACCATGAAATCAGTAAACTTGCTTGTTTTCTTCAGGCACATGTGAGTCAAGAACAGAGGACATAAAATAAAAATAATAACTATAACAACAGCAAAAACAATTAATTACATATCCTAGAATAAAATACCCCAGTGCTACTTTCTAACTCACCAATTCTCTCTTTAACAAGGTCAAGTCTAAAGTTTATCCTATTTAAAAAATATATAATTATTTTAATGATTATAATTTTATTTTTAGGATTTGTAATTGTTGTTGCTTTATGCCCATCTGTTCTTGATTCACATTTGCCTGTAAAAGATAGGAAGTCTTCTGCTTTCATAGTATTTACATTTTATTTGGAGAAACAAGTAAGAATCAGGTAAACAAACATACAAGTGTGAGCATTTCAAATGATAATTAGTGCTTTGGAGAAAATCAAAATGGGCAGTGTAATGATTTGCCTGGAGAAGGAGATGCACTTCATGTAGGGAAACAACAGAAAAGTTTCACAAATCTGAGAAGAAAACAAAAGCCTCTCAGAGGTCTGAGGCCAGGTCCCTTCCCAGGGTTCTCTTTGGCTGTCTTTCTTCGAGCCTGATTTACTGCTCTTAGAAGGGTCAGCTTATTTGTCTCCAATGGGAATGTATAGCAGTAAGCTCTTGTCCATAATCCAAGCCCTTATTCTTCTTAGAGATATAGAGAAAGAAATAAAGCAACCATTTTAAAAGGAGGAAACCATTTACAGAAGTCTGCCCACAAGATTAAGCACTGTTAATCAGGGTAGTTCATCAACTGACAGAAAGGGTGGTCTTGGAGGCAGAATAGGAAATGCTCGTATAATCATAAGTTCCATTCCCAAAGGTGAACAGGATCCTAAACCATGAGGGCAGTATTCTTTAGAGTATTTTCTTTATCCCTAGGAATCAAGGTATAGTACACTAGTAAAAATTACAGTTCCTAGTCCCCAGTCCAGATCTCATGGCTCTGGAGTAGAACCTAGGAATCTATATTTTTGAAAGTTATCCCCAATGAAACGTATGCAAATGTAAGCTTAATAACTATTATCAAATAGTGACTTTTCTTAATTTAAATATCTATTTTTCAAATTAACTTTCTGCAATCTAGATTTTACATGGGCTAGATAAAAAGGTTTAATCAAGTAATAAAATGATTAAGCTAAACTAACAGAAAAATTCAGTTGTTTAAATTTAGATGAATTATAAAATAGTGGGCCATTCAGCTTTCTTACTAGACCTTTAGAACACTATAAATTAGACAGGTAGCCCACTAGTAATAAAAATAAAGATATTATTTACATACTACTGCCTTCTGATGAATACAAGATACTTATTTATCCCCTTATGGGATAGTTTCATAACATATTCAAGTTTCATGTTGAGACTGCAGACAAAAGGGTAAGTGTGTTAGAAGTACCTACTGTTAGATCTAATTTTCAGATAAGCCATCGATAACGTAAAACAGAAGACAGAGGTTTTGTTCCTTTTATGGTGAGATTTTCAGTTTTTGTGCTAAATTCAATTTTCTGAGAAATTACTATGTGCCAAGTACTGAGTAAATCTCAGTGAATAAAGCCAGACTCATAACCACTCCCACAGAGTTTACATTCTAATGGAGGGACACACACTATTCAATAAAATCACAGACAAAACTGCAGTTATGAATTGACTTTATCTACAGTGAATTCTAATTGTTTTATGAACTCCATCTGACGAAAATATACTCAAAATAATCAGGGCCTCCCATTACAATAGAAATTACTACAGGGATTATCACCTCCATATATATATATATATATATATATATATATATATGTATTTTTTTACTTAAATATTTATCTCCTAAAAGTGTCACGTTTGTCTCTCTGTCACATAATTTATCTGTACGAACATTTGTTGTGTGTGTGTAAAACATCTGTGAAAACATTAATTTGACAAAAGGCTTTGGAAATAGCTAAAAACATCAGTAGGCCTGGAGGGCAAGCTCTGGCTGGAAAGCGTCAGAGGGGGGCTCATCAGGAGCGTGCTATCTATCGTGCAGCAGCGAAGCAGTAGTCTTGTCCTTATTTCAGGTATTCCCAAGATTCTATTAGTTTTTCCAAATGGGTAATTTCCCCAGTTTAAACCAGGTCTTCTGAAAACTAGGCGACAGGATCCTTTTATAGGTGAAAGGACTGTCGTTTATGTCCGAACAACTGAAAAACACAGATAAGATAAAGCTTACAGCTCCTATGAACTTCGGCAACTGGTCTATGGAATTTGGGCTTTAGCAGAGGTGTTAACTCATTTAAAGTTTATAGAAGCAATGATTTGTCTTTTTAAAAATTGCGTCCATTGGTTTATCAAGTGTGAAAATCAGGGGACTTGGGCTGTTCGTGTCTTAATTCCTTCTCTTCTAACAAGCACACGCGATAGCAGAGGAAGCAGACGCCCGTGAGGAATGAGAACCCATAAGCACGCTTGGTCACGATGCACCGCGGAACCAGTCGTCTCGCGACCATCTTGGCCCCATTTCCTACCCACCCATGCTGTTTATACCGAGGGACACGTTCCTCACGTCCCCTGCTCAGCCCACACTCCTAATGTTAGGTTATGGGTATTGAGGAAATGCAGCAGGAGGGTGTATGGTGTGCCTGTTAGCTAAGACAAAAGCATGTGACACAGCCTGCCTGTGACACAGGTGGCACTGATTCAGGTGGCCTACGCTCCCTTAAGTAGTGGGATGTGAAGGCAACAGTAAAAGCTGGGGTGGGGGAGAAGTCGAGTTTTACAAATCCACAATTAAAAAAGAATTGGACCTGTCAAAACACCTTTCAAACTTTCTCACGTCCTGCTTCCTAAGTTAGGATCCCAGAGGAAAATCCGCTGGAGAGATAAGTTCTGCTGCCCATTGTCTGAAGTGGGGTGCAGGTGATCAGGCCCAGCGATTGATATCTCTCCCTATTGTGTACTGTGCAGCGTTTGTATAATTCATTGCTTCATGCATGTTTCATTATTATCATCATAAGTAAGTTGCGTCTTTTAACGACATAGGGGTTGAAGAAACAGCCTGTGTCAGTGTGTGACAGTGCTGCATAGTCATCATTAGGGGAATTTATTATTTGGGAAAAAAGCAAGTTAAAAGACGCAGCTCAGTAGTCAAAAGTGCAGTTTAGGGTTTATTGTGCAAAAACCTAAAGTGGAAAGAGCTCTTCTGAAACTGTTCAACATACACGTGACTGAGGCCACCTTCTTTACCAGGCCTCGGTCCGTTCTCCAGGACACCGAGTTCTCCGCCCACGGCAGCCCCTCCAGCTTCCTAGTTTAAGCACAACCACAGCTCCCTGAGCACGGGCTCACCGGAGCGACCAGCCCTGAGCCGCCTCTGTCCTTCCCATAGCGGGATTCTGGGCAGCCTCCTTTTGCTCTCTTCAGAGACAATTCATGGGTTTTGAATACACCTGGAGATTATTAATTCTGGGAGTGACTTCCAAGCTGCAGGTCACAGTTCACTTTGGTCTGGTAAGAAACCAAAGAAAGAGGGATTTTAAAATGTAGGCAATTTTCATTTTAATAATTTTGCCTGCAAACTGTTCTAGCGTCCTTTGGCAAAGAAATAAAAATTTCCAGTCTAGGGAGCTTAAATGTATCACATGAATATTACATTTTTTACCTCGATTTAACCGTTTCAAGCAGGAAAAAAGAGAGAGAGAGAAAGAGCACTCAAAGAAGAGCCGGTGCCGGGAGGGCGGTTTGGTTCTCCGGAGCGAACCTGGAGAGCAGCCCACGCAAAAGGGGCCAGCGCACATCAAGACGCGCTGGTTTTTCAAGGCTGCCGCATGATCTAACCATCCCGCCAGCCCAGCATGGTCTCAGGGACTTTTGATTTCTGGTTTGGGTTGCAATTGAAGAATGGACAGAATATATCATCAGTTTTGTAAGGTGACTTCAAACTCGTTTAAAAAATGTCTGTCACTTAAAATTTAAATATATATTTCTTAGTGGATTGTATAATAGGATTTACTTGAAATCAATGCTTTCAACCCTGGCCGCACATTAGAATCCCTGAGGGAGATTTTCACACAGAAAGAATGTCCAGTCCCTCCTAGTATCTGATTTTAATTGATCTGAGATGAGGCTCAAAATTTTTTTAAAAGCTTTCTGGATGATTCTAATGGGCAGCCAGGGTTGAGAACAACCACTCTAAATACTTAGAATAAGTATGGAAATTATTTTGATTTTTTTCTAAGTTTATGAGGTTTTTCTAAGTTTCAGTTTATTAAGTTTTTTCTAAGTCTCAGTTTATGAGGCTGAGGATGGGTATTCACTGACATATATGCAACATCTTGAATCTTAGTTTGGAAAGTTTTGAGAGACTAATGTGATTTTTGTTTTGTTTTGTTTTTTTCTTATTCTCTCCCTTTTTTACTGTGTTATTTTCTCTTTTCCTGTCTCTCCAACACACACACACACACACACACACACACACACACACACACACATATACAAACACTTCTGGTGTCATAGTTGCTCCTTCTTTTGTGATAACCAAAAATTTATTCTTTCTTTTAATCCTTCCTTTTTTTTTCTTCCTTCACCAAGCAAATATTTGTACAGCATCATGTAATTAATGAAGAGATGGATAAAAAATTTTTCCCATCACATGACAAAAATAGGAGTCAGCTGACATTTTTAGAAACAGTACCATACACAATACTGATCTACATACCTACAGTGAAGCAAGGAATTGGGGTAAATATCAAAACAAAGCATATTTATTCACCTAAATAATGCTAGTTATTATAATGAAAATGGGTACCTTTTCTTTGCTTGAATTATTTTGGTAATTTAATATATTTTTGAGCAAATTAAATGATCAGAAGTAATATGAATAGCCAAAGAAAACGGAAGGGTGAGATAATGTGTGGTTCATGTTGGAGGAGAAAAATGAATTTTCTAGATTTGTAGAGAAGGAAAGTCCCTTGGAAATCATAAAGTTTATTTGCCTCCATTTTACAAATAAGGAAATTGAGGCTAAGAGAATTACCAGTTTTCCTCTCATTATTTCTTTGCTTATATTAAGAGCAAATGCAACTGGCTTCTCTAACAGACCAAAGTAGTTTAAAAGTTAGAGAAGTTTACATTTAAGTTATTTATTTTATTATGGGTCCAAATTAAAGAATATCCAAATGGCTCTGTCACTGAATGTTGTACATATGATGGATTTTATACTGAATAAGTATAAAGGAAATATAGATATTTGAGGATGTTAATATCAACAAAATTAGAAGTATTTCAAAATGTCTTACAACCCATGATGTATGAATGTGTTACCATGTAATTATCTGGAGCTCTGCACCTTTTAATAGAAGGTAAGTGCCCGTGATTAGGCCCCATTATACATTATGACACATCTGATCTTGAAATGGGTTTACAGTAATAAATACTTTTATCAAAAATGTATACTAAAAGTAAATATTTAATTTAAAAACTATAATGATAAAATTCATTTAATCACAAATATGTTAAATAAATAGATTCTATCTTCTAACAAATACTAAAATAAAACGAGATGCTTGATACATGATCATATGCTGATTTTTTTTATTTTCATTAATACTAAATGCTCAAGAGTATGGTACTATATTTCACCCTCTAATTGAACATTTTCATGTCCAAATGACAGAAACTTCAAATATATTGTTACCATAGTGAACATTATTTAAAATATTTTAAACGTTATGCGTATCCAGGCAGAGGCTTTTATTCAATACCATGAATAAAAGATATACTAGCATTTACCAGTGAGATTTTGGCAAAGAAAATTAAAACTGCCAAAAGACATTGTTTCTTGGATATATAGCTCTAGAATATAGCCAGAAATACTTAAAAGATCCTAATGAAATGGTCCTCCTGTTGGAGGGCTGAATAAGATGTCAAAATAAGGTTAGGAGTTCCCCCAGTCTCTGAGACACAAACACTTGGGGAAATTCTGGATTCATTTGGTGTCTGGCACCCACTCAATCATGAATTATTTTTCTGGGTATAGACACAGAAATGGAGCCTCTGAGAGTCCTTGGGATTAAGGTATAAATGGTCAACATTCTTGGTTCCTTTCGATTTGAAATAGAACCTTGTGCCCATTCTGGAATACTCCCAGTAGCCCCAAGTAAGGGCTGGAGTGAGACTTCTGGAAGGAATTGCAGCAGAGTGATCAAGAGACAAACTTTGAGATCCTACAGGTCTGAATCCTAGTTTGAACCCCAGTTCCTTTAGTAATAAGCTTTAAGACATTAACTAAATTATTTAATCTCTCTATGCCTTAGTTTTCTCGTCTGTTAAACAGTAAAAGTAACACTTATTTTAAAAGGTTATTTTGAGGGGATCATCTATGTAGAGGGCTTCACAGAGTGCTGGTCACAGAGTAAATACACAACAAGTTTACTCCTTCAGCAAGTGCTTCTATGGGTGAGTAGGGAAGGCTATGTCATTTGTGGGACCCAGTGAAAAATGAAATATGTGCTTCCTCGTTTGAAAAACAGGAAACAGTACCATTAGAGGTATGAAGCTATAAAGCTTTTTCTTTCTTCAGTGATCTGTTTGGATGAATCATGGTTTTTGTTTCCATTTTTGCAATTTATTGTTCTAAGTAAGAAAAAAAATAAAAAATTAAATTATCAGCACAAGTTTTGCCATTCATTTTTATGTTGTGCAGTGGCAGTTTTAAGTGAAAATTTAAGAGCATTTGATCTTTATCCAGGTTCACCAGAATTATACAATTTGTACTTCACAGCTTATATACAAGTATGCGTGTATGTATTTTGTTCTAATACAACAGTACAAATGTTGCACAAACTAACACAACTTTTTTATTTCACTTCTTAATATGTGCACATTCTACCAACACTCTACTTTTGTCTGAAATAATTAAGGACCAGATGGAAAAAAAATATGTGTGCTGTCCATTCTTCCCTTTCCTTGTATGCCATTTTCTATGTAAGCAATGGGCTAGGGAAATAACATGAATAAGAAAGAACATAACCAGGTTTCTTGGTTATTCGTGTTTCTTAGAACACAGTTGTTCTTTGTGTTTTTGAAGCAAGTTCTGGCTCGAATAGAAAGCATGGCCTCTTGAGGCTGTCAGCACCCTGCTTCCTCAGTTATGGATGTAACACACTTACCTTGTGATCACTTTGAGTCCCACTGGGTCCATCAAAATATTGTGCTGGAGCATCACCAGCACAGTATAGAATGGGCCAGCAGAGAAAGAAGACAAACATACTGAGTGTCTTTCCTCTGTTCACATGCGTGTCCACTGTCCCATTGCCCTTCACTTACAAAGCATAAGTTCAGAGATAAAATTATGAATTTCTAGGTAGTGGCAATAGAGTGTTAAACCAAGGAGAAGGCCAAGGACAGTTGTACAGGTTGTTCATCCAAAAAGCCCGCCCCATGGGTCAGGCGTTGTTTTATGTGCTATGCTACTGTGCTGATGGGTATGGGCCCTGCCCTTGCTTCATAGAGCTTACAAGGAAACAAATAGATGAGGAAAGAAAATTCAGAGGGCGATAAGTGTAATTAAGAAAATAGGAAAATGTCTTGATCGAGTGTTATAGATCCGTGATTGGACGAGCACATTCAATCGGGTCATTAAGAAAGACTTCTAGAGAGCTGACATTTGAGCTGAGACCTACCTGACAAAGGTGCTGGATATGCAAGGGTCTGAGGGAAGCAAGTCCCTGGCAGAAGGAGGAAGTGCCGTTTTGGTGAGGGGAGAGGAAGCTTGGCCGCTCGCACTGATGTAGGGTGGCCTGCCAGTGTCTGAACTGAGCATCTGTTCTCAGGCACCTTGGTACTCAGAGTGTGGTCCCAGGACCGGCACCGTCAGAGTTCTCTTGGAGCTATCACAACTGCAAGAATTCTGTACCCCTCCCCAGAACTACCACCGTACATAAAAGTCTGCCTTTTTGGCAAGACCTCCTGCTGCGGCCCCCTGCAAGGTGATGTGTGTGCACACTGAAGTAAGAGAGGCAGTGAGTTAGACCACCAGTGTGACTAATACAATGAATCCGTGGCTGAACTTGGAGAGGTCATGCCGGCTTTGTCAGCCAGAGAAAGGAGCTTAGCTTTCTTCTAAGTGTGAAGGAAACTGGGAGATAATTTTAAAGGGGAGTGCAATTGGGGGACAAGGAGGGTTTTCAAGGTTGAGAACCACTAGAGAGGCCAGAGAGATGCTAAAAGAGATGTGGAAACAACTTAAACCACTTTCCAAATATCCTGAGGTTTCTCCCTGGTGGTGATGCCACAGAACACCCTTCCAGCTCGCCAGAGGGCCCTCGTCCTGTGCCTAGATTTCCAATTAAGCACATAGCATCTTGTGTCACTGTATTGTTTCACATTTAATTTCTCCCTTCTCTACTAGCCAATATTTCATCCATTGCGTAAACCTCTTTTTGACCTTTGCACCGTATGAGAGTACAATAAATGTTTGTTGATTTGTGTAGATTTGGAAAATATGAGTTAAAGAAACAGCAGATTCAGACATAGGGTGCTAGCTTATTCTTAACTATTGTTCATTTTCTCATGCTTTGAGCATATCAATTTACATACTGCAGTACTAGGAGAAAAATGCTGAAATATTTGAACGTACGAGATTGGATAATTAAGTTTGTGAACCTCCACCGTGTAAGTGCATGACTCCTTAGCTGAATAACAACATATTTTTTAACTTGTTAAACCTTTTTAAACGAGACGTTCTAATTCTTTGATACTATTTCGGAATCACGATTTGTTCTCTGAGGTGTGTTGTAGGGCCTCAGGAGGGCAGTGCTGCAGACGGGCCCAGACACAAACCATGCAAACAGGACACACCACCTTCCCTGTCATCGCTGTGCCTGCACTTGTGGGCAGACCTCTGCCGTCTTCTTGGGCTTTTGGCCCTTGAACTCAGAATCCATTCTTGTCTAGAAAAATCTGGGAGGCTCTAATGTTGCCACTCCCAGCTCTTCTCATGGAAATTGACCTCCGTCTGCCTGGGGCCAGGGGCAGGGTCTCACCTGCCATTTTCAGTTATTCCTGCTAATGGACAAAGAATCACTTACAGTCCAAGCTGCAATCCAGTTTACACGACCACAAGAAAAACTTACAAATTAATTACTATTTTTTATTTAGAATATATGACAACCTTTATATTTCTTATTGCTTGATTGATGTGCTAAACCTTTCTCGCATCCCTGTTACCTTACCTGAAATAGGGCTACAATATTTTTATGGAATTAGTGAATCATAATTCAACTAGATAGTGTGCATTGCATTGTCCTGTAAGCTTTTATTAAATCTAATTTGATTTCACTGCTGCCATCATAAAAGTAATTTTAAAAATTGACTAAAGTGTATCAAATAAATTTAAAAGACTTATCGAGTCTCAATGCTGAAAGTTCCCTTGTTTTTATTAACATAAACTATACGAAGTTTAAAGCTAAATCTAAGTTTGAATCACTTTTAAAAAACAGGCGCTCTTTTCATCTGTGAAAGTTTCGTTTCTCAGCATGGATTCACTCTTGAGCACATCGTCATTTTGTAATTTGTGAGTAAGTGTCAAACATTATGTGCTGGAACAGGGTGTCAACTATGACTAGTGTAATAGATGCTTCTTCCTGCTCAGACGTTCATTGTCTCTGTAGTTGTATTTTTGCCAAAGGCCAGGGTTTCTGTCCCTTTCTATTCCAGTCACCAAATACAATAAACATATTTCTCATGGAGATTTTATCAATGTCAGATGATAAACACAAAATTTCTCAGGCAAAAGATAATCTTTCAGGTGGTAAAAAGTTTTATTTAGTTTGCACATATACACATAAATAGAAAAAAAAGATTGAAATGTCTTACCATCCCAGTCATGTGTTGCTACCTTTGCTTTTTGGTGCTAATCTGGCTCCTCAAGATTTTATACTCAGGTTTTAAAAATTAGAAAAATAGAAATTGAATGTATGAGTAGTAAACTACTAGAACAAATTATATAACATTCATCGGAAAATTAACCAACCTCACCTTGCTGTGTATGTCATCTGTATAAAATCCGTAATGAATGGAAACCATTGTGTCCCATTTACTTATACAACAGCCAATCTCAGGGCTTTCAAATCTGTCTATATTTTGTGGGACTCATTAAGCTACTGGGATTCTACACCTTTATTGAGAAATTTTACTGCCAAGGCCATTTAACCTCATGTTAGATTCTGGAACTCTCTCTTGCTATGGATGGAAAAGATAAGCGATTGTGAAATGCTGTAACTAAGTTGAGACTTGCTGAGGTCCTCTGATCTGCAGCTTGGAATCTGGCACTCATGTCCGAACCCCTGCAGTGACTGGAATTGGCTCTTTCTGTTGGGGCCTCCCTGAGTCCAGTGCCAGGCCAGGCCACTGCGTCCTCCCGCTGGCCACTCCCCAGGAGGACCCATGTGCCCAGGCAGACGTTAGATCCTGACTCTCAGGCTCAGTCCCATCACTTCAGCTAACTGTGCTCAGTTCTGGGCTTTTCGTGAGGCTAACGTTCCCATTTCCGCACACCAACAACAACTCTTGGCCTTTCTCCCATGATCAGCCCCCTGCCTCTATCTAACTGGAGAATATACTTGGAAATTTTGTGTTTAGACTCTGTTCTGGCACATTCTATTGCTGCCTACGCTTGAATTATGATGAGGTAGAGGGTTTCTAAGAACTCTGGTTTTGATATATTTGAACCCTTGACAAAAATTATTAATCTTAGAAGACTTCATTTTTCATAGAATAAACAATTCCGTAGAATATGTGATAAAATTGATAGGGAATCTGAATAATAACTTCTATTTTGGATGCTTGTTATGAACCAGGTATTTTGCTAAGCACTTTGTAACACTGTTTAATCATATCATGTCTGCAGCCTCAATAGAATCCTATGAGGGAGGTGTCGGAGAGGGAAAAGACGGCTCACTTGGTGAGCCTGTTTGTGCGTAACTGTGGGAAGCACTTGTGTGTTACTTAAACACACCCTGCCGAGAAATCTCCATTGTATACCTCTGTCCTACCCTTACTGGGATTGTGCTTCTGTTCCTCTATCCTCCATAGACTATAAACTCCTTGAATATGGAGATTTCTTAATGTTTTCTTACCGTTCACATCTCTGTCAAATGCCCATCTCCTAGAGGGGATCTTTCCTGACCAGTTTCTAAAGCATCTTTGTTCCCACAAAGTTACCTGCTCATTCTGCTTTATTTTCTTCATACTAGTTCTTATCACCTGAATTTATATTTGATTAATATAAATTATTGGCTTCCATATTTATTTACTGACTATTTTACTAAAATACAACCTATGAGAACAGGTTATTTATCAGCTGTGTTTAAAGATTTATCCTCAGCCCTTAAGACAGTGCCTAACCAGCAGCCAGTGGCAGCCAATGTGAGTGGCCGACAGCCGTCGTTGAGTGGTCGGCAGCCGGCGAGAGCTGCTGTGAGCTGCTATGAGCAGCTGACCGAAGACCGGTGACCAACTGCCTCAGCCGGGCTCATAATACCAGCATGGGCCAGGGAACTGTGTCCTACACAACTAGACTGAGAAACAACGGCTTGAATTGGAGTGTGGGGTGGGGGGTGGGGAAGAAAAGGGGGTGAAAAAGGCAATGCCTAACATATAGCATATGCTCAAAATAAATATTGGGTCAATAAATGAATGAATGGCTTTATACCTAACTCTAGCACAAAATGTAGTACCTAGTAGATATACTAAATCTGTTTGCTGAACTGAGCTGAATTTCCAAAATTATCTTACGGGGAGGAAACTGGGCTCAAGGAGTATAAGTAATTTTTGCAAGGTCACATATTTAATAAGTGGAGAATCTAGAACCCAGGCCTGTGCATACCTTGTGCACCATTCAACATGGCTTCAGAGAGCTGAAAGAACAGAGTCCAGGCATGCTGACTTCTGCTGATTCAGTTTATTGCAGGTTGACACTTAGAGAGTCTGGAGAGATGGATAGTTAATATCAAGGGAGTTTTACACAAGTATAGAGGGGAAATCAATTCATAAGTTTTTTCCTCTGTGTTATTAACTGAAAGGAGATCCATAGGTTTTACCAACCAGGTATGGGTGATGCAGAATTAATATCCAGTGGTAAAAGTTAAAGAACTCAAAATGCATTTTTATTTTTTTCCAAAGAAACAGCCCATTTGCACATACAAGTGGACAACAGGGTACCTTTTGGAAGGACCGATTTCTTTTCCCTCAAAAGGAGCCTTGAAAATGCTCCAGTTCTTGAAAAACATGTACTTGATATAAAATGTTTCATTGCTTCATTATACAACATGGAAAAGGCATTTAGTTCTGAAAAAAAAAAAAAAATAGTGGCACATACTAATAATGGAAGTGATTTGACCAGAAATAAGTTTATACGTGCCCTGTGACATGTTTAGTTCTTTTGAAAAGTACTTTATTGGATGACTAATCAAGATGAGTGGGTTGCAAAATGCAGCCAAAGTAGCTGAATGAATTGACCTGTTGAATGAGGTTTTTAGTGTTGTTTACCTGAATAATAATGTTTACCAAATATACATGTTAATAATTTTTACTAAGCTGCTGCTTCTGACAATAAGTAATAACTACTGTCGGCTGCCTCTGAAAGTCTGCTCCTAGTTAGGCATAATAAAAACCATACATAATAAAAACCATACATCAGCAGAGGAGACTCATGATTTCCTGGTCTAGTGGAAATAACATATGCAATAGCGTCAGTCCAGCCCATTTTCAAATTCTGATTATGCCACTTACTAGAGAGATACAGAGGAAGTTACCTCTTTTTGCTTTATAAAGTTGTTCTGAAATGTAAGTGGAGTGATGTGTGTGAAGTATCTGCCGAACCCATGCTTGCTAAAAGTAGATGGGGCTCAATAAGTCTTTTGTAACCTAGAGGCAAGCTCCAAAACTGTGCCTCTTCCATATGGCACAAGACAAAGCTCTAGTAGAGAATTTGATCTTTATTTGTATCTCTTCAGGATAAGACGAAATGCACCCTAATTCAGAGTTCACCAAAATACATTTTTTCTAACCCAGTTCATGTCATTACTTGATTTATTTTATTCGTGGTTGGTGTCTGCTAAATGCTAGGGGCAAATAGCTAGATGTTTATAAGGAGTTTCATGATGGCACAGTCTTGCATAATAAAAGTAAACAAGATATTCAGCCTTCAATCCCACCTGGGCTGGCTCTAGGGTTATAGGGAATTCTGTTTGAAAATTGGAGAATGAGCTTATCGTGAGCTACTAGAGACTGGAACACCCCTCCAGGCTACCAAATTCTTCTCAGCATCTTGACCCTGAGCTCCATCATTGAGATGTGGGTTTGGTGTGTGGCCAAGGTAGCCAGAGAGAAAATTGGAGAGATGTCTTTGGGTTACAAAGAAGTCCAAGGTTGCTTAATAAATATTGGCTATAATTTGTTTCATCTTCAACTTTGATGTAAAACATGACTTGTCCTTCCAGTTGTTCTTCTGCCTGCTGATGAAAGGCTTGTAAAGGACACAGGGAGAGAACACATTCACCCTCTTACTGACATGCAGCTGTGAAGCCCCACCCCTAGTCACTCCATTGTACACTTGCTCTAGGTAAGTTCTCAAATAAATCAAGTCCCAGTTACTTTGGTTGGAGAATCATCCCAATAGACCCTCACTTCATCTCTGCCATTTCTCAGCAGTCAGGACCTAACATTTTTGCCGCATTTAGATTCCAAGAGCCACCCATTATTTTATGTCTCTGCTCCTATTCCAGGCACAGTGTAGCCTGAAACTCTTTTGTTTCCTGGTAGGTAGTAGCCACTGTGAGTGGTTCCAAAGCCTGTGAGATTGTGAACCACAAGATGGCAGCCACGTTCCGGGCCCGCCGTTTGTGCAGAGGTGTTGGGCAGCATCCCTAAACTAGCGTGAGTGGCTCCAACATTGATGTCACTTCTTCATCCAAAGTACATGTCCATAGAGGCTGTGGTTAAAATTAAACTTCATTTTAAAATTTCATAAGTGAAATTTGGAAGTTACATACAATGTCAAACTCTCTAAGGAACCCCCAAAATACAAAAGTTTGGCCCCGATAAGACCCAACCCTTTTCCTAGCGTATTGAGATATAATTAATACACAACATTGTGTAAGTTTACGGTGCACAACACGATTTGATACACATACATAGTGGGAAATGGTTACCGCAAGAAGGTTATTCATTTAACACATCTATTGCCTCACATAATTATAATTTGTGTGATGTGTCTGGTGAGCAGATTTAAGATCTATTCTCTTTGAGTATGTTATAGTGTATTGTTAACTATAATCAATAGGCTCCACATTAGATCCCAGAACTTGTTCATCTTATTACTGGAAGTTTGTGACCTTTGACCAACATCTCCTGATTTCCCCCACCCACCGGCCCCCACCATTCTACTCTCTGTTTCTCTATGAGTTGTCCTTTTTTTATTTTTCCCCACATAAGTGAGATCATACAGTATTTATCACCCGACCTTTAACACAGTCGTATTCAAAGAAGCACAGTAACATCCTCCAAAGCCCTTGTACCCCATCAGCTGCTTCACTGGGAAATGGTCATACCTGACTTACAAAAAAAGGTGTGCCTGCATTCTGTCTATTATGTCAATATTTCATATTGTTTCTCAAAAAGCAAGATGATTCCTAACTCCTTTGCCATCCGTACAAGTTTGAAGTCCATTGTCTTAAACTATTTAATTCCTGAGTTTATAATAACTCCTCTTCCCTTGTCTCAATGTCTTTGTTAAGGGACAGGAGATGTTTGTCACCACTCTCTAATAAAGGACAGAGTCTGTTTCTCCTCAGCCGGTGATGGATTCGACGTGTCCCTCATTTCTTGATCCATCTCCAATCAGTGTCGTCAACCTCATCAAACACATACAGCGCACACTCACGCACACACAGCGCACACTCACGCATAGGCACGCACATATGCAGCACATGTGTACATGGCTCAGGTGCACTGAATTTCCATGGTGCTGTCTTACTCCTTTTTCGCTGATCTCCTTTTGTCTCCCTCCTGTTTCTAGGGTTGGTCAGTAGTTCCTCTTTCTAGGTTTATTTTCTTCATTGATACTTTCAAAATATGTTGAAACTATCTGGTTTAATACAAAAAGCTAGGTTATAGATCAGTAATTTCCAATCCCAGCTCATTATCAGAATCCCAGTGAATGGTTAAAGAATATATAGTGGCAGGTCCACTCTCATAGAATACATAGTAGGTCTGGTGTGAATTCAAGGTACCTGTATTTTATAAAACACTACACAGGTGATTCTAAAGACCAAACTCTGGGCCTTTTAGCTTTAAATTCACAGTACCTAGAACAGGGCATGGAACTAACAGATGTTAATAAATATTTATTATAGTTATCACACAGCTGTTAATTAATTGATATTGTAGCCTATAGGAATGGTAGTTGGTGACACCACTGTGTCTTAGAGCAGAATGTTAAATACTTCTCAAGGAAGTGTTTCCTTATTACAAAAATTTTGGGGAAATCTGTTTCATCAGTAACAAACAAATTTACTTAAAGCAGGACTTCTTATATCTTTTAATATGTTAATGTGGAAAATGAATCTTCAAGAGATATACACACCATCAAACTTAGTTACCTCTGCATCTTTCCCTGTTAATTTAGTTTGTATTGTTTTTTGTTTTAGGGAGCATCATGGTGGGTCTGCATTGTTCAGAATACAGTTTGGGAAAGGCTACGGTAGGACTGGTTCAGAAACTGACAGAACTGTGTGAGGCTACACATCCGTGTTGCCTATTTGGATAAAATCTTTTCAATTCTGGTTGCATGTTATAATTACTTGGGAACTTTTAAAACTCACAGATGTCTAGGCTTCACCTGAGATCAATTTAATCAAAATCTCTAGGGATAAGGCCAGGTATTAGAATTAAAAAAAAAAAAATCCTCAAATGATTCTAATGGGTTGATGAGCTTGAAAATCATTGCTTAGAAACTTTTATCAAAATGTTAACTTTTTATAAATTATTCGTTACCAATAATAGTACCATCTATTGTTAATATTGTGCCAAGCATTTTCCTCATGTATTCTCTAGCTAAATCCTCATGGTTATTTTATGAGGCAGACACCATTATTATCCCCATTTATAGCTGACAAAACTAAGGCATTCGGGAGAAAAGTAATTTGCCCAAGGACGTGCAAGTGCTAGTAAGTTGGGGGTTTCCTATCTGGGCACTTTGTTTCCAGGGCTCAGGCATTTAACCGTTATACTACACTGCTTCCCTAAATTCTTCTGCTGGGAGACTCTCTATGTGTTTAAAACTACCACATTCTCTACCTTTGCTGCACTAAAATGCTAACAAGAAATCTAATTAACTTTAATTCTAAGTTCTTCTACCCACAAAATCAAATACTCTAATATTCTGACCACTGAAAGATAGTTTTGTATTTTTAATCTACTCCATCAGAGACTTCTATTAATGGTTGTACATACAGAACATAATGAAAGTTGTTCCCCCTCTCCATACCCACTTTTGACAGTGAACTAGGGATTTGAATTAGGCCAAATCTTCATGCCAATAAAAAGACATTAAAGCTGATTCGAGGAGTCAAAATAACTCATCCCTGATGTCTCTTAGGTTGTGGAAATATATTTACTGAATTCACATCAACTAAATATTTTTTAAATTCCTTAATCTAATTATCATTTCCTTATTATAGCAAAACCTCAGTTGAATGGACTCCAAATAATGGGACTTTTAAATAATTGAGAAACAAAGGAAGATCAAGCAATTTGAAATCACGGTCCTTCAAAAGGTGTGTCACTATTATTCCCTCTTCTGAAATTCTATTCCACTAATTATCTGCATATTTAATAATGTTAGTGTTCTCTTGGAATCCTTTAGAAATCAACACAGAGCGGGCTGCCAGGACCTGAGGAGCAGGAAGAGAGAGAATCTTTTACTTGGAATTTAGGGCATGCAAACTTGTATTGTTATTTATTCTTCTTTCTCTCTTAAACATCCACACTGATGTTGCAATTAGATATTAAGTCCGAGGGTCTGTACATTCTTTCCCTTTTGATTCTCAGCTCCTAGCAATAACTACATAAGGATGGTTGGGTGATGATGGGGGGAATACAAAACCAATCTCCTGGGCAGCTGGCTTCTGCAACTGTGACATATAAGCATATTGACATCCTATAGGCCTTTGAAGCTCATAAAGCAATATAAATTATTGATGTACGTTTACTATGCTATATTTACAATACTATTCTTAATATTTATTTTAAAATCTTTCAGTTATAACATATGATATCACTCTTTCTCCATATTTATACTACATTAATGTTACAGGTTGTATTCTGTCCCCTGTCCCCAAATTCATATGTTAATGTCCTAACCCCCAGTATCTCTCAGACTGTGACTGTCTTTGAAAAGACAATTAGGTTGATATGAGGTCATTAGGGTGGGCGCTAGTAATATGAGGCCTGACAAGTAAGTTTGTGAACTTGTTGCATCGATGTTGCTAACCTTTTTTGATATCAGAGGGGTTATTCATTTTGAATTTGTATCAACTGGACAAACAGTTATCCAAGTGTACTATTTGGAAGTGCTGAAAAGGCTGCAAGAAAAAGTTAGACAACCTGAATTTTTGCCAACAATTCCTGTCTGTGAGGGAGTTTTTAGCCAGTAAACAAATAACTGTATTGGAACACCCTCCCTACTCACCTGATCTGGCCCCCAATGACTTCTTTCTTTACCCAAAGATGAAGGAAATTTTGAAAGGAAGACATTTTGATGACATTCAGGACATCAAGGGTAATATGATGACAGCTCTGATGGCCATTCTAGAAAACGAGTTCCAAAATTGCTTTGAAGGGTGGACTAGGAGCTGGCGTCAGTGCATAGCTTCCCAAGGGGAGTACTTCGGAGGTGACCATAGAGATATTTAGCAATGAGGTATGTAGCACTTTTTCTAGGATGAGTTCGCGAACTTTATTGTCTGAACTTATATGACTGGAGTCCTTATGTGAAGAAGAGATTATGATAGTAACAGGCATGAAGGGGAGATTATGGACAGACAGGAAGAAGACGGCCATCTGCATACCTCAGAGAGGCCTCAGGAGAACCCACCCACTGACATCCTGACCTTGGACATTTAGCCTCCAAAACCGTAAGACGTGTAATTTGTATTATGTCTGTGGTACCTTGTTATGAGAGTCCTAGCAAACAAATACAACTAAGTTGGTCTGTGGTAATCTGATGGGCATACTTGCTGTTCCAGATAAAACAATATATGACTTTTTTTTAGTGCCTTTAATTTTCTATGAACGTTCTATTTTGTCATCTCTGGGTTTTCTTAATCCCTGGACAGAACTCAAGGTGCATCTTTATTTCTTTTTGTCTCCTTTCTTGGAATGAAATTTGACCCAAAATGAACAAAGCAAATGGTGTCCATTTTAATAACTAGTTGTGAATTTACGTAAACATGAATTTTTATATGGAAACCTTTAAAAACTAGTTTTTTAGTTTGAAAGGAAAAAAATGATTCTCCCCCAAATATATCCAACAAAATATGACCATTTAGGAACTAAGCATGACGATTTTCACTGTCACCCTAAAACTTAGATTGGCTATTGGAGACTGGTGCAAAGTGCCAGCTGCAGCTGCCCCCTCAGTGGTGGATGTAAGATGCAGACTCTGGCTATGGGCTCCCTGGGTTTGAACACTAAAGATTGGGAGGCTCTATAAATTACCTAAAATCTTTTATTGGATACTGAACATAGTGTTTAAATCTGTCCTCAAATAAGGCCTTGTAAAAAAACAATTCCATACCACATATCAGTAAGTGCCAATAATTTAATTCTATCTTATTTTGTAACAGGCATTTTTTTTTTTTGTATTTAAATATTTCTTTTCCCTCCTCTATCACAGAGTTTCTTTTAGTTTTGCCCTCTTCTCTTTTGACAAACTTCGTATTTCTAACCCCAGCTCAGTAACTTCCTCTCTTTAACTCAACGACTTATAACATGCGTAGAGTAATGATACTTGCTTCAGAAACGTTGTTACGAGGTTGTATAAAGTAAAACATATCAATCATTTACTAGATTGATTTTTCACATTCTAGGTGCTCAGATAATTGTGGGTATTATTATTAATAATAATTAAAATATTTTTTAATACTTCTCCATTTGCAAATTCACATAAAGATAAATTATCATGTGGATGGTTATAAGACAAATTTCAATATACTTGAAATACATCTTCAAAATATAGTTTAAAGATCTTTCAGATAAGGTAAATAAAAGGGTATTTCAGGTCATAAAATGAAAAACTGTTTATGGGCGATAATTTTCTGGATCTTCACAAAAACTTTCTAAATTGGTATTATGAACCCCGCCTTACAGTGTGAAACCTGGTCTCAGTGGGACTGCCCTGAGCTGTCCCAGCAAAGTCACACTGTCAGAAGTTAGCAGAACTGGAGCCCAGGCTCAGGCTTTCACTCCAATCCAGCCCTCTTTCCTCTGTTGTGGTCGAGTTTCAGGGATTTTTAATTTTGTCCATTCCCACTTGTTAAGCTGTAAAACAAATGACAACATAAAAATATTGCACACTGTACTGTTTATTACCTTCTATTTTTCAATAAATAGCAAACTAAGATGACATACCTGGGGCTCTTAGCCTCTTCTGAGGAGGAGTCATATTGGTAATTCGACACCCAATTTGCTCCCACTCCTGAGATTCCTTTCACAACATGGGAGTTATGTCACCTGCTTCTATGACTGACATCATTAGAGAAACTCCTTGCTGTGTCTCCTGTAATGATGGGAATTTATTGTTCACTCCTTTATAAAGGATCCCCTCTCTTCCTCTCAGATTGCAAATCAAAACTCGGTGGACTTCTGTAATGCTTCATTTTTTCCTCATAGATACTGTCAATTTTGTAATTAAATATTATTTTCCTTCGCTGCTTCAAACTTAGAGCACATGATAAGTTCATCTTTTGCAAGTGGATACCACCTCATGTGTCTTGTGTCCTGCCCTCATTCCTGGTTCCTTCTTCCTTTCCTCCTTCATATTCTTTTCCTTCCATTCCTTGTACAAGTTGGAAATCTTACTCTTATTTTGCTACACCAGATGCATCTTTGTAAATACCTAAAGCCCTCTGGAACAAATTAATCACACAACATCAGCCTTTGTATGTAATTAACCATCTGATTTCAGAATACCTGGCTGTTCCAAAGAAAAACCCAGAGATGGTATGGTTTTTTATTTTGTTTTAGTTCACAGCGACAACATAGAGCGCAACTTTGGGATCTGCATAAAGGGTTCAGCACGGCTTCTGAGCAGCCAATGTACTCATGAAATGATCAAGCACTCCAGCAGAAGGTTGTAAGCAAGTTTCCCTATATGAGAATTTTTAGACCACAGAATGTTTTGTTGAGGACAAAAAGGAAGAAGAAAATGAGGCCTCTTTTATTAGTCATTAAAAAAAAAAAGAAAGATTAGACAAAGTTTTGACAATCATATCATAGAAAACAATGCTCTGTTGAAAACTGGGTTGAAGAGGAGACCCAAGACTCTCGTTGAAATCTCTCATTCATAAACTGAATAATTGGATGAAGATTCTCCTTAGCCAAAAAATAAAATAAAATAAAAAATCATTCCTTTACATAATACATTCATCTCTACAAAACACTTATTTAAAATATTTCAAAAAGTGCTATCCAACGGCCCTCCCTTTCCAATGACCTCCTACCCAGCACCTTTAAATTGGGCAGCAGGAGATGTTGTAGTGAATGTATTATCTTCATAATTTCACAAGCCCCTCAGCTGGAGTTCAGGATCAATTCTCACACTTTAATCCTGTCTGCCGAAGAATTTTCAAACTACATAACTGACAAATAACCTGAGCTGTAATGTATGGATCTTTCCTCCATGGGAAATAGATAATTACAGCTGGTTTTTAATACAAATCACCTTACAATGCTGTAAAAGCTGAGTGATCTTATCAAGACCAACTGACTCCACAAATAAAAACAAACAAACAGAATGAAACACAAGAGCGATATCAAGACAGTTGCTAGGTCTTGTGCCTTTAATAAAGGACAAATTCTGGACCTAACCCACCACATTTTCATCCTTGGCCAAATCTTGTAATATTATATTTTTTTGTTTGTTTTGTTTAAATGTTTATTGATACTCTTTCAATTCTTATCCCAAAAGGTATTCTGGTCATATTATCATATAACCTACCTGATAAGAATATTATTGCTTTAGTAAAAGCATTATATATAATACATTTAGATGCCTATGTTCTTTAAGTTATATATGTATCTTTGGAAAAGATAGCAACTTTTTATCTCATTTATATATCAAAACTCCATAATGTCTACCCAGATTTTCCCATGTACCCAATTGTTTTTTTGGTTTTTTGGTTTTTTTGACATCCACATACAGGCTTTTCAAAGGAAGGGCAGCACGTCCAAAATTACATTTATCATTTTCCCTCTCCATACCTACTTCTCTTTCCATGTTTCTATTTCAGTGAATGCCATGGCCATTTTGCTTTCCCTTACTGAGCACATTCAATCCAATACCTCCTAAAAAGCTCCAAAATCTATCTTCTCCCCTCCTCCCCCAGTGCTGTTACAGCTTCTCACCTGGATTAGTGCCATAGGCTCCTGTGATAGTTAATTTTATATGTCAACTTGACTGGGCTAAGGGATCCTAGACAGGTGTTAATGGACATTATTTCTGAGTGTCAGTAAAGATGTTTCAGGAAGAGATTAGCATTTGATTCAGCAGACTGAATGAAGAGCTCCATCCTCACCAATATGGGCAGGCATCATCCATCTGCTGAGGGCCCAAATACAACAAAAAAAGTGAAGAAAGGGCAAATATTCTCTCCCTCTCTCTCTCTTTTTCTTTCTCTCTCCTTGAGCAGCGAGGTCCCTTTTCTCCTGCACTGGAATATTTAAGCTCCTGGTTCTGAGGCCTTCAGACTCTGGGATTTACATCAGTGACACCCCCAGCCCAACCTACTCCCCCTAGGCCTTGAGACTTGGCTTTCCTGGTTCTCAAGCTTGCTGACAGCAGATTGTGTGATCTCAGCCTCCAGAACTCTGGGAACCAGTTCCCATAATAAATCTACTCTTCTGTAAATCTTTATATGCCGTTGGTTCTCCTCTGGAGAATTCTCCATAGTTACAGCTCCCAATACTGACTCTTCTTCTTGATTTCGGTCTTGCATGCCTTCCATTCGTTCTTCAACTGCATCCAGAGAGATCTCCCCTAAGAGCTGACGTGAACGTGTCAGTCTCCTATTTAAAACCCTTTTGCGTGGTTGTTGGTTTATTTCTCTTTATTCTTTTAGAAGCAATTTTAAGCTTCTTACATGGCTACATGGCTGTTCCAGGTTGGCTTTCTTTTTCAGCCTCACCCTTCTCCATGCATGTCCATTACTCCATAGTCAAATCAAGTTGCCCTTATTTTTGTGATGGGTTATGTTCCCTTTAGCTCCCTGTGGTTTCTTCATAGATAAGAAGTCTCCAAAAACCCATCCTCCGCCAAGACTCATCTAGGTGCCCCTGCTAGGTATGTGGATATGATTTCCCCTGTTATACTGCTGGGCCCACTGTATTCTCACCCACTAGACTGTAAACAATCTGTGCCTTGTTCATCTGTGAATACACAGCACCTAACGTGTTCTTCATTTCATATGTTTCAAATGCAATTTTATATCTCACTCTCTTTATATCTCATTCTCTAACTCGATTTTCATATTCCTTCAACAGCAATTCATGTCGTAGTTTCGTGTTTAAATGATTTAAAAATGTACTTATAGATTTATTAAAGATTCTACCGCATATGAAATATAAAATGTACTAGATGACTATTCAATTCTATCAAAAATTGAAAGATACTCTGATTATGAAGATATCAAAAAGGACCTATAAATTGCTAAAGATATTTATATATTACTAAAAACAAGATGTTTCAAAATCTTAAAATATTTCTAGGTTGTGTTATTTCTTTTATATTTTTTTCCTCTTTGGCAACAATTGTTTTGCTTTGTTTTTGTTTTCTATTAAACACAAAATGTAGCCACTATTAACTTGCTTATATGCTGTGAATGATAAAACTAAAAAAATACTTTATTTATTTTACTTTTTAATTTTATTGAGGAATATTGGGCAACAGTGTGTTTCTCCAGGGCCCATCAGCTCCAAGTCATTGTCCCTCAAGCTAGTCATGAAAGGCACAACCCAGCTCCAAGTCCAGTTGCCATTTTTAATCTTTAGTTGCAGGGGATGCAGCCCACCACCCCATGTGGGAATTGAACTGGCAACCTTGTTGTTGAGAGCTCGTGCTCTAACCAACTGAGCCAAGCAGCTGCCCCCTTTAAAAAAAGACTTTAAGAAGTTATTCTTCTGCCCCTTGATCAGGCTGTACTTAAAACTTTCCAAAGATAAATCTTTTTAAGAACAACCTCAGAATGTATGTTTTGGGAACAATATAGCATGATCATTAATTATAACCAATGTTTATATGAATATAGAATGCAGTTCATTTAAAAATTTCATTTTGTCAACGAGTAATACTTCTCAACTTTATAAAATACTGCAATGCATTTTATAGTAGATTCCTAAATAACTTCTTTTAAATACTGAAATATTTATGTATACATTCAGATAACAAAGATAAAATGTTGGTTACATTTTTCCTTTTGGGAAACTTTAGTGTTTCTTTGAGCAACATGATAAAAATCTCAGTTTAGCAAATAGTGTAAGTTTGTAGTTTATTCCCAGCTCTGTGACTTTTCCTGTTTAGTTTTTAGCTTACTTGGTTACATAACCATTGCTTTTGCTTAAAGGTCAGCCAAGAGTAAAGTTACGTCTTGCTGGAGGTGAGATGTAAACAATGTCTGATCTTGCCCTGCCATTTTTCTTAAATCTTCCACAGAGCTGGGTGAAATTGTGCCAGTATTCATAAAAGAAGATTATATTTTAGAATCTGTATTGTATTATTCAATAAATATTTCAAGGTGTCTGCAAACAGGGATTAATAGGTATTATATTTCAGGAAACCAGAAAGGTATCAACCTGAGGAATTAAATAATAAAACACTTGTGTTTGATGCTCATATAAACTGTAACTTAAAATAAAATGTGTGTAAACTTCCTTTTCCTTTTGTTTCATTTTCCTGTCATAAGATAATACAGAATAAAATGAAATAAGACCAAAATGAAAGGAGATTAAAAAAAAACACCACACACTAAATTTGACCTTCACACTGAAAAGTAAGGCCTTTTTTCAATCAGCAGTGTTAATAATCAACAATGGTGCCCCCATGCCATTAACACATCTGGATAAAATATGCAAGTTTCAGAGTCTCAGTGGTGTATTTCACTGGCGTGCTGCAAATTGGTGCAATTGGACACCTGGGAACACTACCAGAAAGTCATTTTACTGAAATTTCAGGTATAATATGTATTCAAACATTAAATAATATGAAAAATGACTGGATTCTATTGACAAATTCTTGGTTTTTAAAAAACATTCTATTTGTGTCATTCATGAAAAAAAGTCTGTACATACTAAATTGGATCTTCATTCCATACTTGTACTTAGGGAATCGTTAGCTCCCTTACGTGGGTTTTTGATGGCTGTAAAACTCTTCCAAGAGCTTTTCTGAATGCCCTATCCCCATGTTCCTCTCTGTTCCTGCTCTAGAAAAGTCTGCAAATAGGGCAGCTACTACTGCCTAGAATATCCTAGTAACTTAAACGATCTTTTCTCCTCATATTAACCACATTTATTTATATTTTTAAAAGTAAAAAGAAAAAAACAAAATTAGAATAACTCCTCTCCTTCAAATGTAACCTAGACCCTGAGCAGAGGGGGGAAAAAAAAAGTACTATCTAGGATCTCTTCTAAGTATTATTTTCATTGGTTTTTTCCTTCCTAGAAGAGTCATAATTTTCAAAAGTCCAGGTCATATTATGGGCTGGGGTTAAGAGCTCCAGGGAGGACTAATTCTCCATTTTGTATTTTTAGTCTATTTTGTTTTATTATCTCCAAGTGATATTTTAATTGAGATAAATAAAATTGACATAAAACATTAGTTTCAGGTTTACAACATAATGATTCGATTATTTGTATATATTGTGAATTGATCACCACAGTAAGTCTACTTAACATCTATCCAAGTAATTTTTATACAATCAAAGTTTGAGAAGCGAGGCTTAGAAAAGTGGCTCTGAGCCCAGGCTTCCAAATAGGATCACGTGTGGAGTTTTAAAAAGTAGGCTCACCTGTGCGTTCCCTCACAGATTTTTATCAAGTGGTCTGAATGGAATAGCCATGTTGGTGTAATTAAGTGCTCCGGGTGAATGTATCGTGAGGTCAGGGTTTAGTATGCGGACTCCTGAGTGTATCTATGACAGATGAGGCCAGCCTTTGGTCCATGGGGAGCAATGGGGTCTTCTCAGGGGATTTGGCAGGGGTGGTCAGGGCAGTTCATATTATTCATGCTGCAGCAGAATCTTGGGGCACCTGGGGGCGAAGAGAACCCCTGAAGATCGGGAAGGAAAAACTCCAAATTTGGTCTGTTTGTAGGAGCTTTTTGTTCCTGAATCTCTCCTGAGACAAGCGACAGGCAAGGGTGAACTTTTCTGTATTTCACGCCCGTTTGCCTGTGGATGTGGTAGCACGTGAAGGTTCTGTGCTGAAGCCTTTCAGGGCATATTCTCAGGATACATATGTAATCTCTCCACGTAATCTCACCTGGGGGAGAATCCCAGTGAAAGAAGAGGAAAACATAGCAGGATCACCGGTATGTGCATGTCCTGGGTCAGGGGCTGCGTCCTCTTTCCTCCTGAAATGCCATGGTCTTAGAACATACAGAAGTTTACTTCCGTATCTCTGCTATTCCTGCCTAACAAGTTTGATTTTAACAACTGTTTCTTTCCTTCTCTTCCTGTGACTGTCAAGGTTATCTCTTTAGAATCCTCCTTTCCTGTATCCCAGAGCCTTCTCTCCATTTTCTCCAGTCTTCTTATAGGTCTTGAACAATTCCCATTATTAATTGATGACCTGCAACTACCACAAATGTACCGTTTGTGCCTTACAACTTGGGAAGGTATTGATGTCCAAGCTTCCGATGTGGAATGAAGTGGGTACTGAGACAGCAGAGAAGGCGACTGCAGTTTTTAGGTCCCATCTGGATTCCCCATAAGCTCTGCGTGGACTAGGATTTAAAAAATGGACATCTAGGGTGGCCACTTTGCTCAGTGGATAGAGTGAGGTGCTTATAACACCCAGGTCGCCAGTTTGAGTCACAGTGAACCGCACCCTCCACAACTAGACAGAAAAACAACAACTTGACTTGGAACTGAGCTGCACCCCACGACACACACACACAGCTGGATTGAAAAACAGTGACTTGACGTCCTGGACAAATACACTGTTCCCCAATATTCCCCAATTATAAGAAGAAGAAGAAAATGGACATCTAAACAGGATGTCAGTAACAGCCAAGAATAACTCAGATGTTTCTGAAAATGAAGATTCATTAGAAGCAGCAAGATCTTTAGAATGCTAAAGAAAGATAAGCTATTAGAGATTACAGAATATTAGTGGTATATTTGGCTTGACATTTGAATAAAACTTACATATTTCATGATTAGATTTAGATTGTCATTTGCTTGTTTTTCTGGCCAATAATATCGCGGCAGCAATTTTGTGTCCTTTGGCACATATTAGGCACCTGATATCAATTTGTCCATTACAACTGCTGTTAACTTTATTCACTTGGTTCAAGTGCTCTTTGTCAGATCCCTCCATTACTCCTTTTTGTACTTAAAAAAAAAATTACTTAAAAATAATCTTAAAATATTGTTCAAGGAAATAGATTTATATTGGTATTTTAAGATGCCACTTGTCTATGCAAAATAGAATTCTTTTCATGGTCAAAACCACATATATTGTGGGCTTATAATTAACTAATAACAGTATAGCATACTTGCTCCTGTACAGTTCTACATCTAGATCTTTCTCACATATGATGACTTATTTGCTCAAAATTGGGTTCTACTGGCAGCCAATCCTCCCTTGCATGGCTGCCATTATCTTAGAAAATGAATCACCTTAAATACCTTCATCTTGGCCTTTGGTGTCTCTTAACTTCATGTAAGACTTGCTGAAAGTAGTTCTCCAGGCTACCGTAGGATCTCCTAAATGTGCCTTCAGAGAGACAAGGGGATGGTTTTTACAGAATCCATTGGAGTTAAACTTGACACTGAAGAGACAGTTGAGGAAAAGTATCTGACATATTTATCATTTTGGCCTGTGGATAAGACACAAGAAAACAAAGCAAGTAAGTTTGAATTTGAGAAGGAATTATTTTTGCCTAGACTTATGCTTTCCCTTTCACTTTCTTTTCTTTGAAACTGAAATTGCTATTTTGGGTGCCAACAAAATGGTTGTAGTCCATTTTTAGTTAATACAGGAATATTTGGAAAGACCATCCTGAAATAATAGTAGTGAGAAAATCAGCAAGAAATATTAACTTTCTCCATGCAAATCCAGAAACTTTACTGGAAATCTCATCTGCCAATTTCGTAACCAATTACTCACAGCCTAACCAACTGCAATAGAATTTTAACTTCCTGAGGAAGAAACTAAATTATTTTTTATATTTTTTCTTCCTCTTTCATATAGTGATACAATTTGTGGTTTTTAATTGAGCAGATGCTAGCCCAAAATAAAAACTACATTTTCTCACCTCTCTTATCTAGGAGTGAGCTAATCCATTTAGGTTCTGACAGTTGGAACAAAAGGCAAAGTGATATGTACAACTTCTGAGATGTTGTCTTACTAAGACAGGGCATGCTCTCCTTCCTTTTCAGCTTTCTGGCTTGCTGGAATTTGGACATGATGGCTAGAGCTGGCAGAGTCACTTTGGGCCTTGAGATGATCTAGGCAATGTAGAGCAACAAGATGGAAGGAGCTGGGTCCCTTACATCTTGACGTGACATGCTGAATCTGGGTCACTGACCGTTGAACTGATTTGTACCTGAACCTGATATGTGTATCTGTCTCCCCGTAGATCAGTGGTTCTCAGTCCTAGCTGTTCATGAGAACCATCAGGAGAGCTTTTAAAATTACAATTTCCATCCCAGACAGCATCTTCAAAAGTGGGACTTGTGTACTAGTATTAATTTTTAAAATTTAGATATAATTAACACATAGCATTTTAGTATCAGGTATACAACATAATGATTCAATATTTTATATATATTGTTAAATGATCAACACAAGTCTAGTTAACATCCATCACCACACATACTTAAAATTTTTTCCTTGTTATGAGAATATTTAAGATTTACTTTCTTAGCAAATTTCAAATATACAATGGTGGATTATGAACTGTCGTCCTCATGTTGTACATTACATCCCATGATTTATTTATTTTATATCTAAGGATTATACTTTTTGACCCTGTTCACTCATTTTGCTGCCCCCTACCCTAACCTCTGACAACCACCAATCTGTTCTCTGTATCAGTTTGGTTGTCTGTTTAGATTCCACATATAAGTGAAATCATACATATTTGTCTTTCTCTGTATGACTTGTCTCACTTAAGCATATGCTTTCAAGTTCTATCCAAGTTGTCACAAACAGCAAGATTTGCTTTTTACAATGGTTGAATAATGTTATATGTATATCGCAAAATTATATATAATCTCACATTTTCTTCATCCACACACTGATGGACATTTAGGTTGCTTTCATATCTTAGCTATTGTGAATAATGTTACAGTAAACATGGGGGTGGATATATCTTTTCATTTCCTTCATTTAAAGACCCAGAAGTGGAATTGCTGAATTATATGGTAGTTCAATTTTTGATTATTGAGGAACCACCATACTGTTTTCCATCGTAGCTACACAAATTTACATTTCCATCAACAGAGAACAAGGGTTCCCTTTTCTCCACAACCTGCCAACACTTGTTACTTCTTGTCTTTTTGATAGTAGCCATCCTAACTGATGTATGGTGATATATTATTATGGTTTGATTTGCATTTCCCTTATGATTAGTAATGTTGAACGTCTTTTCACATACCTGTTGGCTATCTGTATGTCTTCTTTGTAAAATACCTATTCAGATCCTATGATCATTTTTAAATCAGATTGTATGAGTGCTTTATATAGTTTTTATCTGATATATGATTTGCAAATATTTTCTCTCATTTGCTAGGTTGCCTTTTCTTTTTTAAATTAAAATTTAGATTGGTAAGCCTTATGTCTTGAAGAGCTGCTCAACTATCTACTCTGTGGAATACAGGGAACTCTTCCCCAGACAGGTTTAAACAGTACTGCAAGTGGCATACTACAAAAAGAAACATGGTAAGACAGGATTGTTTACAACCAGAGTCAAAAGAATATCTTCCAAAAATGGTTTGAACACAACCCTTACCCTGATATAGCTGCTAGGGAACAGCTGGCCAAGGAAACTGGCATTCCAGAGTATAACATTCAGATTTGGTTTAAAAACCACAAGGTAAAACAGAGATAATTGGGATCAGGATGGTCCTTAGGAAAAGATCAAACCCAGGGACAGGACCATCATAAGACTCGGACTCAAGAATACTCACCAAAAGAAGCCACACAAAACCAGACATCCACCACAAGATCTCAATCAAACATCCTAGTTCAAGTCTTTGACAGGAACTGATTCCCTGATATTGCAACCAGAAAAATACTAGTGAAACAAACAGGCATTCTGGAATAAAAAATACAAATGCGGTTTCAGAACCAAAGATCTCTGTCCCCAGAGCAGAGCAGAAGTGAGCCTGTGAATTCCTTGTTAGGTGGCCCACGTGGGACACCAGACCTGACAGCTCAGCAGCTCTAAACTGACCCGTCCACTGTCTCAGGCTGGTCTCATTTCTACCTGTTTTTCTCTTATTCCATGTGTCCTTCGGCCCTTGTGTGAGCCAAGGACCAAGTGTCATGATGGTGCAGCTCATGCAGGCTGTACAGGAAGAACTCACCCTCTACTCAGATGCTTACAAATTACCTGCCAATACCACTGACTCCAGGAGGGTCCTCTCAATACTCACACTGCTTTCTGCCCCCAAACCAAGACAAATGCCAGAATCACAAACAACAGACTGGCACAGGAGCACTGCAGTTGAAGGAATATTGTCAGCCGCATCCTGAGCACAAAAAACATCAATTGTAGGATCTGGGTCACGTGGACTTGTCTTACACTATGCAATAGTAGGATGAGTGCTGCCAGGCTCTGATTGCATAATGGGATCCTGGAGAAGGGACACACTGACCCACTATGGCCACAGCACACACAGTCAGCTGGAGAACCTTCTCATCCCCTCAGTCAATTGCACCAAAATGTAGAAACCTCAAGCCTTTAGGTCAACTCCTGCTCCACAGATTTTCAGGAAAAGATAGTCCTGAAAATTTCTGACTCCTATTCTGATCCACAGAAAAAGGACACTCCAGGACCCCAACTGTGCCTCAGTAAAGATTTTCAGGCTCTGCTCCACATGATGCAAAGCTCACTTTCAGGAGGAGGAAAACAACATCATTCTCAGAACCTGGTCCAGGCCTCCTTTCTTTGGAAGCAGAATCTATGCAATTTAAAGCATGATGAACAATTAAGTCATCCTATTCAGTACAAGACCAATGAAGGGGGCAAGAGGAACCACTTGGAAACCCAAATAAAGGTTTTACTCTGTAACAAAACAAAACAAAAATATTGGGGTGACAATGGTTAGTAAAATTATATAGGTTTCAAGTAATATGTCATCTATATATCACATTGTGTGTTCACCACCCAGAGTCAGTTCTCCTTCCATCACCATATATTTGATCCCCTTTACCCTCTTCTACAACCCCCCTCCCCTCTTACCCTCTGGTAACCACTAAACTATTGACTGTGTCTGTGAGTTTTTGTTTCTTTTTTTGTTTGTCTTGTTCCTTTATTGTTTTCAGTTTTATATCCCACATACCAGTGAAGTTATACGGTTCTGGACTTTTTCTGTGTGACTTATTTCACTTAGCATAATAATCTCAAGATCTACCTATGTTGTAGCAAATGGCATTATTTCATCTCATGGCAGAGTAGTATTCCATTGTGTATATATACCACATCTTCTTTATCCAACCATCTATCGAAGGGCACTTTGATTGTTTCCATGTCTTGGCCACCGTGAATAAAGCTGCAATGAACATTGGAGCACATATGCCTTTTCATTTTGTTGACAAATTCATTTTTAGATACTACTCATTCTAGTCCCGGTAAGTAACTATAATACATGCAATGGAACAATGTTGTTTTTGCTGGGGAATGAAATTTAATTTAACAAATTGTATTCATACATATTATAATAAAATGAAAAAATAGTTATTTCCATGTAAAATATGGAATACATAATTATATAATATTAAGACAGAAAAACAAAAGACTTACAATCACTTCTTCCATAGTCTCTTTGGAATTTAAAATTATTCTCAACATAGAATTCATTAAACATCCCACTTCAGAATTTCTCTAAAAGACAATCAACGACTTTCTCAAGTTTGTGAATTAGATTCTACAAGTTCTTATGGTTAGTCTAAAACTTCTTTCACTTACAGTACAGAAAAGCGGTTGTAATTCTCTCTCTTCCATTTAATTTGTTGACCTTCTCAGAGATTCTAGATTTGGCGAACATCAATATAAAATATTCAAATGAGCATAGTTTTGTTTTCAGTAATCTAAAAAATTTCAACCTATTAATATTTATTGTAAGTTGGTACCACTGTTCTGTTTTTTTATTTATATATGTAAAATATGTTAAGTTATTTACATACATTACTGTTTTGAGGAATCAAATGACTTAGAATTTAAGAATATTAAAAATTGGTGCATTTCAACTTTAAAAAGGGGGAAAAAATGAATCACCATGTTATTGTGACTATATAACAAAAGATCTGTGCTTGGGGGAAAAAAGACCAGAAGTGTATATAAAAAAAATATTAATAGAATGAAAGCCCAACTAAAATACTGGATACTGAAGAGCTTTAGTCAAAGGCAGTGGTTACCAAATCTGTTGTTTCATTAGAATTACTGGAGAGTTCTTAAAAGACAGAATTATATTATTTTAGAATCCCTGTGGGCAGAGCCTGGAATCTGTATTTTTGGAAAGTTCCAAGGGGCTTTTGGTTTTGTGTTTGGGACCTGCTAGTCTAAATAGTACAGTACCTATTCATTTCTTTGGAATGTTCTGATTTGTAGAATTTCCCTAGTAGCGTCAAACTTAACACATCCTTCATTTTTATTGAGAATGCCTATAAGAAATGGCAGCATATAGAATATTTCTGACTATTTTGCAAAGTTATCACTAAGGAGAGTATCCAGGGATATGCATAAGCCTGATAAATGAAGTGAGGATTCATGTGCTCCAGACGTTTGTTCTCTGAGTCTAACTTGAAAGGTGAATTGCGGCAACATGAAAAAAAGTCATCAAATCTAGACTTTTAAATTTTATTTTCAAAAAATACATGAGATGTATGTTTATGCAAAAAGGTTAATTTATTAGATATAAATGTTTTAAATATATCAAAATGTTTGTAATCCTGCTTTTCCCCTCTATGTTTTTTTTAATATATTAAGGACTGAAAAACCTAATTTGGCTGACCTCTCTTGACTTTGAATAACCTTAGCTAATAAATTTTTTATTTAAAGTCTCATGAAAAAAATTTCAATTGAAAAATCATAGATAATGAAAAAGTTATCTATCATGGAGAATTGTGAGGCTGGGAGAGAACACAAATACTAATACGAGTTTAAATATGGACAAAAATAGCAACAGGCACTCAGCTTAAGGTTTCTTTCTCCTTCATTTATACCCCTGACCCAGCAAACCAGCAGGGTAGATATTCCATGAAAGGAAACCATGAGGGTATGTTATACATCTCCTTGGTGCCTCTCTTGTTCTGACAGAAACCTGCATTTCAGCCATCACCTGTACAGAGTGAGGGAGGAGTTCAGTCTGAGGAACCCAGGGCCAGGGATTTCTGCCTTTTATATACAGGGCTCAATGGAAGGCTGTCGGTGTTCATGGTCCCCCTTGAGCTGTCAGTGTGCCACAGTGAGAACTTCGGAGCTTGACCTTACTTTATAATTGGGGCCAGAATGGGCCTGATCAAGCCTACTCCAAGGTTGTAATCCATCATGTCATGATGTTGCCCTTTTCCTTGGTTTCTTGGGTCTTCAGTATTATTTTTTGTATTCATTCTCAGTATGTGTTTCAACTCTATGTTGAATAAAAGAGGTGAGAGTGGACATCTTTGTCTTTTTCCTGATCTTAAAGTAAAAGCTTTCAGTTCAAAACTGAGAAAGGTAATAGATTTGGGTTTGTCACATATGGTCTTCATTATGTCATGGAATGTTCTCTTTATCCCTAGTTCGCTGAGTTTTTTATCATAAATGGATATTGGATTTTGTCAAATGCTTTTTGTTCATAACCATTGATATGGTAATGTGATTTTTATTTATTTTGTTTATATGGAGTATCACGTTAATTGAATATGGATTTGAAGCAAACTTACATCCCAGGAATAAATCCAAACCGATTATGGTGTATGATCTTTATAATGTACTGTTAATTTTGGTTTGCTACTATTTTGTTGAGGATTTTTGCATCTATGTTCATCAGGGATATCAGCCTATAATTTTATTTTATGTAATGTCTTTATCTAGTTTTAGAATCAGGGTAATGCTGGCCTCATAAAATGAGTGGGAGTTTTCCCTCCGCTTCAACTTTTTGGTGTAGTTTGAGAAATACAGATATTAATTTTTCTTTGAATGTTTGTAAAATACACCTGTGAAGCCATCCATTCCTGGACTTTTGTTTTTTGGGATATTTTTATCACTGATTCAATTTCTTTGGTAGCTATTGGTCTATTCAGATTTTCTGTTTTTTCTTGACTCAGTCTTGGAAGATAGTATGTTTCTAGGAATTTATATTTTTTCCAGATTGTCCCATTTTTTGGTATATATTGTTCATAGTAGTTTCTTATAATCCTTTGTATTGCTGCAGTGTCAGTTCTCACTTCTCCTTTTTTGTTTCTGATTTTATTTATTTGGGTCCTTTTTTTTTTTTTTTTCTTGATATGTCTGGTTAAATGTTTATCAATTTTCTTTTTTCAAAGAATCAGCTCTTGGTTTTATTCATCTTTTGTATTTTTTTAGACTCTATTTTGTTTATTTCCACTCTGATCTTTATTATTTTCTTCCTTCTACTCATTTTAGGCTTTGTTACGTTTCTAGTTCCTTTCAGTGTAAGGTTAGATTGTTTATTCAAGATTTTTCTTATTTCTTAATGTAGACCTGTATTGCTATGAATTTCTCTCTTAGAACTGCTTTGGCTGTGTCCCGTAGATTTGGGGGTCAGTTGTGTTTTTATTTTCATTTGTCTCAAGGTATATTTTGATTTCTTCCTTGATCTTTTTATTAATCCATTCTTCACTGTTTAGTAGCATGTTATTTAACCTCAAGAGTTTGTGTGTTTGTCAGTTTTCTTGTAATTGATATCTAGTTTTATACCATGTGATCAGAGAAGATTATTAATATGATTCAATCTTCTTCAATTTATTGAGACTTGTTTTGTGGCATAACATGTGTTCTATTCCTGGAAAATATTATGTGTGCACATGAAATGAATGTATATTCTGTTGCTTTGGGGTGAAATGCTCTAAAAATATCAATTAAATACATCTGGTCTAATATATCATTTAAGGCCTCTGTTTCCTTGTTGATTTTTTTGTCTGGATGATTTATCCATTTATGTCAATGGGTGCTAAAATCCCCTACTATTACTGTATTACTGTCAATGTTTCCCTTTATGCCCATCAATATTTGCTTTATATTTAGGTGCTACTACTTTTTGTGCATAGATGTTTATAAGTGTTATATCCTCTTGTTGGATTGATCCCTTTATCATGAAATTATTTTCTTTGTCTCTTGTTACATCTTTCGTTTTAAACTCTATTTTCTCAGATATAAGTACTGTTACCCCAACTTCTTTTTATTTATCTTTTCATAAAGTATGTTTTTCCATCTCTTTACTTTCAGTCTGCGTGTGAATTTCGATCTGAGTGGGCCCCTTGTAGGCAGATATGTATGAGTCTTGTTTTTAACCATTCAGCCATGCCTTTTTGATTGGAACATTTAGTTTATTTACATTTGAAATAATTACTGATAGGTATGTAGTTATTTCAATTTTATTTATTGTTTTTGGATTATTATTGTAGTTCTCTGTTCCTTATTCTCTCATCTCTTGTGTGTTGATGGCTTTCTATAGTGTTATGTTTAGATTTCTTTCTATTTATTTCTTGTATATCTCTTATAGATTTTTGATTTGTGGTAACCATGTGCTTCATATATACCATGCAATGCTTATTGCAGTCTATTTTAAATTGATGGTCACTTAAATTTGAACACATTCTAAAATCATTGCAATTTTTACTCACTTCTTCTATGTTTATGTTTTTGTCAATTTGTCATTCTTTTTTACTTCTTGTGTGCGCGTGTGTGTGTTTTCCTTAATTTATCATTGTTTTTACTTTACCTTTTAATCTTTTTACTAGCTTTATGATTGGCTGATCCGCTACTTTTATTAAGTATTTATTTTCATCAGTGAGAATTTTTTTCTTTCCTGTATTTTCTTACTCATACTTTTGATCTTTTCTTCTTAAAGAAGTCCCTTTAACATTTATTATAATGCTGGCTTAATGGTGATGAGTTTCTTTAGTCTTTTTCTTGTCTGGGAAGCTCTTTATCTCTCCTTCAATTTTAAGTGACAGCCTTGCTGGATAGAGTAGTCTTGGTTGTAGGTGCTTGCTTTTCATCACTATATTTCATACTAATCCCTTCTGGCCTGCAAAGTTTCTGTTGAGAAATCAGTTGACAGTCAATGGGAGGTCCTTGGTAGGTAACTAAATACCTTTCTCTTGCTGCTTTTATGATTCTCTCTTTGTCTTTAACCTTTGGCATTTTAGTTTTGATATGTCTTGATGTGGGCCTCTTAAGATTCATCTTGTATGGGTATTTCTGTGCTTCCTGGACTTGTATGTCCATTACCATCACCAGGTTAAGGAAGTTTGCTGTCATTATTTGTTCAAATAAGTTAAATCCCTTGCTCTCTCTTCTCCTTCTGGTCCCTATGATACAAATGTTGGTATGCTTGATGTTGTCCCAAAGGTCCCTTAAAATCTTATTTTATTTCATTTTTGCTGTTCCAGTTGTTTTCTATTATCTTGTCTTCTAGTTCACTGAGTTAGTACTCAGATTCATCTCATCTCATGTTGATTCCCTCTAATGCATTCTTAATTTCAGTTACTGTATTCTTCATTTCTGACTGGTTCTTTTATGTTTTCTGTCTGTTTTTTAATGTTTTCTAACCCACTGTTGAATTTCTCACTGAGTTCATCTATTCTTCCCTTGAGTTCATCGAGCATCCTTATAACCAGTGTTTTGAACTCTTCATCTGTAGGTTGCTTGTCTCATTTTTGTTAGTTATTTATCTGGAGTTTTGTCCTATTCTTTCACTTAGGAAATGTTTCTTTGTTTCATCAGTTTGGCTGACTCCCTGTGTTTGTTTCTATATATTAGGTAGATCTACTACATTTCCTGTTCTTTGAAGAGGTGTCCTGTGGGGCCTAGTGGTACAGTCTCCCTGTTCAACAGTACTTATCCTTTTGTGGGTTGTTTGTGCCCTCTTGTTGTTGCTGAGCCTTGATTGCTACTGGTATATCAGTGCATAGGATTGACCTTCAGGCTGACTAACTGTTAGAGCTGGCCATGACTACAGCAGAGAAGCTGTTGTGTGGGGGCTGATCCCACAGAGTTGGAGTCACTGTAACAGAGTTCTGGTACCAGGCTAGTCTGCTCTTCAGGTGTGTCATATGTAGAGCTGGTTGAGTTGTGCTCTTGTGTTGTCTGATGCTGACCACCAGATATGTTGGTTCTGGAGGCTCTTAGGAGAGGTTCTGGTGTGGTTCATGGTCAGCCATCACTTATGCCAGGCTTAGGGCCATCTGGCAGTGATCTGCTGTTGGTTGCAACTTGTTCTGGGCTTGGAGGTGCTTGGAAGAGGCTATGCTGGCAACCAAGTCTCGCTGCCACTAGTGTCATGCTTTGGATCTTTTGGTAGACATCATAATGTGAGCTGAGGCCAGCTGCCACTTGTGGCAAATTTGTGGCTGCTTAGTTGAGGCTACATTCCAAGCCAGTCTGCTGCTGATGCCAGTCTTGGGGCTACCTGATGGGAGTTATAATGCAAGTTGGGATTGGTTGCCACTTGTCCCATCCTTGAGGCCATTTAGCAAGAGGTACAGGGCACATCAAGGCCAGTTTCCGCTTGTTTTGGGTTTGAAGTCTTTTGAGAGATTTTAGGAAAGTGCAGCATGAGCAGAACCAGGCTGCTTGTGTGAATGAGTCACTGGAAGAGTTTCAGATGGGTAGGTCCAGGAGTTGGATGGGTGGAGTCTCAGGGAATCACCAGGGCAAGGCAACCAGTGTTAGCCAGGTTAACAGAGAGCTCAGATTTGGTGCTTGACTGCTGTCTGGGGGAAGGATGTCTCAACAAAGGGACAGTGGCACCTGCCAGCACTTCCATCTCTGGACAGATCTGTCCTAACCCATGCCCCTCTACCCCTCACCCTGAGTCCAGTTAATTTAGTTCTTTCCCATATGTCTTGGCACTTTTTCAGTTGCTGTGTATATGCTGGAGCCCAGAGCAAGTGAGTTTGTGAGTGACTGAATCTGTACATGGAACCTTCAAGACCTGTTGCCTCCAGGTCTTCAGCAGCCCTCCTCAGATGCAATCCTCACTGGTTTCACAGCCAGATGTTTTGGGGACTCCTCTTCCTGGCACTGGTGTTCTGGGGTGCCCAGTGTGGGGCTGGGACCCCTTGCTCCTCAGGCGGGACCTCTGCAGCAGAGATGTCCCTCCTGGTTCTTAACTGCCACATGTGGGGGTGTGACCTGGCTGTCCTATGTTGTCTCCCTACTACCAGTTTCACTGTGGCTTCTTCTTTATAGCCTGTTTTAGGACTTTTGTCCTGCAAGTCTCAGGTGGTTCTTAAGGATGGTTTTCCCATATTTTAGTTGTAATTTTGCTGTGGTTGTGGAATGAGGTGAATAGAGCATTGACCTACTCTGCCATCTTGTCTGGCAGTCTCAATAATATTTAATGTAAAAGATTTAAAACAAGACTTCCCACACCCCCCCTCAACCCCCCCAAAAGACAGGATAATCCAAGAAAATTTTTCTTTTACCCTCAACTCCCTATTTCTAAGCACTTTCCCTGAGATAACTACAGAAACAAGGTTAATAGTTTAGGAGTATTTCATCCATTACATTTTCTATGCATTTATAGTTCTGCTTATATGTCATTCTATATCTTGCTTCTTTCACCCAGAAATTTGCCTTGGAGATATTTCAAAGTTAGTACAAAATAGATTTATCGTACTCTTATAAGGCTAAATTATTTGGCACTAACCATTTGTTTGTTTTAACCTAGTTTCACATTTGGTAGATAGGCATATATGAACAGGTTTATATGAGCAATATTTTATTGTCTAAGCTAATTTATTTTTCATTCCTTTATCATATTGCACCTTATTGACAAGGTACGGAGATGACCTCATTTTGAGAATATTTAGCTCTTGAGATAGTGGTTGATATAAAATTTGCTTTATTGGTAATGTAGTATATGTCTTTAATAAAATAGCAAGTGACATTTCTAATTTATTGTCAGGTTTTTAAGTTTCAAAGTGAATAATGGATCCTGTTTTTTCTAATTATATAGCAGAGTTAGCTTTTCATGCAGAGGCATTTCTCTTTCTTCTTGTACAATTTGTGTCTTACGATATTTGCAAATTGAGTATTCCTGGGCAGTATTAAAAAAGCATGTCTTTAGATGATCACTGACATATTTACTGAAAGCAAGAGAGATTCCCAAGAACAATTGTTAGAAAATAGAATTTTTTTGGTTGTTGTTTGTCTCTAATTCTTTTCTCTCAATTTTTTTTTTTGATGAGCTATGTCCAATCTAACTATATATTTTAATGGAAAATTAGCATTTAGAATTCAGATAGTGTATGTCTTTAAATCTATGCTCTTTGTGCTCAGGAAACTTCCCCTTCAACAAGTACATTGCTACAATGTATGCTCAGATCAGAAAACCCAATCAAAATTTGCAATATTTTAAAGCATGCAACAAATCTACTGAAGAATGAGAATCATGCCCTCTGGCTCTGAAATGGAGTTTTCTATTCTAAAAGTACATAAGCAGGGTGTGTCAAAAAAGTGTGAAAGCCCAGAGAATAAGAATGTACCAAACTGTAAGACTGCAAGTGGCTGGCTCAAAAAGGTCACCAGTCACAAACAAAAAGGAAAGGAATGATTAACTCTCATTTACAAAACATAAGCATAACATGCCCAGTGTTCTAGATTTAAATGCAGGCTAGAAAGGAGTTTATGTGAAGAGATTATTAAATTTGCATATTAGCCTACTTTTGATTCATAATAAGTTTCTTTAGCAAAAATGTCCTGAGAGTAAGAAAGGGATCCCTGTTTTGCCCAGAGAGCCATGTAGTGATTCATTTCACAACCTAGAGTGAAAGAACTCAGAGCAGATCTGCCTTCAATGGAAGAGTCCCAATTGAGAAAAACGGTGTTTCCAAATGTTCTTTGGTATGTTTTTGTTTCGCATAATATAAATTACCTTTTATGTGTAGGGTCCTTTTCAAATCTTAACAAATATCAACTGGAGACATTTGACTCTCTATGCATTTAATTCATTATTATTGGTCTATTAGAAAGGGTAATTTTGAGTGATGTTTTGGGTTCCAAGAATGTATGTATCCCATAAATAAGCTTTATGTTAAGTACCTTTCATCTGACAGATGAATATATGATAGTTTATAAGTGAAAATTTTTTTTCCTAGTCATTTAACTGAATACTTAAACTGAACAAAAGTTAAATTTCTTGTGTAGTTCACAGCCTTATTTCTGAACTTGACATTAGGTAGATTGTAATATTGAGAATTTAGTTTATTATTTGTAACCAAATGTCTAGAGGTTTTGTTGAGTGTGAGTGGGGTGCTGGTGGTGGCGGCAAGAATCAAGAAAAAGTTTCAAAAATTACTCTAGTTCTAGATGTTTAATAAATCACTTGAAAACTAGCTTTTATCCTCAGTGATATAATGAAATTCCACTTTCAGAGATTACTGGTAAGGATTAAAAATCAAAAGCAAAGTTTGTTTTCCTGTCTTCAATCTCTTGATTTCATCGTTTTTCAATCTCCTTGACATTACAGTTACCTATGTAACAGGTCTAGCTATTAGGTTGCTGCAAAAGTAATTGCAGTTTTTGCAATTATTTTTAACCTTTTAAACCACAATTACTTTTGCACCAACCTAATATTTCCTGTATCAACCATGTTGTTTGGTCACAAGTGACAAAAAAACCCAAGTCAAACTCACTTTAGCAAAAGGAGAATGTATTAGCTCATGGAACTAGAAAGAATAGGGATGCATCCATTCTCAGTTCAAACTGAATCCATAACTAATAGAATTCGTGTCACCTCCTGATCGCTCCTGTCAGCTTCCTTCTGTGTGTCACACTCTTTCCTCCTAATATAAAGGAGTGATCTCCATTTGGCAGACAATATGGCCACCCACAGTTTCAGTTATATTCTTACAGTTTGTAAATCATGGGGAAAGAGAAATTCTCTTTTCCAGTAACTCTCTATACATGTCTGGGAAAGACTCCCCTTGGAATTAGCTTTGGCCCTCATTGATTGTCCAGGTCAAGGCTCATCCATCTTTGTGAACACAAGACAGTGTATGTTGATTGAAAGCCCCAGCAGAACCATGTGGAATTCCCTAAGGATTCAGGAGAGAGGAAAAGGGGAGGAATCTAAGGAAGCATTTCATTGTTCCTAATTGTCCTTTGACATCTCTGATTACTTTTTCCCAACTACTATACTGGCTTCTCATCCTCTTCTTACCTCCTGCCTCTCATTTAGAGATTCCCAAGCATTCTACTCTTAAAAATCTTACATTCTCTTCCACAAGTAGCTTATCTTAAGACACAGTTTCAACTAGTTTGTCTATGCAGAAGCATTGTAAGTTTATATCTTTATGTATCAGTGCCATCACTTTCTACTTGTCACACAAAGGGCAGAGGTATGAGTTACAAATTTACCCATCCTCAAGAAGCTTTCGCACTATAGAAGAATGCAACATCCACTATAAGGTTAACTTTCATCAATTTCTTAAATCTTAACAGACAACTGTTGGGAACTACATTTCACTCTTTATCAATACCTCTGAGACTTAAATATGGAATTGGCATTCTTACTAACAAAGGTAGCTATGAACTTTAATTAATAGAAATAAATGTTTTTCACATATCAGAAACATTAAATGCATATACCTACCCAGAAAGATCAGGAAATGTCCATCCTTTGAAAGAGAAACCTTTGCAATATATTCTACATTATGATACTATTCATATAGGCTCCTCATTCCAGCATTCTACTGAACTTAGGGACTGGAGTCCTTTTACTGTCTACTCGGTCGCATCTTTAATTCATTCCTTCATACAATAGAAGCAGTCAGAAAACCCCTTTTAATATATCACAGCAGAACAGAACTCTGAGAAGCCAGCCTAAGTGTACTCTGCTACAGATACTGCTCTCCTCAGTATCTGCCCAAGAGTGGACCACTGTAGGGAAAGGAAAACCACATTTATTTTACCCAAGGAGGTCAACGTTTGCATCACTATGTGTCACACATTATAGGGCAGCTAGGGGTATATAATGTGGCAAGTGCCCAAAGAAAGGAAGCAAGTGTTATGGGAGTAGAGCGGTAGGATAAATTATTTTCTGAAAGGGCAAAGTTGATAGAAAAACAAATTAGGGAGAAAGAAAAATTTGATGTTAAACGTTTTCATTCTTTAAGTTTGAAAAACATCCATGTAGAAATTGAACATTGGAATCTAGGGTTAGGACAGAGATTTCTGCTAGCAAAGGAAATATGTAAACCACCCAATTAATCAAATTGTATGAATGTTTAGCTGTGTGAATGAGCAAATAACTTAATTTCTCAGCATCCTGGTTTTTCTATCTTCAAAATGGGGAAAATAATACAACTATTAGGATTTTTTGTGAGGATTATTAATTTATGTAGGAAAATTTCTTTGCCCAGATCTTATTAACTAGTGAGCCATTGTCATTGGTACACCAATTACCATGACAATGTACTTAGCTCTGTGGCATGCTGATGGGAGTAAATCAAGTTGTAGAGAAAGAGCGTAATGGGAAGGACCATCATATTAGGCACTTCTGATGACTGCGTTCACTGGCTATTTATCACTCTGCCCTGACCCTCTCTATTTCATCTCCCAGGACTCTTATTCTTTGTGATTCCTTCTTCTACTTTTATAGCTTGAATCCCTTTATTGGCCAGTACTGCTTAAGTATCATACTACTGGTATGATTTTGCTCTATTACTGATAGTATTGGGCATAGCGTGTATTTACTAAGTGCTAACTAAGTAATCCTCACAACCACCCTCTGAGGAGAAAATTAAGCCAGAGTCATAACAAGTAATTGGCCCACTGTGCAGACAGTAAGGCACGGAGACAGACTTTGAATCAAAACAGTCAGAATTAAGATCCCTCAGACTTTACCACCTCCCAAGCTGCCTCTTTGTCAGAGAAGTAGTTGGACTCATTCTTCTTTGTTCAAATTCTGCCCATCATGTGATACTTATCTCCACGCTCAAATTTTCAGGACAGCATTTCCTAAACACAATGACCATTTATGGTTTTCCCTAAAGCTCAGGGTTCCCACACCTTCTTTCCCAGGAAAACACAATTCAGAACTGGAAATTCTATATGACATACAATGGTTGGTGAAAATAGGATAGGCAGGGTTAAGAAAGCTAAAGAGAAGGAAAAGGACCTATTATGCAGGCAGGGTCTGACAGTCATCTGGCTACACTTAGGAGTGAGAAAGGAGGGCCAGAGGGAGCTGAGGACACTTCTGGGGTAGAGAAAAGCAAGATGAATGTAAATAAGGAAAACGAGATAGGAGACTTAAATGAGAGATTGAGGATTTTGAACTTTACCTTAAATGAAGTGGTAAAACAAAATTTTAGAAGGCGATGAATAGTAATTCAAGGTTTCAGGAAGACTTCATCCACGTTTTGCATGTATAGTGGATTGAAAATGAGAAAAGCAGCCAGGAGAACTAGTAGTGAAGCTATTACAACAGTCCAAGTATGGAGTGTGACTGCTCCCAATGAGATGGTGTGGACAGGACAAGAGGAAGGCGTGTTGCTCACAGAGCATTTGGAGGAAGACACTAAGGGGCCTGATGAATCGGTGTAAAAGCAAGATGACTGGGAAATGGCTTGACTCACTTAGGCAGTTGGATCTATGTGCAGCTTTGGATGATTTTTCTTTTGGTGGGGAATCAACAACTGAGGAGCTTTGTATAATTACATCCTTCTTGAATTTGCCTCTGACTCTGAGATGTGGGTTTACCCTGGTAAAAGAATAGTGACTGTCTGTTTTGGAAATCTCATCATCCTTGTTGCCCAGCATACTTTCTGATGGCTGACATAATATTGGAGGATTATTCTGAATTCCTCTAGCCCTCACTACGCTTCCCTGGCTGTTCAGTGAGGGAAAGCAAAACTGTTCAGGGGGACATAATTGTGGGGTTTCATGAATAATGTGATTTCGTTAATTATGCGACGTTGAGTCCAGTAAGGGGTAAGCTCTGTGTGCAGGATGCCTAACTTGGGAAAACACGGTGTCTCCTTTCACTTACGCCACCTCCTGCTTCCCAGGCAGGAGCAATTGGCTCTCCTTAACTATAGCCTTCTCTTAGTGCTTTTACCACGTTCTGTCTTAGGTACACAGTTGCAGTCACTACCATTCAATTTTGAGGCTTCAGGAATAGTATTCAAACCTGGAAGCCAGACTATCATGGTAGCCTCTCAAAATATTGTAAGTAGGACATGGAGATAAGGAAGGAAGAGAAAGAGCAAAGGGTTTCTATGTAGGGAGATACAAGAGGATAGAAATATATGTGTGGGAAAGAGAGGAGAAAACAAGTAATGATTAGTAAGAATTGCACATAGTCAATAATTTGTACACTACACACACACACACACACACACACACACACACACACACACAGAGCTTGCCTACTAAAAGCCTGAGAAATTACCTATTATGAATGTTTTATATCTATGATATTGACAAAGTTAGTGCAATCAGACTACATTTTTGTTGCTTTTCTGCTAGGTCTAGAGGTAAGCAGATGCGTCCTTGAGTAATATGTCTTTTTATGAGGACTGAATCTGATCATGAAGTGGTAAATAATTCCTGTAAGGTTAGTGATCGAGCCAAGAGACGATGACAATAGGCTGGAGATGGGTTACTGATGTAAAATATAACTATTTATTACAGCAGCACAGCCGCCCAGCTCTGTTTATTGTGGGTGCATCTGAGACACCTCAGTATTTTCTATGAGTATAGATTTCATTTTGTGTTTCACAGTTTCTCTCTCTTATGACCCCTTATGAACTCTTATGCGTACTGTCAAATCATTTAGGGAACAATCATATCTTCCTTTTTGTGTGTGTGTGCTTAGCTCAATGCCTAGATATAGCAGCTTTTTTATATATTTAATAAACTAAAACGAAATGAATACATTATTGGTAAATGTTATACGAGGTGCATACTTTCAAAACTTTCAAAAGTTTGTTGTTTTTGTTTTTCCTTTTATCATTTTTAACAAACATGTACTAACTGAGCACATTTGCCCAATACCGAGATAAGGTCTAGGAAACAAAAACAATTAAAAACTGAAAGAAATGCAAGAAAACCTGCTTTCTACTCTCAAGGAACTAACTCTCATGTCACAGTGTCATAACCCTATCTCAATTTTCATTTGCCTCATAGGTTTCTACTTTTGAAGACCATTTGTCTATAGCTAGTTTTTCAGAATTTTATTCCTTATAAAGAGTGAAAACCTAACTATTTTTGAAGGAATTGAAATATTTGCCTCCATCTGTCATTTCTACTTTCATTCTTTACTTCTTTTCATTTCTATTTAAAAGAACAATGAAATTAAATGATATCTTTAAATGCTAAGATGATGGTGAAATGATGAAAATTCAGAAAAAACAATGGAGTATGTGACAGTCCATAGTACCTAGCTAAGGTGTAAATGTCTGAAAATATTTGTTTTATGGGTCAACATTGCAAAATACTTCATTATATAATGGTTTGAAAGAATGACTTAGGGCATCTATTTTGTCATCAATTAAGAAATATTCCATAACATTTGAGGTTGTACTATTGTATGAATTTTACTGCTGAAAAGAACTTGGGAGCTAAATGATTCTGGTCAGGTACTTTTACAAGATGAAGTTATACTGACATGAGTCCCAAAGACAAACTTGCAAGATAAAGGCAGAACTTTGAACGGAATCCCAAATTCATGACTCTCACCTAATCTGGGAATTTTTGTCTTACACTGTTTCTGAAATAGGCGATGTAATGTGTTTTATTATCCCATTTCATATGCCATACATACCTTTATTGTCAAAGCAATTCTAACACAATTGAATGCATAAGGCTTTGTCTACATAACACTAGGTGAGGTTACCAAAAGGAACAACATCTTAAGGTATTCATTTATTCATTCAAAAATGTTCAGAGTGCCTATGATGAGCCAGGCACCTTGCAAGATGTGAGAAATAGCTTGAGCTGTAAGACAGATGTGGCTGACCTCTCCGAGCAGTGTCTCTTGCACTGTTTTACAAACCGCTTCTCTAAACCCTCTGGCTGCATGCAGGTATCCAACCCAGGCCACATACAACAGAAGTTTCCACAAACCAATACAAATTTTAAAGTGACTCACTTATTGATATTTATGTGTTTTGTACATGGAGTTGGGGATGATTTTGCTCTAAGGAAGATGTTCTAAATCTAGTCTAGTGGAATCTACCAGCTTGTACAAAACAGAAGTATATTTTGGATAAAAGAGGAATATGTCACCATACATCCATAATAATGGGCACTGTTTTCTCTAAAATATAAATGTATTATAAATACGTTTCTGATTTCTTTCTCTATGTGTCCCATTTTCTTTCTGTTTTTGAATTAAAGCATAATTGACATAAAAAATATTAGTTTCAAGTATAAACATAATTATTCAATATTTGTGTATATTGTGAAATGATCACAATAAATCTAAAATCCACCACTAAGCATAGGCACAAAAATTTTTCTTTCTAGTGATGAGAACTTTTAAAATTTACTCTCTTGGCAACTAATTCAACGATGCAATAGAGTATCATTAACTATAGTCATCATGCTATACATTATATTTCTATGACTTATTTTATTATTGAAAGTTTGTGCCTTTTGATCCCCCTTCACCCATTTCACCAAACCCCTCCCCTTCACCACTGCCTCTGGCAAACACAAATCTTGTAGCTAAGAGCTCAGTGTTTTGATTGTTTTTGTTTTTGTATTCCACATATAAGTGCATCGTATGGTTCTTTCCATGTCTGATTTATTTCACTTAGTATAATGCCCTCAAGATCCATCCAAGTTGTTGCAAATGGCAAGATTCCCTTCATTTTTATGGCTGAATAATATTATATATATATATATATATAATATATATATATATATAATATATATATTATATATATATATATAATATATATAGTATATATATATATATATGTATATATATATATGTATGTATGTATATATACACACAAAAACATTTTCTTTATTCTTTTTTTTTTATTGGGCAATATTGGGGAACAGTACGTTTCTCCAGGGCCCATCAGCTCCAAGTCGTTGTCCTTCAATCCAGTTGTGGATGGCACAGCTGAGCTCCAAGTCCAGTCACTGTTTTCAATCTTAGTTACAGGGGGTGCAGCCCACCATCCCATGTGGGAATTGAACCTGCAACCTTGTTGTTGAGAGCTCATGCTCTAACCAACTGAGCCATCTGGCCACCCGTCTGGAAGCTCAGCGGCATCTTCTTGTCTTCAATTTAGTTGTGGGGGACGCAGCTCACTGGTCCATGTGGGAATTGAACCATCAACCCTGTTGTTCAGAGCTTGCGCTCTAACCAACTGAGCCATCTGGCTGCCCTTCTATATTCTTTCATCTATTAATAGACTCTCAGGTTGCTTCCATATCTTAGCTATTATAGATAATGCTGCAATGAACATGGGGATGCATATATCTTCAAATTAGTGTTTTAGTTTTCTTTGGATAAATACCCAGAAGTGGAATTGCTGGGTCATAAGGTAGTTCTGCATTTAATTTTTTGAGGAACCTCCATACTGTTTTCCATAGTGACTATACCAATTTACATTTCCACAACAGTGCACAAGAGGTTCCCTTTTCTCTACTACCTCACCAACAATTACTTCTAATTTTTAAAAATTTATTGACAGGCAATATTAGTTTCAGGTCTACAGCATAGTGATTAGATATTTACATCCCTTATAAAGTTGTCACCATGATACATTCAGAACCCATTTGGCATCATACGTAGTTATTATAATATTATTGACTATACTTCCTGTGCTGTACTTTACATCCCTGGGAGTATTTTTACAACAAGCAATTTATACTTTTTGATTTCCTCCTCTTTTTTCACCCATCCCCCACCAACCCTCCCATCTGGCAACCATCATTTTGTTCTCTTTATTTATGAGTTTCTTTGTTTTATTTGTTCATTTATTTTGTTTTTTAGATTCCACACAAAAGTGAAATCATATGGTATTTATCTTTCTCCATCTGACTTATTCCACTCAGCGCAATTCCTCTAGGTCCATCCTGTGGCTGCAGATTGCGAGATTTCATTCTTTTTTATGGCACAGTAATATGCCATTATATACTGGCGGTGCCAAAGAAATGTACACAGGTGGACACTTTGGTCAACGTTGCTCAAGCAGTAGTTCGCTATAATCAGAAGTGTCTGAACACTAATAGTAACCACTGTGAGCACCTCTTGTAATTGCAGAAGTCAAACGTGACTTGTATTCATCTTTTGTTATCAGTATATATTGAATATTACAATTTTAATACAGTTTTCCTTTCTTAAAATGTGTATAATTTTTTTGGCAACCTCTGTATATGTACTACATCTTCTTTATCCATTAGTTTATTGATGGTCACCTAGGATGCTTCTATATCTTGCTATTATAAATAATGTTGCAATAAAAATAGGGGTGCATATGTCTTTTTAAAATTTTATTAAATTTATTGAGGTGACATTGGTTGATAGATTTGCAGGGTACAATTCTATAATACATCATCTGTGTATTGTATTGTGTGTTCACCATCCAGAGTTAGTTCTTCTGTCACCATATATTTGACCCCTTTGCCTTATTCTACCTCCTCCACCCCCATTTCTCTCTGGCAACCACCATACTGTCCTCAGTGTCTATGAGTTTTTTATTTGTTTGTCTTGTTTGTTCATTTGTTGCTTTCTGTTTTATATCCCACATATGAGTGAAATCATATGATTCTTGATTTTGTTCATCTGACTTATTTCTCTTAGCATGATATTTTCAAGATCCATCCATGTTGTCACAAATGGCACTATTTCATCTTTTCTTCTTGCTGAGTAGTATTCCGTTGTATATATTTACCACATCTTCTTTATCCAATCATCCATTGAAGGACACTTAGGTTGTTTTCATGTCTTGGCCACCGTAAATAATGCTGCAACATAGTTAAAATGGCCATATTACCCAAAGCAATATACATATTTAATGCAATCCCCATCAAAATCCCAATGGTATTTTTTTAAAGAAATAGAACCAGAAAAATCATCAGATTTTTATGGAGTCCAAAAGGTCTCCAATTAGTCAAAGCAATCCTGGAAGGGGACAATCTGGAGATATCACAGTCATTGACTTCAAATTATACTACACAGTGACAATAATCATAACAGTATGGTATTGGCAGAAAAATACATGCACAAATCAATGGAACAGAATGGAGAACCCAGAAATAAACCCACATGTATTGACAAATAATTTTCTACAAAGGAGTTAAAAAACATACAATGGAGTAAAAAATATACAATGATGCTGGAAAAATTGGAAAGCCATGTGCAAAAGAATGAAACAAGACTGCTATTTGTCACTAAAACCAAAAATTAACTCAAAATTTCTCAAAGACCTAAATATAAGACCTAAAACAATAAAATACACAAAACATAGGTACTAAAATTATGGACCTTGGTCTTGGAGAGGAATTTATGAGTTTGACCCCAAAATCAAGAGAAGTAAAAGCAACAACAAATGAATGGGACTATATCACACTAATACATGTTTAAAAACATTTATTTGCAAAGATGTGTATAACCCAGTATTCATTTCATATATCTTTTTGAATTAATATTTTCCATTTCTTCAGCTATATACCCAGAAGTAGAGTTGCTAGGTCATATGCTAATTCTGTTTTTAATTTTTTGAGGAACCTCCATACCGTTTTCCATGGTGGCACACCAATTTGCATTCCTACAACAGTACACAAGGGTTTCCTTTTCCCCACAACTTGCCAACACTTGTTATTTCTATTTTTTGTCTTTTGGTAATAGCTACTCTAACAAGTTTGAGGTGATGTTTCATTGTGGTTTTGATTTGCATTTCCCTTATGATTAGTGATGTGAAGGACCTTTTCATATACCTGTTGGCCATTTGTATGTCTTCTTTGGAAAAATATCTGTTTAGCTCCTCTGCCCATTTTTGAATCAGATTGTTTGGGGTTTTTTTGCTATTCAGTTATGTGAGTTCTTTACATATTTTGCATATTAAGCCTTTATTTTTTTCCCTATTCTCTATGTTGCCTTTTTATTTTCTTGATGTTTTCCTTTGTGGCGCACAATGTTTTTAGTTTGATATAGTCCCACTTGTTTATTTTTGCTTTTGTTGTCTTTGATTGGGTGTCAACCCCCAAAAAATAACAATCAAGGAGATTTCCCTGTGTTTTGTTCTAGAAGTTTTATGGTTTCAGATCTTACATTCAAGTGTTTATTTTGAGTTAATTTTTGTCCATGGTGTAAGAAAGTGGTCCAGTTTTTTTGTTCATGGTGTAAGAAAGTGGTCCAGTGTTTTGCATGTGACTGCCCAGTTTTCCCAACCCCATTTCTTTAAGAGACTGTCCTTTCCCCATTGTATATTCTTGGCTCTGTTGTTAATTGGCTCATAAATTAATTAACCATATATATGTGGATTTATTTCTGGGCTCTCTGTTCCATTGGTCTACGTGTCTGTTTCTATGCCAATACCATACTGTTTTGATTACTGTAGCTTTGTAATATGGCATACAATCAGGGAGCATGACGTGTCTAGCTTTGTTCTTTTTCTCTCAAGATTGCCTTTGCTATTTGGTGTCTCTTGTTGTTCAACACAAATTTCAGGGTTGTTTGTTCTATTTCTATAAAAATGACATTGGGATTTTGATAGGGATTGCATTGACTGTAGATTTCTTTGGGTAGTATGGATATTTTAACAATATTAATTCTTCAAATCAATGAGCGTAGAATATTCTTCCATTTTTATGTGTTATCTTCAATTTTTTTTCATTAGTGTCTTCTGGTTTTCAATGCAGTTCTTTTACCTCCTTAATGAAATTTATTCCTAGATGTCTTATTCCTTTTGATGCAATTTTAAATGGTATTATTTTCTTAATTTCTCTTTATTTCTGATACATTGTTATTAGTGTATAGAGATGCAATATATTTTTGTATATTGATTTTGTATCCTGCAACTGTACTGATTTGTTGGTTAATTCTAACAGTTTTTTTGTGTGGAGCCTTTAAGGATTACTACATATTATATGTCATTTGCAAATGGTGACGATTTTACTTCTCCTTTGTGCTTTGGATGCCTTTTATTTCTTTTTCTTGCCTAATTACTCTGGCTAGGACTTCCAATACTATGTTGAATAACAGTGCTGAGAGTGGACATCATCATATTGGTCCTATTCCTATTTTCAGTACTCATTCTCACAGATATTTTTGATAATCTTAATAATTTTGATACTAATCTGATTATCATGTTGATGAAAAAGCTACTTCTCTATAAATGTAAAGTTTTGCATTTAAGAGAATGCTTTCTTTTTCCATGATGTGACAGTTTTATTTTGCAACGGACAAGTGTTATATTTACTTAAAGAATTCACCATTTGCTATTAGGCATTTTGTGTTAATCACATGAGTGCATGATACAGAGCACAATGATTTCTGGCTGAAGCAACATTATCTAGATTATGAAGTGACTCTGGAAAACTATATATAACCAGAGTCTTCTGACTAGGTATCTTAGATTTTATGCTCATGTTAATACACTTCCCGAATGCAGAGGTCTGTCTCTTTTGCTTTATGCTATGGAGAAATATGATTTCTTGTGCTAGGGGGACATAAAATACTCTATTTTCTAGAGAGGACTTGCATTTCTCAAATACTCAAAGTTATTCTGTTTATGGCCCTATAAAACTATCCAAAGTATTTAAAATCACATGAAAACTCACAGATCTTACTGCTTTTATTTATTCAGTGACCCACAGACCTTCAAATATTCCTCTGGAAACTAAAGGGCATGTCTAGATTATTGTTTAGTCAATGAAAAACTAGCTAGATGTGATTCCGTATGATTTGTTCAATGTCTGTAAATTTAATTTCATTTACATTTCTCAGAATTGGGAGACTTTCAGATATTTATCCAAACTTTTGCATCTATTACACGGCCTTTAAAAAAATAGCTATGCAGTGAGCACAATGAAAATATGTTCATTGAAAGTAATGTTGCTAATTCTTTTACCTACGAGGTATGACAATTACGTTCGCGAACTCATTCTAGAAAAAGTGCTACATACCTCATTGCTGAATATTACTATGGTCACCTTTGAAGTACTTCCCTTGGGAAGCTATGAACTGATGCCAGTGCCGAGTCCACCCTTCAAAACAATTTTGGAACTCTTTTTTTGGAATGGCCATCAGAGCCGTCATCATATTACCCTTGATGTCCTGAATGTCATCAAAATGTCTTCCCTTCATATTTCCTTTGCCTTTGGCCAGATATGTTTACTGGCTAAAACTCCCTTACAGACAGTGCTGTGTGAGCTAGTGCATTGTCATGATGCAAGAACCATTCATTTTTGGCGAAAAGTTCAGGTCATCTAATTTTTTCACGCAGCGTTTTCAGCACTTCCAAATAGAAAACTTGGTTAACTGTCCAGTTGGTTCAAATTCATAATGAATAATCCGTCTGATATAAAAAAAAAGGTTAGCAACATTGATGCAATAAGTTCGCAAACTTAATTGTCAGACTGGTATTCTGTTGCGGATATCAGCAGGAAGGATCTTGTAATAATAAAAATAATTTTTTATGTCGCTCTCTGGAAACCTGGGTTTTCTATTTCCTGCTATAAAATTTTAAAATAACATTTAATGAGTGGTAGAATTGTAAGTAATGTGCTTTAGTAAATAGCCTTTGCCTATTATAACTGTTTTTATAAAGACTTTACTATACATTCAGTATGATGAATTCATATCATTCAAGTGCATTCTACTGTTAATATGCATTCACAGCATACATGGATAATGGTTCCAAAGGAACCGTTATAAGATATACTCTGAATTTGTATGAAGAATAATAGACATGTTATGGGTCAATGTATAATAAGGGTCCAAAAGGCAGAATACACAGTTTTATTAATAATCATTCAATGAAATTACTGAAGAAACAAAAAGAGAAACATTATGGTATAAATCAGAATATTAAATATATACCAAAAATTTAACAAGCTTTTATGAGTCCATTGATGCATAGTAATGTGATGTGTAGTATTTTGTTAAAGAATATTAGCTACTCCACAAACATAGGGAATGATTTAGATTGGATAATATAGCTCATATTTTAATAAAATGCAATGCTTGTAAGACATTTCCATCTATGATCTATTGATCAAACTATAGGCTCTGATTCCCTTATGGAGGAATAAGCTATTAAAAGATTAGTGTTCTCTAATACTACAATGATCAATTTTGTAGAAAATAGAAAAGACAACTCTCTGAAGGCTATGGGCAAATATGAACAAAGGCTAAGAGATTTTGGAAAGGAGTCAAACTTGAATGAAGGATATGGTGTATTGTGTGTTCCTAGTTTTTGCAATTTGGGAATAAAGGTGGAAAGTTGAAGCTTTGGTTGAAAACCCATAGTCTTTCTGGTATAAGAAATAGAAAACAGCTCAAGGTAACTATTGCGATAGGGAAATGACAAGTAACCCTGAAATAAAAGAGCCAGAGAAGGGGAAGCCCAAGCTATGTATATAAATTCTGCCCAAGTCTCTGAATCATGCATAAGGATCAAAAAATTGAATTGAGATTTGAGATGCCATAGGTGAGGCAAGAGTTTTCAGTTTGAAAATCAAATCAAATTAATTGCCTGCCAAGCCAAAAATACCAACACTGTTCAAAGAAATATAAAGAAATCCAGAGAGTCTCCATAATATAGCGCTCACAATATCCCACATAGAATCCCAAATTACTTGACATAGAAAGAACCAGGGAAATTGACACATTTCAAGAAAAATACAATCTATAGAAGCTATAAATATTTTTATTGTTGTATAGCAAATTACCACACATTTAAGAGCGTAAAACTACATATGTTTATTGTTTCATAGTTCCCATGGATCAGTAGTCCAGGAACAATTTAGCTGAATCGTCTGCTCAGGGTTACAAGGTTACAACTGAGGTGTCTGCTAGGCTGATCTCTTATCTGGAGGCTCTCCTGGGGAATAAACTGTTTCCAAGATCATTCGAGTTGTTGCAGAATTCATTTTTTTTTTATGACTGAGAATCCCAACTTGCTGCTCGTAGTCAACAGGAGGCCATCTTCAGATAGTAGAGGCTTCCAATAGCTCCTAGAGGCAACCTGCAATTCTTTAATATATGGGTTTATCCAGTATGCCTCTTACTTCATCAAAAATTGATAGAAATAAAAGGAGAAATAGATAATTTTACAATCATAGTAAAATATTAGGTCTAGGATTTGACTTATAAGATGTTAAATTAGCCAATTACTCTTTCATGGATGGTGGCTGAAAAATACCAGACTCCTGGGTAAGAGAAAAAGGAATTTATTTTTCACAGCAAGCAGCACAAATGTCAGCATATTTATATTACTTGCTCCCTTGTTCCCAAGGGAAACCAGATGGGTGTGCAGTGCAGACGAGGAATGTTGAAATTGGGGAATCCACTGCTTTTATAGCATGCAGTAAACAAGCACGTTTGTTTTTCTGGGGGTTGGGTGGTGATACCTCCTTTCTTAAGGTTACCGGTGGCATCATCAACCCAGGAAATGGCCCAGATAAAGAAGGGCCAGAGTTATGTAGTGCTGACATACCCAGCAAAAATATATTGGAACATAAGCAGTCCAAGGAGAACTATATTTCACAAGAGATTTTTAATACCACTCTCTCAGCAATTGATAGAAAAGCTAGACAAAATATTAATAAACACATAGAAGATCTGAAAAATACTGTAAAAATAATTTCACCCAATTGATAATTACAGAACATTATACTTGAATATAGTACTCCTGGTGTGTTTACCAAAATACTCCACATGAAGGGCAATTAAACAAGTCTTGATATATTTAAAAGAATAGAAATCATACAGAGTATGTTCTCTGAGCAGAAAAAAATTAAGTTAGAAATTGATAATGAGATATCCAGGAAAACTACAAATATTTGGAAAATAACATACTGTTAAATAATTTATGGATCATAGAAGAAAATACAAGGGAAATTAGATATTTTTAACTGAATAATATTGAAAACATATTTCTATGGGTAAATTCAGTGAACAAAGGCTAAGAGATTTTGGAAATATAAACTTGGTGGTATAGAACTAAAGCAATACTTAGAGGGGAAATTTATAACTTTATATTTTTATGTGCAAAAGCAAGAAAATTCTAAATCAATGATTCACCTTAACAACCCCGAAAAATTAGAGTAAATTAAACCCAGTGTGCATAGCAAAGAGAGAAAACAAAGATACAAATAGAATTCAATGAAACAGACAAGCAATAGAGAAAATTTAAAAGCCAAAAGATGGTTCAGTGAAATAATCCATAAAGTCGATCATCTTTCAGCTTGCAGATCAAGCAAAGAGAGAGAGGGAGGGAGAAATGGGGGGGGGGGAAGGGGAGGCGAGGAGGGTGGTGGGGAGAGACTGAGAGAGAAGGAGGAGGGGAGAGGTCAATAATGAGAGATGGATTATCATGTCATATCCTATAGATATTAAACGGATAACAAACGAATATTAAGAATGAAAATTACTACTTAAAATATAATTTACCAAAATTGACACAAAATGAAACAAAAAATCTGTGACCTAAGTATAGGCAAAGTTTCTTAGAAAAGACACACACACACACACACACACACACACACACACACAATTATACTTCAGTAAAGTTTTTCAATAAAATACAGTTTTCGGGAGTAGATTCTTGGTATTATATATATATTTTTCTAACCGCAGAGTGTTAGCGTCTTCAAATATCTGCATCAGGCAAATGCTAGAGAATATCACAGAAATATTATGATACTTAAACACACTATGATAAGAAGCTTCAACATGGCTGCCAATGATCTCCACCTCTGGGTGGTCACTCTTATGTAATCCATTCCCCGTTAGGTGTGGCCTGGACATAGTGACTTGATTTTAACCACTAAAACATATAAAGGTGCTGGGGTTTTTCTTCTGTAATTAGGTCACAAAAGATCACGTCTTCTGTCACGCTGGCACTCTCTATTGCCCTCTTGCTTGCTGGCCCTGATGAAGCTAGGTGTCATGTGAGATAGTCTATGGAAAGGCCCAAGTGGTAAGGACTGACATGAAGGCTGTAGACCATATAGTTCATGAGGAACTGACATGTTAGTCTGACAACCACAAGGAACTGAATTCCGTCAACAATATCATGAGTGAGTTATGAAGTGGATCATTCCCAGTGGAGCCTTGATGACTGCAACCATTTGAGAGAACAAGAGCCAGAGAGTTAAACCAGGCTCAGTTTCCTAATTTACAGAAATGATTACATAGTAAGTGTTATTTTTTTACATCTACTAAATTTTGGAGTAATTTGCATCTATAGAGAACAAATACACACACACACACACACACACACACACACACACACACACACACCACTACATATGTTATAAATTAGAGGATAAAAGTAAAAAAGAACATAGATTTCCAATTCTGAATATTCATGAATAGAATTATAGAATTAGGAAATCTTAGAGATAGTGGTCTTAAAAATTAACTACTAAAGCCCCTTTTAAAATTCTCAGCCATGGTAAAGTGCTATGACTTACCCAAAGACATAACAGCATGTTTTAATTGGGATTTCACTACCAAAGTATTGTAATTGCCTAGTGGTCCTCCATATATATGTGTATATTTCTTACCCATATCTCAACAACAAAGACTTTTATGTGACCCTAGCAATGTTAACTGAAGGTTTATGAGGAAAATAATATGAATGAAGATAAATATTAACATCAAGTAAAGATAAAATACAAACAGATGCTGTTTATCTGCTATACTAAGCAAGGAATCAATGTCATCTTCCCTGGGTCAGATGAATTAATGAACAATAAACAAAGTAATATTCAGTCAGATTTCAACAGAATAAGTGGGGTGGAGAGTTGAGAAATATGCTCATGAATTAAATTTACATAGGCATCCAATCAGGATCCCTTTCGTGAGCTGATGCTGCTAAGATACTGAGCACAGTACCTGTCACAAGGTAAAAGCTCCATACATGTCAGAGATGATGATTATTTTAGAAATAGTTAGTTTTAGTCCTTAATTTTTATTTAAGGCCTATACAAGACACAAATTAAAGTATGTATAAGTGGCATAAAGTTATGCATTTTGGCTGTGTGTGTGTGTGTGTGTGTGTGCGTGTGCGTGTGCGTGTGTGTGTGTACACAGATAGCCTTTTCCTTTTTTCCTTTGGACTCCTCCTCTCTCAATAAAATGACATTCTGTATCCTCCACGTGCCCAGTGTAACCCATGCTACCATGCTACCAAAGTAAAGTTCATGCTTCAGTATTTTATGTACATACAGTCATATTTAAATTCATCATATGTCTATATGTACATTTGTATCCACATCCATATTCATATCATATCCATATCTGTATCTATATCTATAATGTAAGCAACACACAAAAATACACGAGCAATTACACAGTTTGCATAATGGATCATGCTCCTGGAGTTGTGGGACCACAGAGGTTAGGTTATGTAATATGTTTACATGTAAATGCATATTTATGTCTATACTTAGGGGATTTTTGTTTGTTTTTGGTCTGTGTTTTATAATATAGTCTATTAAACATACGTGTTTGCATTTTGCTTTTATAGCTGAACAGTACCCACCGAGAACTGTTTTGACTGAGCTTTCCTTCTTCCTCTTTAATGATATTGCATGAGTGTGATGGGGCCTGTTGCAGAATATATTCGATGACTCTTTCAGTGATGGACACTCACATTATTTCCAGTTCTTTCCTCTCAGCACAGTGCAGCGGTAAACAATACTGTGTGTGCATCTCCACCGACTGGGATTACATTTCCACGGGACAGAGTGTCAGGAGTTGCCACAGGTACAAAGGTCTATATAATTTCTCATTTTAACTAAAATGGCCAGATTACTTTTTAAAAAGCAATCTTTCTCACATTATTGCCAGCATTGTAATTTGTAGTGGACCCTGTAACAATGGATTTTGTTGTTCCTCACCATATATGTGTGTGTGTGTGTGTGTGTGTGTGTGTGTGTGTGTGTGTGTTATTTAGATTATATAATACAATATAAATGATACATACATATATGTTATATGCATTATTTATATTTTATATATATGTATGAATTGTAGTTTTTCTGTCTTGGTAAGATATGTCCCCTGTAGATACACTTTTACCTATGGACTACATATGTAATTGCGTAGTTTCCCACAAAAATATATGTTGCTTTAGTTTTACATTTAAATTTGTTTGAAATTGTTTGCTCGTGGTTTAAAAGAAGGTATGACTTTATTTTCCAGAAAGATAAATTATTGCATCAGCATCATTTATTAAATGATTTATTTTTGCCCATTAAATTGAGTACAACCTTTGTCATATATATATTTCTAGATCTGTTCCACTTCATCTCTTGGTTTATTCCTTTGTCAATACCATATTGGTTTGATTACTTGACTATACAGAAATTTATGATAACTGGTAGGGTGAGTCCCCTTAATGTTCTCCTTTATATACTTGAGGGAGGGCATGCAGTATCCTCAGGTATTTTTTCTTCCATATTGATTTTAAGATTATTTTACTCCAAAATAAAGACAAAACAAAAATATATAACTGAATTCTAATTGGAATAACATTAAATATATAAATTACATTTGAGAGAAATGTTATAATATTAAACCTTCTCATCTAAGAACATAGGCTGTTTTTCCATTTGTTGAGATCTTCTCATGTCTTAACAGGATTTTATACTTGATATAGGTCATATGTCTCTCTTGTTAATTTATTTGTAGTGATTTCATAAACTCTTTCACTGTTGAGCAAGTAATAAAAATGTCATTTTCATTTCTAGTTTCTTACTGCCTATTAGGGAAAAGTTACTGAATTAAAAAAAAAAATAGTTATTTCGTATCCATCCTCACATTACCATTATGGAAGTTACTGTTTTTACTAGTCTCATAATTCTAGGTATGCAATCCAACTGCAGCAAAAGAAGAGTTTTACCACCTCCCAATGATGTTTATACTGATTATTTCATTTCGTTTGTATTGTATTTGCTAGATTTTGAGGACAATATTAAGTAATAGATAATATCGCTTAATACCTTTTATTAAACTGGGTTTAATGTTAGCTATTTAGAGTAATATTTGCTTTTGATTTTATTAAAGACGGTATTACATTTAAGAAGTTCCTCAGTTCCATTTACTTAATGCTTTTACAGGTAATGACTGTTGAATTTTATCTAATGCTTTTTTTGGTATTATTCTCTTCAAATTATTTGACAGTTTATTGAGTTGATAGATTTCTCAATATGGAAACATCCTCGCATTAGTGGAATAAATATTGTTTTATCATGCATTATTATTCTTTGGACTATGGTAGATTCCATTTTGTACTACTTTATTTTAAATTTCAATATAAGTAAGATTTATCGGTACTTTTATTTGATTATGTTGATTACCAGGATTTGGAGTTAATGTTGTTTCAGCTTTTATACAATGAGTAGAGCACTTCTATATCTTTTCTTTAGTCCATAGTAGTGTATTTGACATTTAATTTTTCTGTTCTTTGAAGATGAGCTGGAAGTCAGTGATGCGCCGGTGACGTAATCCTGGTGATTCATCAGTGCTGGCTCTTCAATCACTTTTCCAGTGTTTTCAGTGGTAACTGGTATGATCAATTTTCCACTTGTGTTAATTTTGGTAACTCATATTTATCTACAAAATTATCCATTTCCTCTAGATTTACAAACCTGGAGGAATTGCATGCACAGAATTGTATGTCCTAGTCTTTCATAATCATTATAAAATAATTATTTTATATTTATTGATTTAAACCAGCTTTATTAAGGCATCACTGACATAAAATTGTAAGATATTTAGTGTATATCATGGTGAGTTGACATATATATACATTGTGAAACAATTCTCCCATCTAGTTAATTAACACATCCTTCACCTCAAACATTTATCTTTGTGTGTGGGGGAACATTTAAGTTATACTCTCTTAACAAATTTCAGTTATACTATACAGTGTTATCAACTATGGTCACCATATTATACATTAAATCTTCAGATATTATTCATCTCACAGTTGACAGATTGTAACCTTTTACCAGGTAACCCTGTTTTACCCTCCCTCCAGCCCTGGTAACCACTTTTCTACACTATGTTTCTAGGAGTTCAACATATTTTTCCCTCTAAGGTTCCACAAATAAGTGATACCGTTCAGTATTTGTATTTCTCTGGCTAATTTCACTTAGCATAATAGCCTCAATGTCCATCTATGTTGTCACAAATCACAGAATTTCCTTTTTACTCATTGCTGAGTAATATTCTATAATATGTGTCTCACATCTTCTTTATCCATTCATCTGTTGATGGACACTTAGGTTGTTTCCATATGTTGGCTACTGTGAATAATGCTTCAGTGAACATAGGGGTACAGATATCTCTTTGAGCTCCTATTTTCATTTCCTCTGGATATACACCCAGAGTGGAATTGTGGGATCATATGGTAATTCTATTCTTCTAAATTTTAATGTCTCCTTCACAGGTTTTTCTGACGCTAATTTTTAATCTTGTGTGTGTACACATATGTATTTCTATTTTATTCATAATCAAGACCACATTGTATTTATTTATTTTATAGACTTTATCAATTAGATTTATTTATCAATTCTATCTTTTAAAAAATTAGTAATCCATTAATTAAAGCATTATTTCTTTAAGGTATCTAATAGATTAAAATATTGCTTGTTTGCTTTAAAGTTTCTTAAGATGAATACCATTTTCTTATTCACCTTTCTTTTAATTTTAATAAAATTAAAAAGGCATTTATGGCTATACATTTCCCTCGGAATACAGCTTTTCCTGTCTTTTCTAGGTTTACACTCAAAATATTCTTTATTTCTTTTTTTCATAGTGAGTCTGTAATCTCATTTTTTTTTTTTTTTTAAGATTTTTTTTGGGAAGAGGAACAGGACTTTATTGGGGAACAGTGTGTACTTCCAGGACTTATTTCCAGGTCAAGTTGTTGTCCTTTCAATCTTAGTTGTGGAGGGTGCCATTCAGCTTCAAGTTGTTGTCCTTTCAGTCTTAGTTGTGGAGGGCGCAGCTTAGCCCCAGGTCCGGTTGCCATTGCTAGTTGCAGGGGACGCAGCCCACCATCCCTTGGGGGAGTTGAGGAATCAAACTGGCAACCTTGTGGTTGAGAGGACGCACTCCAACCAAGTGAGCCATCCGGGAGCTCAGCAGCAGCTCAGCTCAAGGTGCCCTGTTGAATCTTAGTTGCAGGGGGAGCTGCCCACCATCTCTTGCAGGACTTGAGGGGTTGAACTGGCAACCTTGTGGTTGAGAGCCCACAGGCCCATGTGGGAATCAAACCGGCAGCCTTTGGAGTTAGGAGCATGGAGCTCTAACTGCCTGAGCCACCGGGCTGGCCCTGTAATTTCACTTTTTATTTCCTCTTTTATGTAATGATTTTCCAGGAGTACATTTTCTAATTTTAGGGTAGTTTGGATAATTTTGGTCATTGTTTTATTACTTTTCAATATACACAAATACTATCTATATATTAGTAATGAACAGTGGGAAATTGAAATTTTAAAATTCCATTTAAAATACCACCTAAAACTTAAGATTTTGGGGGGGTTAATTCTCTACGCATCTCTCTCATTTTGGTATGTCCTACCAGTGCAGGCACTGCATGTCTTTGTTCTGAACCATCTTTTCAAGGGTGCTTCATTTTGCAAAACATATTTTTTTAGAAATATCTTCTCTGGAAGACAGAGATAGTGTCTCCATACACAGCAAAAGGTAGATTTCCTTATTGCTCATTATAAAACTTTTATGTCTCTAAGCTTGTGCAGTTATCACATGACCACATGATCCTTTTTGCATCATCTTGTGGGAATTGAGGTTTGGAGAAGCAGTGCAAATGCTGATTCTCTGACAGCTGATCTTGCTGTTAGTAATAAACTATATTTTGCCTCTGACCCAGAGTCTTTGTCTTCTGCCAGCATTCATGTGACTGTGGCAGGCTAACTTTTTTGCTTACAAGTAGGGTAAAATTTTAGGAACTTTATATTCGTGACAAAAATTCTTAGGGATAAACCTAAGTAAACATGTACAAGACTTTTAAATTCAATTTGTAAACATTACTGTTATTAAAAAACCAAAAACCCAAAAACTAAATGGAGAGATAGACATTATTATTGATTGAGAGACTCAATAGTGTTTTGTCCATTCTTCTTACATTAATATATAGATTCAATGCAATCCTTCTCAAAATTCCAAGAGGCTATTTTCAAGATATAGATTAGATTATTCTAAAATTTACATGGAAATTCAGAGGATTTCAAAGTAAAATCAATTTTTAAAAGGAACACTGTTGGAGGACCTATACCATATGATATCTAGACTTACAATAAACTATAAGTACAGTGTAGTATCCATGTAATACCAGGAAAACGAATTGATGGAACAGAATAGAGAGCCCAGAAATAGACCCACAGATTTACCATTATTTGATTTTTGACAAAACTGGTAAATTAGTTGAATGTGGAAAGGAAAGTCTTCAACAAATTGTGCTGGAAAAATTGGATATCTGTATGAAAAAGCGTAAATCCAGAACCCTCTCTCACTCCATAGAACAAAAGAATAATTTGAGAAAGATCATAGACCTAAATTTAAAACTCAGAGCCATAAAACTTGTCAAAGAAAACTATCTTTGTAACCTCAGAGTAGGCAAAGATTTGTTGGCTGGGCCACAATAAGCACAAACCACAACACTTAAAAAAAGATAAATTGTACATTATCAAAATTTAATTTTTTGGTTCCTCAAAATACTCCATTAAGAATATGAATAGCCATTGTCTGGAAAAAACATTAACTGCACATATGTTTAACAAGGGACTTGTATCTAGAATATATATGTTGTAGGACAATTAAGTTTACAAACTTTCCACCATGCTCTTACACGGTGGAAAGTTCACAAACTTAATTGTCTGATCTTTCGTGTGTGTGTCTGTGTGTGTTTATGTGTTTGTACACATGTACATATGTATACAAATAATACAGAGGGTGCCAAAAAATGTATACACATTTTAAGAAAGGAAAAAACTATTAAATTGTAATACTCAAAAGATGAATACAAGTCACATTTGACTTCTGCAATTACAAGAGGTGCTCAGAGTCATTACCATCAGTGTCCAGACACTTCTGATTATGGCGAACTACTGCTTGAACAACGTTGACCAAAGTGTCCACTTGTATACATTTTTTGGCACCCCCAGTCTATATATATTTATACACATACACAAATGACAATAAAAATTCAAGCAAATCAATAGAAAAATGGGCAAGATATATGATTGGTTTATAAACACTTGAAAAAATGCACAACCTCATTAGTTATCAGAGAAATTCAAATTAATACCACAATGAGATATCATTTTTATCTACTACAATGGTTGAAAAAAAAGATACTAACAAGATGAAATGTTACTACGAATACTGAGAAACTAGAACTCTCCTATATTGCTAATAGGATTGTACAATGGTATAGCCCCTTTGAAGAACTCTTTGGTAGTTTTTTGTAAAGTTAGCCATATGCTTACTCAGAAATTCCAGTCCCCAGTATTTACCCAAGACAAATAAAAACATGTACACAAAAGACTCGTACTCAAATGTTCATAGTAGATTTATTTAAAATAAACAAAACTTCAAAATAACTCAAATGCCCATAGGAGAATGGAAAAACAAATAGTGGCACATCCACATGAATGAAATAATACTCAGCAATAAAAAGAAGAAACTACTGATGCATGCAACAGTGTGGGTGAATACGAAAATCATCATGATAGGCTAAGCAACTCGGACACAATCGAAGACACAGTGCTTAAATCCATTATTATGAAATTCAGATTAAGGCAAAACTAATCCATGTTGATAGAAATTAGATAGTTATTGGGGGAGGGAATCAGGAGTAGTAATTACAGGAAAATGGCAGGAAGAAACTTTCTGGGGTGATGAAAATGTCCTATAGCTTGTTTGGCATGATGGTACATAGATATATACAGTTGTCAAAACTTATCAAACTAAACATTATAATCTATGCATTTTATTACATAGTAATATTTCAAATTTTAAAAATATGAAATACCTGATTCTTTAAGGAGGTAGAGGAATTTATTTACTGACCTAAAGGTAAGATGGAAAAAATTTAGAACTAACAGAGTAGGCACATATTTACCCTTTGTTTGAAGGACAACTTCTGTGTTTATCTGAGTTGAGAAGCAAAGAAACAATGATCTTCTGTTCCTGGAACATCAGCCTGAGTGCTGAGCAGTAAGGCAATTGCCAAGGCTTAAACTCTCTCTTTACAGTTTTCAGTGGTGTTCTATTGTACTCTGTGGATTTAGGTGGAAAGAAATAAAAAACAAAACTTGCTACCTAACTGTATTAGTTATGTATTGTTACATTACAAATTGCTCCAAAACTTAGTGGCTTAGACTAACACCCATTTCTTATCTCATGGGTTCTGTGGGTAATGAATCTAGGCAAGACTTAGCTGGGTCTTCTCTATAACAGTCTCTCAGGGGCTGAAATCATGTATCAGCAAGGCTGTGGTCTCATCTGAAAGCTCAACTGGGGGCGGATCCACTTCCAAGTCCACTCGTGTGGATTTTGGTAGCATTCAGTTCTTCGAGGGCTGCTGGCTCAGTTTCCTGTCACAGGGTAGAGAGAGACAGCATGCTAACAGTATGGAATTCTGAGGCTTTTGTAACCTAATCTTGGAAGGTATATTCTGTCACTTTTGCCTTATTCTGCTCAGTGCAAGCAAGTTACTAGTTCCAGCCCACGCTCAAGGACAGGGACTACACAGGAGGTGAGGATCACTGATGGTCACCTGAAATGCTGCCTGCTAAGGTACTTACTAATTCAACTAGCATAGGAAATAAAAAGTGTAAGGTACTACTTCACGGAAAGTTGTATTTTCTGGCCTTCGGTATGCATGAGCTATATTATTTAATATTAAGAAATTTACATGACAAAGAGAAAATATAACAAACTTTAAATATAACTTCATAATGTGTAAGTGCAAAATATAAACATTAACTGACAGGAAAATGAAGTAATATTTCAGTTATAAACGATTAATATGCATTACGATTTGTAAAGTTAGGTATTAAAGGAAATATGGTTTAAATAACTATTTTAATTTAATTTCGTTAGACAACTGGATCATTTTCAGAACTATAAATCTGTGCATAGTATATTATAATATTTTTATAATGCAGTAGATATAACTTGATTGTATAGACAATTGATTATTTATTGGCTTGATTTTTCAATGACAGAACTCATCCCAAAATAATTATTTCATTTTAAAGCAGGCTTTCTAAAATACTGATTTTTAAAAATCTATTGAGTACACTATTATTATTATGCACTTAAAATAGCTAGAGAAGCAAAATGAGTTTGAAAATATTTCTAATATGAGAAGAAATTATATTTCTTTTACTCCATATTTTGAAATTACCACAGGGTTTCTTCTGAATATACTAAACTACATGCACATAAACAGGTTAAAGTTTTTATTAATATATTTATGAGTCAAGCTTCTGCATTATCCATAATCCTGGAAGCAAGATTCTGATAAATAGAGGTTATCACTTTTTGAAGGAAGTTTAACAAACCCAAAGAACGTTGTTAATCTCATCAGAGACCAAAACATGGACCTCTTTCATTTCATCTTGCTTAAAATGTGCATTTTTTTTTTAATGTATCTGTTACCCTAGGTCAGGGGCCACTAGGGAAATATTTCAAGCAGCTGGTAGTTTAATACAGTTTTCATCTTTCTCTTGAATTAAGGTTTCAGATTCTCTAATCGAAAGTTGTTTCTTTCCCTCGTGCCCCATTGTCGCCCTGATAGTGAGAGAGGTTGGGGGACAAATGTGGCTCTTTTACTTCAGAGCCATTGAGTCTTGGGAAGTGTGACTTTCTCAGAGCCAAAGAAGGGGAGTGATTTATGTTCTTTATACTACACTAAAAATAAGAAGCATAATTTGAGTTATTTATGAATCCTCCATAGCCTTGTGTTTAAGGTAGTTATTCTTTCTTTGGGAATTACACTCAATTTTTAAAATGGCTTTTAAAAGATGATGCTAAGAAAATCCTAGACCTTCTCCAAGGATTCATTTATCAGAAAAAAACAAAGCAAAATACTAGGTGGTCTTAAGAAGTTGTTTCCTTCGGTTGTGAAGGAATTCACATCCTTGTATGAAAGAGGTTTCATGTCTGGAAAGCTGAATGATCACAGAGCATGTCCATCAGCTAGCATCTAAGCGGATAGCACTCTGGGTCTCAGTGCAGACCAAATGCAATATTCCGAAGTTCTTCCAGCAGCTGTAAATGTCATGGTTTCATTTTGTAATGGGTTGTTTCAACCTATTGTTCTTATTATCTTTGGTATGAATGATTATGTTTTATATGATTTGGGGATTTCCTTTTATTTTGAAATAATTTTATAATCATACCTTTATAAGTATCATTCCCTGTCTTTTGTTTAAAAAAATATCCCTTGCTTATTAGTGGGCTTTCCAAATACCACCTTCTTTATTATAGAGAGACCCGGGAGGGAATCTCTGCTTTTCAGAGTCTAAAAAGTAAAGACTGTAGGATAAGAAGACACAGACGTCACCAAGGGACTCGAGCCAATGTCATATTCCAGCAGAATTATGGGGTGACATTTTTTTCCTGTGGATGGTATTGGTGGTGCAGTTTATGGTGTAAATACAAGTGAGTCTTCTAAGCATTTTCTCTCTCTCTCTCTCTCTCTCTCTCTCTCTCTCTCTCTCTCTCTCTCTCTGCCATCAGGTGGATTTTTGCCAATAGTATCTTGGGATAACTTCAAATGGGTTTTTGTTGGAACTCCAGGGGAAATTGAATGAAAAGTCTCATTATTAGAGAGTAAAAAATCTTAGAAATTCCCTCTAATAGAATTCTGAGATGAAGTGAAAGCTTCTGCAATATATAAATGAGGTCCTTTTTGATACAGGCATGCATGTTGTAAGAAATACGATAGAGCAGGTATGAGGCTCAGAGTTCCCTGGATGTGCCCGCCTCACCCTCCCCTGTGCCTTTTCACTTGCCCTTTCTATCTTCTTTCTCTCTTCCTGTGCTGAAGTCCTCATCCAGGATCTTCTCCAAACGCTTTTCATTCTTCAAATTCCTCTCTCTCCAGATTGGTTTAGTGCCCTGTCTTGTGTCCTGTCACGGGACCCAATTTCTACTTAATAGCATGAATCACATTATATTTTAATCTCTTGATCCTTTAACCTACTGTGCCACTAAGTTCTTTTAGAGGAGGGACTTAGGCTCTAATTCTGTGTCCCACTTACACACTCTCACGATACTCCAACATTTTTCTTCCATAACCACTATTTGTACCTACGTATTGGTGCATGATTACTACTGCATATCTGCCTCAAGACTAGAAAACTTGATGAAGTCCAGGACGTATCTGCGTTATTTTCTGGGTGTAGCAGCGTGTGTGACATCTTGTAGCTGAACACAATACCTGGTATATCTATGTTCACTTTCTGTGTACCCAGAAAAAAATCTTCTTATTGTCTATTGCATGTGATAGGCTGATTTTCATTTCTGTTTTCACTCCTAACAGTACTTATCTGACAGAGCCACTGGATGCCTTAACATCTCTCTCCATTCAAAACACAAGTAGGAAAGCACAGTGAAAACAAGGAAATACCCTGCAGGCCAGTGCCCCAGGCCACAGGCGTCAGCCAGTTGAGAGCTTGCAGGGAAGACATTCAAGCTAACTCAACAGCAGGAGATTTTGTGCCCAGTTTTTGGTTACACGTTTACAGCAGGAAATCTTGGGAATGCCACTATAGAAGAGCAGGTGTGCTTGGCTTCATCACTTAGCAGTGATGGATTCATTTACGGGACTTATCCAGGTAACCAGAACAAGAAGTATGGATATCAGAAACTTGGCTCTTAGTGCTGGCTCAGTCAAGAGCTCAAACCTCACTTTGCCGAGTCATTTAAGTTCTCTGGGGCTTTCACCTGGGGGCCTTGCAGGCATCATCTCTTCAATCTGGAATTCCCTAAGCTCTTTGAAAGGCAAACTGTTGCTGATCAGCAGTCCTCAGCGTGGTATCCTCTTCTCTCTGAAACATCCTCTGACTGTCCCCACCTACGCCTGAGCAGTTAGGTGCCACTTCCTTTATGCTCCTGTAGGACAGTGACGATGTGCCTGTTCCTCTTCCTCTGCCCTCTCTTCTTACCCCCGACCTTACACACTGTGAGCTCCCAGTATTTCCTCTATGTGTGAATTGCATGTGCTACTCAGCATGTGGTTTGATATAAACATTCAATATTTGTTTGTGGAACATAATTAATAAATTTTGGCTTTATATTTCTTCCTACGTTAAATGAGGGAATTGGGCAAGAGTGATAGTTTTCAAATGTTTAAAAAGTGGAAGAACCAATTTTTTCAGTTACCAATTTAAGGGAAGGGCCACTACATTGTGGAGAAAAAGAAGAAAGGGGTCGATTGGAAGTAAGAAAGGGTCACCGAAACGTGTCCACCTGAGCTCTCTACAAACAGAGCAGTAGGAGGTGGAGAAATAGCTAAAAGGAACTGCCTTAGAATCACGATTGCTCATTTCCCTTGCAGCTATGAAAATGTAATTCTGTGAAAGTTATTTCAAATAGCAACAGTTTTTTATGTGAGCATTTTTTGGTGGAATTTTTTCTGAAATGTGAAAATACCGATCTGCTTCCCTAAAGAACAGAGCACGACGCTGAGGTCACTGACCGCTCCCTAACTGTCAGGCCTCGTTAGGAGCCGTCCCCGAATGTTTCCAGGAGCTGCACTCACCAAGCCTTGTTATGATGTGTTTATTTGCCTGCTTCTTCCCTGTCTGTCAACTGTCATTTCTTCTGCTGTCACTTTTTCTGACCTGATAGCTCCCTTAGCTAACCTCCTTTTCCTCAAAGCCCCTGAGCCCTAAATTTTCTGTGAACTGAAACAATGGAAAATAAAGTTTGTTTAGAAGTGTATATTCACACACAAAAATTAGTAGGTTTGGAGAAAGTCAGTGGCCATTGTGTTGGCACTATATAAAGGTCAGGAAGGTTATTTAGGGTATTTAGAGGCTTAGCGTTATTTCCTGGCCTCTATGTCTTTGGGTTTGGGGATTGCTTAGAGTCATGCTTCTACACAAGGTCAGTATACATGTTTTCTAGAAAAAGTAACCTTGGTACAATCTGAGAATGACTGAATGAATGTATGTACCTTAAATGACTTAAAGCATTTAAACCATTTTTTTTACAAAGCAAACTAAAATAATTTTGAGCATGAACCCTTAATACATATTTATTTATAAATTATACACAAATACTTTGTACTATATATATCATAAAATATACATGCATATAGAAATTACAAATAACAAAAACAAATATAAATGCTCATTCTAATATTTTCTTCTCACTTCATGTAATGGTCCTGTGCACCCCCCAGGATACATGCAGTTACACACCTCACTTGTAGACCTCTGCTTCAGATAACTATGTAAGGATAATAGCTTTGACTTTAGCTGAGCAGAGAAGCCTCTGCCAAAGAGAAAATTAATTTAGCTGCTTTTTAAGGCATCAAATCATTTTTTTCTCTCTGAAACCTAGCATGTGGCCTAACGTATAGTGGGTGCCTAATAAATGTTTGATGAGTGTTGAATGAATGAACGATGAGGATTGAGTAGTCCATAGATGCTTTCTAAACACTTGTAACCCATTTGATGTGCTTGGCTCACGTGAGACCTCTTTCACGGTGGGGTCACGTATTATCATGTCGTCATTATTGTGACATCACTGGGCAGGAACGGCTGTCAGGAACGCTGGGCTTTACATGGCGGAAGGCTTTGAGCCAGAGACAGGGTATATGTAGTGGAAAGCTGGTCGCCACCCAAGGTTTCCACCCACCCAGGTGGCTATAATATGAGCCAGGGTAAAATCTGGCTTAATAAAAACCCTCCTGCCGTACCCAGAGGTACCTGGAATGGGGCTGGGACACTGATAACAGCAGTCACGAAGTAGGGTGATTCTCAAAGCCAGGCAGATAACAGTATTGTGACCTTGGGAAGGGTTTGGAGAAATGGAAAGGAGCAGCAAGAACACATTTGGGTTGAGCTTTGGGGCACAGCTGTATCTCAGGCCTTCTGCTCTTACGCTGCACGCTCACCTTGGGTACTCAGACCTCCGAGCCAGTGAAGTGCCATCTGTGTGCTTGTATCCGGACACTGGTCCAGCAGCCTGCTGGGTGGTTCCAGTTATCTGTCTTTAGATACCTCGGACAATGCATCATCTGCATGATTAACTCAGCAGCTTTCCCCCAAATCTGCCTCTCCTAAATGTTTCCATCTCTGCAGGTGGTATTACCACCGCCCACCTGGATGCAGAAACCTGGGAGTTGGCATTATCCTCTAGCTCCCTCATCCTTTACCTGTCTGTTTGCCTCCATTCCCTCCGCCAGCATCATTCCTTGCCTCCTAATTGGATTCCCTAGCTCCAATCTCATGCCTCCAAGTCATTTACACATTATACCAGCGTGACTTTTATAAATAGAAACTTGGATAATATGTCCTCCTTGTTCAAAGAAGATAAAAAGACCCTGTTCTGCTGTTCTATTCCGCATCACCCACCCATTACCCACCCTCTGCTCCCCCTCCTCCAATTTGGTTAGCCTCTTATGTTGAATTGCTTTCAATTCTTCAAAGACACTAGGCTGCTCTCAAAACTCTGGGCCTCCACCCACATTGCTACTCTGCCTGGGACAGTCTTTTCTCCCCTTTTCACTTTCACCTTCGGGTCTCCGTGGAGACATAACTTCTTCTGGAGAGGTTTCCCTGATTCCTCGATGAGACTGCATCTCTGCTAGGTATTACGCAGCATCCCAGAACTCCCCTCTTGGCCGGCTCAGTGACTGTGCTAAGTGGTTGCTCCCTCTTTTCTTCTAGACTCTGAGCTCCATGCGGGCCATGGGCACTTTATCACCTCCACTGCTGCACCCCCCGTGCCCATGACAGGGCTCTCACCTCCATGTATACTTGTTGACTAAAAGAATGAGATGGTGAGGGCCCTAAAGTGCTCATAGGAGTGAAGCTAAGTGATGAGTCAGACGGACTAAACAAGTCCAGCAAGGGGCAGCTTGAAACACTTGGGAGCTCACACTTACCTCTGGTGTGTCAGATACACGGCTGGTGGACACCTGGGCCCCCCGGAGGGGACACCTGAGTTTACCTAAAGAGACGGCACACAGACCTGAGGACAAATCCTAGAGGAGTAATCTGGTGCTTAACTGAGAGGGCTGATGTAAGAACTCATTGAGATAATCTGTGGGCAGGGCATGGCCCAGTGACCTGGTATTGGATGAGCCCTTGTGGTACAGTCATGCTGCGCTCAACATTACCCAGCAGAACGCTTCTGCCGCGTAATAAGAATCGTCAACATTTTTGGGCATCTTTCCTGAAATCAGACATTCTTCCAAATGACATAAGAGAATTATTTAGTCTTTGTGGGACCATGTGAAGAATTGCTCTTCTCATTCTTACCTAATGAGGCCACCGGAGAATAGAGAGGGTGACTAACTCACCCAAACTCACACAACTGAGCAAGATACAGCACTGGACCATCTTGGCAATTCTACCCTACGGCCTCTCATTTTTTCCTTATATTTTTATTTGAATTTTATTTCTTCCCCATTAAAGGGTAAGATGTTTACATTTAATTCAAGGAATATTTATTGAATTCCCTACCCTGTGTGCCACATTAACTACTGTGAATTTAAATGTACAAGTGTTTATTACTGATTATAACTTTCTTGAAGAGTGCTGTCACTTATTGATATTCATGGACTGCAACTCTGGGGGAAGCAGAGTTTGCCACTCCAAAATATTTATCTCTGACTGTCACTTTCTTGAGATATGGATTATTTTAAGCTGGTTATTTTTAAGAAAGAAAAGACTGGCAAAGAACATTTGATCCTCCCCCCTTTACTGCCTACAAGGATTTAGATAGCAGAAGCCTCCAGGCAGGGAGCTAGCATCACAGATAACTGTAGTTCAATATAAACTAGGTGTGACTGTTGGGAGGAACCTAGCAGGGTCCATTTAGTCAAAGTCCTCTCTGGGACCCATTGTGAAAGCTGGCCCAGCAAACATTTATTTACTAAACATTTGCTTTTCCATCTTCTTGTGAATTGCCTGCCTGCCTTTCAAATTCCAAACTACAATCCCCTCTTCACTTCAGCTCCAAAAAGGCATCTAAGCCTCAAGTGTCCCATGTGTCCTCGGGCCTTGTGTTCTTATGGAACCCCCATAGGTCAATGTAATAAATTGGGCCATTTTCTCAATCTGTCTCATGTTAGTTTGATTATTACTCCTGCCAGAAGAATTTAGAAATGTAGGAGGAAAATTAATTTTTCCTTCCCCAACAGCAAAAAACAAACAACCAAAAATGAGGCAAGGAAATATATAAGAAAGGGATAAAACAGAATCTTCCAGAGCATCTGCTCTCTGTTCCCCTGCTTTGGTTGCAGATTGTGCTGCAGTAGATAGAATGCTTTCTAAATGTTTGTTCTTTAGTGGCAGTGCTGTCAGCCCAGAACTGATCTGTCTCCATCATGCAAAATCCAAACAGTCCAGGGCCCTAGATACGTTTTCTAGAGAGTTATGGCATTTTTATACACACCACTTCTGAAATCCCTAAATTAAAAAAAAAATATGTTAGTCATAGGTCATTGAGCAAATGTCATTGTCTTTTGGGAATACAGTCTGAGTAACTGTTGACAGAAACTTCAAAGGCAGTGTTTTTCAGGTTTAACTGAAAGTAAGTTTGGTTGCACTGCCTCTTTAAAGCTAAGAAATGGATCTTCTCAGTCAATTGGAATCAACTGCAATTGGATTTTGAAGAAATGGAATCCCTGGGATTTTATTAATGATGTACCTGGAAAAAAGACATATCTAATGTACATTTTCTTCAATTTTGATAACATTACTGTGATTCCTTTTTTGTCCTAAGGATTCAAAGAATGAATTTGTTCTAGCTTTCTACAAATGAATTCTGCATTTCACTCAATTAAATAAAGAGCAAAAGTTATCTGAGTATATTATTTAAGTACTTTTTTTTATCTGCAAATTACTTTATACCTGTTATTGGCTCACCAGATTGAGCTACACTCAGAACACTCCTTTCCAAATGGAGAGTTGATCTGCTATACACGCTTTTATCTGGCCACACAGCAGTGAAGGGTCCTGTCAGCCTGCCTGGGGCCTTGGGCCAGAGGCTCTTCAGGGCCCTCAGCCTTGCCTGCCTGGATGCCTGAGTTCATTCATGCAAGGCAACTGGTTTTACCAGATCCAGAAACCTGTTTGACCAAAAATAAACAAATAACTAAAAAACCTTATGAATAAAAGGAATTTCAGAGTCAGAGTATTAAACACTCAGCTGGGGGTCAGAGTTACAAAACCACACTATTCCACCAAGAAAGTTTGAGATTTTTGTATCTTTTCGTTTAGCATTGTCCATCCTGAAGGTTTCTACTTCCCTCATGGCATTTCCAGAATTTGGGTTGTTCTGGGGCTGGATTGGGAAGAGTAAGGAGTTGGGAGAGAGGGGATGGGGTGATTCTGGGTGGGAGACCGTGGGACAGTCAGGGACCAGCCCATTTAGTCCTTTCCCAGCAGCCGGGTGAGGAATCCCTCTCAGCCCTGTGGCTTTGGCCTCCTGACCCAGACAGTGGGGAGCAAGGGAGCCTGCAGCCAGCCGGTCCCCGCCCCCAGCCTCGGGGCCGCGGGCCAAGAGTTCGAGGCCTCCCCGATCCGGATATGATGAAAAGGAGCTACAGAGGGAGAAGTGTTTCAGGAGTGTAGGGTGGAAGGGGAACGAGCGGCAGAGGGGGAAAAGTCCCGCCTGGCAGAGAAGCGGCCGGGCTGAGCGGGCTGGAAGAGGGGGCGGAGAGCACGGAGCCAGGCAGGAGCAGCCACTGCCACAGCTGCCGCCACTGCGGTGTCTGGCTGAGCCAGAGGGAGGCGGGGAGGGACACGCAGGGGCGGCCTCCACCATCAGGCCACCGGGGCGCGATGCAGCCTCTGCCGGAGCCGCACTAACTTTCCGGGGCGGAAGAGGAGGAGGCAGGGGCTTTGAGCGAGCTGGGGGGGATGCCGAGGTAGGTGGCGGTCTCCCGGGCCGGGAGGAGGAGGGGGGTTTGGTCCTCTCCCTCTAGTTTCTCCCAGATCCAATCCCCTGCCCCCTTCAGTGCTACCCAGCGACTCGCCTAGACTCTGCTGCTGTCAACTTGCTGGGTAAACAGTTTTCCTCCCTGGTTTCAAATCAAAACTTCCCAGGGGTGGGGTTTGGGGGAGGGGAGCTGGCGGGGAGGGAATGCCCCGCAGGGGGTGTGCTCTTCTCTAAACCCCCCTTTTCCCCCTCCAGAAGCAGTCAGTTCCCAGCACCCAACACCTAACAGCCCTCCGGCGGCAGCCCCGCGGGGCGGCCAGCTAGGCGGCAGGCGGTGGAGCGGCCCATGTCCGGCGCGGGCGAAGCGCTGGCCCCCGGGCCCCAGCGCGGGGCCGAGGCGGGTGACGGGCGCCCGGGCGCCCCGGCCCAGGGTGAGTGCGCGCTTGCAAGTTGCAAGCTTCTTTGTCATCGCTGCATTTTGAGATGTGTTCCCACACATACCGATTGGGAGGTGTATGCGTGTGGGTCGGTGGTGTGGGGAGGACGGATTCCTACCGCGTAGTTCGGAACTTCTTGCACAGTTAGTGTTACTCAAGCAAGTTCGCCAGGATTCCTGGCCTAGATCCCCCACCGGATAAGAGGGCGGATCCGCTGGGCCTCCACTCCCCCTTCCTTTGGCTGTGGAGAAACAGGATGACAGGCTTGCTTCTTGAAGCATGTGCTTTGGGGGTCCTAAGACTCGGGTGTGTGGATTCTGAAGCACTTCTCCTGGAGCGTCTCAAGTTCTCAGGTCTTCATCAGGCCCAGGAGCGCATCCCTCCTCCTCATGCTTCTTGTGGGCTCCTCTGCAGTTCGGATTAGAATCCAGGTTTCTGTGACCAATTGCTTTGGAATTGCTCATACAAACGTTTTCAATAAGTGTTCTGTTTTGAAGTAAACATTCCTTTCAAGAAACACTTCCCCAAAATGAATTAGCTCCTTTGTGTTCTTTCAAAGTGTAAACACATATAGACTAAAAAAGAAAATACTCCCGTTTCTGCAAAACTTCCATAACAATCCTGTGTACAGGTCAGACTGTCTTTCCTCTCTGGAAGGTACCATCAGGTTTTCATTGGTGACTGAGATTGGGCCTCACTCCTCTGTCACAGACGGTTCACATTTACGGAGTTCTGATACTGATAGGAACTAACTAATATCCCAGAGCTCAAAAACCTACTTTATACTCTTGCTTTTAAGCATATCTGATAGCTTTTATTCCCCCTTAACAGTAATGTAGTGGGGTTCTTCATAATCTCTTTATTAAATGCAGCAAAACGTGGAAAAGAAGTTCATGTGAAACTCATGATAGGTAAAAGCATGAAACATCCATGGCTAACTCAAAATGTTCTGGCACTCAGGGCTGTAAAATTGAATTATATTTATCTTTGTTTTGTGTTTCTAAACAGTGAGTCACTTTTTTTTCTAAACAGAAAACAGAGATCTGAAAATCAGAGAATTAGAATGATAAACATGTTTTCCCAGAAGCAACCCATGTTCTGCACATTCTGTTGCGGACACTGTCATTTTCCTGTCCCAGGCATGTCCTCTCTGGTCATTATCGACTCCGGGATGGGCTGTTGATGTTCACACTTCAACTGTTAATCACTGTTGTCAAACAATGCCTGTCAAAAATCAGCTTCTAACACACTGGGAAAATGATTGATTTGGAAATAGTTCATTTGATGTCTACAGTGTCCAGCTTAAATACTATGTTTTTTAAAACCAGCTAGAAGACCTTGCAGGGATGCTGAATGCACCTGTCAGATGCCATGTGGCAGGCATGCCACATGGCCTGACGTTATGGAGCAGGCCTCTAAGATCTGCAGGAAAATGGAGGCGTCATACAACACACGTTGTCAGTCGGAGGGGACTCTTAGGTTAGATTTTACCTGAAAATTGGTTTAACCTCAGCAGCGAAGTTACATATTGCTTTTTTTTGTTAGTTTAACATTGATTCCCAACATCCTTTAAATAGGTTATCAATTTAATTGTAAATGGAATATAAAGTTGATTTTTTAAAAAGAAAATCCTCAAGATCGTGTTAAAGTATTGTATCTCAACCTAGCAGACTTCCTAAGATGTACTGAAGGAAAAACAATTGTTGGAGCTGGTGGCTAGGGAAAGAGCTTCGAGGTGTAGCCTCCTTTGGTTAGGTTGGTTTTATTGGTAAACACGTGGTGAAAAAGCTCTGCTAACAGGGCATGCTACTCTTAAGCCCTTCCTCGGGTGCTTTCATCCTCCTTCCTCTTTCCTTGGATTCTTTATCATCTTTTCTGAAGAATAGCTTAATAATGGTCTGGTGGGATGTGGCTGCTTAGTTAATTGAAACTTAATATTAACATTTATATATTAAAATCTGTGAGAAAAATGGAATGTTTTATGAAAGCTAACAAATACCGTTTCATGAAGAGGAAAGATAAGGTTAAGTCTTCCTTGCAATTAAAGTTAAATATCTATCTATCTATCTATCTATCTATCTATCTATCTATCTATCTATCATCTATCTATCTATCATCTATCTATCTATCTATCTATCTATCTATCTATCTATCTATCTACACATATATACAGAGGGTGCCAAAGATATATATACATATATATATACACATTTTAAGAAAGGAAAAATACTATTAAAATTGTAATACTCAATATATACCAATAACAAAAGATGAATACAAGTCATGATTGACTTCTGCAATTACAAGAAGTGCTCACAATGGTTACTGTCAGCATACAGACACTTCTGATGATGGCGAACTACTGCTTGGGCAGCATTGACCAAAGTGTCCACTTATACATTTTTTGGCACCCCCCGTATATACATATACACACATCCATAAAGACAGATGACATAACCTATGTTGTGATGAGCTCTCTACTGCTGACAATGTTAAAGCCATACAATGTTAAAGTTGAAGGTAATTTTAGGGGGTCTCTAGTCTGAACCACCCATCAACTCTAGAATCCTTTCCATATTCTTTTAAGGGATTAGTTGGAAACCTACATGTAAAATGTGGTGCATTTTACAGGCATTCAGAGTTTGGTTTTCCTTATTGCTAGCATAGCTCTGTCTCTTTGAAACATCTACCCTTTGTCTGTGACTCTGTAAACAAAATTCTATTGCTTTGAAAACATTATAAATCTTTTCTGTGAATTTTGAAAGTTGTTACAGAGCAAGGACATAAGCTCACATGCTCCAGTCTATGAGGGGAACCAGGATGGGTGTCAGAGGATGGAGAGCAGTGGGGATCGTGGGTCACTAGAGCATTCAGGGGCCAGGTCATTGCTGCCATTTGGGTCAATATCTTCCAATATTTCACAAGATACTGGAAATATGGATTTTTATATTCTCTCTCCCTTTTTGTAAGTTGGTACCTAATTACATACAATTTTTGTGTAGGCCAAACAACCACATCTATGGACCCCTAAGCAGCTGATTTGTGATCTGTTATAAAATAATAGAAGCTAAACATGCAATTGAAAATGATTTTCCTATTTGTGACTGGCTTCTGAAAGATTGGTTTGATTTGCAGACTCATGCGTAGTACCTGTGTAAGTATCCTCATAGGGGAAGGACAATTTGAGCTAAACTTATTTTTGTTTTAGGAGAGAATGGATCTCGTAAACGTGGTTCATCTAATTATCATTTTTTTCTTTTTTGGATTAAGCATTTTAAAATTCATTGTGTTATCAACACTGAAAATGTAGGTATTTGCTTTTTTTGTGCAATAGTTACTACAATCCATATAGTCAAAAGAGCCTTTTAATTAAGTACTTCATTCATAAAATTGTAATTTGTAACAGAGGATCTTTAGAAATAATTTAGTTCAACTGGCTTACTTTTTGGAAAAGATGTCCAGAAAATTTAAGTGACTTGCCCAAGGTCTCATATATAGTCAGAAATCTGGGCGAAGCACAAATTGTAAAACATATTATATGACATTGTGATAAATGTGGTTGAAGCAGAGAATCAATACTATTTTCCCTACAGACTATGAATTGGAGATAATGGGCTCTGGAATCTGTGAAACACTTGAGTCTGTTCCCTTCCCTACCCCACCCCCACCCCAGTGCATTTGCCAAGACTGCTGGACTGAGAGCTGGAATATACTTTAATGTGATAATGTGTGATTTAATGCACTCGTCTCTCTTGGGAGAGTCCTCTGAGATTATTAGGCGGACTTTTCATAGCAGGATGCAAAATGCCAGTGAAGTTAATTAAAAATAATTTAAAATAGAAGGTAGGGAGAAAATCTTCAAGTTGAAATTACATGAGAAGAGCTTTGACTTAGAAGCTTAGCTGAGTTGTCAGGAGTTTATAGAGGCTAATCAGATTTCCTTTATGGGAAGCCTGTTTATTTCAATGGATACAGTCTATGCTTATAATACCCATATCCTTCTACTTTTGTCATGTTATTTTATTTTTTTGATTAAGGATGGCATTACTCAAAGTGTGCCATATTTAGACAGGTTCTGTCTGGCTCTCCACTGGGGAAGATTGTGCCCTGTAGGATACATTTGGAAAGTCTAGAGACATGTTTTGTGGTCATAACAGTGGGGTGGGGTCTGCTGGCATCTGGCAGGTGGAGGCCAGAGGTGATGCTGATCGTCTCACAATGCCCAGGCCGGGACAGGCCGGACAGAGCAAGCAGTTACCTGGCCTGCAGTCTCAGTGGTATTGAGATACTGACCACCCTAACCTCAAGGCCACTGGTAATGGGGCTCAGAATCTCCGGGTGTAAGACTCCAGGATCCGCATTTTTTACAAGCAACAGGTCTCTTTATCTCTGGTTAGAATCATTGTTGTGGAGGCGTTTATTTACAGAAAGATGTGATATTGATACATTTAAAAAAATTTTTTTTAGTATAAAAGCTTCAAAACACTTTTAAAAAGTCCGCTTTCCAAGTCATACCACTCCATGTATATATATTTTCTATTAGTGCTCTCCAGCATTTTTATCACATACTCCAATTAAAAAATGAGTCCTGAGTATTCATCCCCAAAAGTTCCTTTGCAAAACTATATGTCCTGACTGAAAATACATTTTGAACATTCGGAAAAACTACATAAATAAAAATTGAAAAGGATGAGATAAGAATTAGTATATGCATAGGTATGTTAATACTTTTTTCTCCCACCTCCCTAGGTATACTGGCTTGCCACCCTACATTTCTCTTTGGGGATGTCAGTATTAAGGAATAAAAAGGAAAGAAGTCCCTAATTTGCACATGAGATGTATTCATTTGTAAATCTGATTTTTGGGACCTGGATTATCCTTTCTCATAGAAACAGAGTGATAAATTATATTTAGTTTCCTAATAAACCTCAAAAAATTGTTGGAATTAAATTTTATTAAGTTTCATATGTTTATAATGATAAGTCATCAAAAACATAAAATAATAGAAACAAATGTAAATAACCAAAACCAAAATAAATGGACTAGAAACTGTTTTGAAGCACTTTTGAACATAGGATCTTATGATGACAGGCTTACCTAGAAAACTATAGAATCTTGTCTAGATTTGGAAGAGGATCTGAGGGCATTTCCAAGCACCTTAGAACTAGCCTTCCAATTTCCTTATATGTCTAAAGGAATTTGTGTTCATTTTATCAGTTTAGTTATAGAGTGCAAGGCTTATCAGCTAGGCATATTCATTTTCCCTTTGCTAAGAAAAGGAATCCAATGAGTAAGAAAAGGATGGAGCTGGGAAAAAAGCAAGAGGGGAAGGTGGGAGGAAGGAAGGGAGTGGTTAAAGAAGATGTCTTTAAATTTAAGAAAGCATTTTTGAAAAGTTAAACTGTTTGAGCTGAGACCCATGGAAAAAAAGTTTGAGGGGAGGCATGCTATGAACTGAGCTGGCAGCTAGCATTTTATGGTAGTAGATGATGGGGTGAAATCTTGAGTTAGGCAGAAGCACTGCTGCCCTTGAAACAGGCCCCAAACATATTATGGAATAAATGATTGGGAAAATGGAGGGCTTGATGATTGTCCAGAACAAATGTGAGTCAGGGCAGCCAATAACAATGAAAAGAAACAGTTTTGGGGTGGAGGATGGGAATAGGGAAAGCATTTATATGTGTGTGTTTATAATTCAGGACACTTGTATATAGGTTTAATTTTAGTACTGATTTTAATTTCTACCATAGTCTTTTTGTTTCCTTTTACATTGCTTATTTCTGCTGTACTTAGATGCTCTATAAAGGTGTGTGTGTGTGTGTGTGTGTGTGTGTGTGTGTGTGTGTGTGTGTATGCTATATGACAAGTATGGAGAAAAACAGATTGATGAGTGAAATGAGGGGGTTGCAAGATTGTGGGGGAAACACATGCATTTATGTAAACCTATAATACGGGATAGAGGAATAGGTGGTGTAAGGGAGGCAGAGAGAATATGGGGTGGGGAACATGGGAGAAAAACACCATCTGAAGCTGGGGCATTTGGAAAAACCTCAAGGAAACATTGGATTTGAGTTGGACCAGGAAGCATGGTCCTGGGCCTCAGCTCGGTGGAGATGGATGGCGGGAAGCAGGTTGAGAGGGGATTACTGCCGAATGCTGAGCAAGGCACTGGGAAGTTGGCTGGGCTGTAGGAAGGAGCAGGCAGTGAGGTAAAGCTGTGAAGGTAGGCTAAAGTCATTCTCAGCATGGCCCCATTCTCTTGCTAAGGAGTCTGCTTAGCCCTTTGGCAGGCAGTGGTGAGCTCTTAGAAGTTCTTGAAAAGGGGAAGAGCAGGATCAAATTGGTGGTTTTAGGAAAATAAATCTGGTGGTAATTCAAAGGATGATTTTGGAGGGAGGGACAAGAGTGAAAGTATTGATTATCCAGGAGGATATTACAATAACCTGACAAAAGATTAGAGGACCTAAGCAAAACCAGTATGAATGGAATTGAGAAAAGGGATTTAAGAACAATAGCAAAAGTAGGCTAGAGCTCTACTTAACTGTAAAAGCCCCTTGAAGGCATTGATTTTTACTTACTCATCTTTAATTCTCCTAAAGTCAATTACAGTGTCCCAATTGATTTGAATTGATATGGTTGGGCAATATATTTAATATGGGGATAGTGGAAAGGTAGAAATTTAAGGTGATCCGTGGTTTGCTTTTCATCTGAATGGAAATATAGGAGGAGCTGTGGAGTCTTTTGGTCATGTTGGCTCCATGGAACTTAACCAGAGCCGTGATGGCCAGCTGGCCAGTGGAAAAGAGAATTGGTAACTACTGGAGTGCTGAGGGTTAATCTCACAGATGGAGAGTTCACAACAGGTAGCTCATGGATGAGCTTGATAGTGAGAGAGAGGACTGAGGACCAGACTGGGGGATGACTATGCTTTAGGGAGAAGAAGGAAGAGAATACAGGAAAAGCGTCCATTAGGATTGGGTCCAGACACGTTAGATGTTTTGTGGTCATGGAAGATGAGAAGAGTTATGATTTGTTAAGGGAGAAACGAGGGAGAAAAAAGAAGCACAGAGGGCTTCTTTTTGACATGTGGATTTTGAGTATGCTCAGCACACATTAATGGAAAGAAAGCCAGGGACAGAGAGATTGAAGCTGAAAGCGCATGGGGTGGGGAAGTGGTGTGTGGGCATTTGTAATTGAAAGAGTGAAATTCTAGGAAGGAATGGGATGAAGAGACCAGTCTTAGGACCGTTGGGAATGTTCCCCTTTGTAATGGCAATGGGAGGAAACGATGAATGATAGCCTAGAGAAAATTGGATCTGAAAAAGAATATTGAAGGCCTTGATCTTCTCAGCGAACTAGATGGAAATATTTGCTGAAAGCAAGGGGTGCAGTTAGGATGAGTCAAGACATTTGAGATGTGTGGAAAAGATTTGGAAGAATGAAGGAATCAAGAGGGAGTCCATTTGGTCCAAACAAAAGGACTGCTCAGTAACACAGAGGGTTTAGCTAAGAATCAGTGGCATAAGTGTTCAGTATACAGGGTCAGCATGGTTAGTGCCTTTCTCCTCAAAGAGCATGTGGGGGCTTGGGAATGGAAGAAGGTAGAATGGATTTTTGGAATTAGTACAGGCTTGGAGATTGGCAGGGTGGAAGCAGTGGGGGACAAGGGAAGGGGATCTCGCGTGTGTGGGAAGAGAGTGTTGGTACTAACTAATCTGGTGTTTCAGGCTGTCTGGGGAGCCAGGGAAGCCAGAATTGCAGCTGGCAGGCTGTGGTCTCCGGCCAGCAAGAGTCGTGCCTCAGTCTTTTTGGTCAGCTCACATACAAGGACTTAATATATATGATTGAGTGACCTTTACAGGGTGACTGGGGAAGCTGGGGAATTTTTGGGTGTGTGAGGGCCTTTCCTGTTTCTTTGAACCTTATTTCCTGGATCTTGTTGAGATGATTTCATGGAAAGATCTAATAACAGTGTGCAATTATTTTACTAGCATATTTTTATAATAATGAAATTTGGGGGAAAATATGGAAACATAAATTGACACAATCGAAAGTTATGCCATTTGCAAATGGAAAATTCATTAGAGCAGCAAAAAAGAGATAAACCAACCAAATTGTGTTTCTGAGTTACTGTAATTGTTCTACTGTAGAAAGGCAGGGGGCATAATTTTTGTTTTTATTTCTACAAGTCTTTATTAAATTTTTCATTTTTTATTAAGGGAATGCCGCTGCTGCAGCCCCTGCTGCTAGCGTGACCAGTCGTGTGCTTATGCACCAGTGTTTTGGTTCTCTCTCTCTCTCTCTCTCTCTCTCTTTCCTTTTTGCTCTGTCTCTGTCTTTGCCTTTATTCCCCTCCTCCCCCTCTTGCCATTAACACTTCACTGAAGTTACTTAAACTTTTCCTATTTTTTTTTACAGTAGCATACATAACCTGGAGGAGGTAAGATTTTTAACCTTAAGGTTTTGAAATTGAGTTGTATTTTCTAGATTCTGATTCTAATCACTTAGGGTTCACTAAGTAGGAACTATGAAAAGAGTTATTTTAACATTAATTTCGTTTGTGGTTTCTACTTGCAGTCCACTTCTGTTTTCATATGCACACGCACATGATCTGAAGTAAGATGATTCAAATACATGTGCTTTTGTGCCTTAGTTTTTAGTAGTTTCATGAATAAAGTCTGAAGTATTTTTTCATGCTAGCACATTTAATTTATTATCAACATTGGTTTGAAGGGGAAACCCTGTCAACAAATATTTTTTGTGTGCCTATCATGTGCAAAGTCTTGGGAAGATTAAAAATGTTTAATATGTAGTTTTGCTCACAAGGAACGTGTTGACTAGGTGAGAGGATGAGATATAAATATGTGCCAAATTAAATTGTCTAAGTTTCAATTCAAGATTACCACAAAAACCAAATGAGAGATTAGTTTGTGGCCAGTTGCCAGCTGATGGGTACAAAATGGAACATCCAAGTTGAGGGAGAATCTCAGGGTGGCAAAAAGAACTTGGTTTTTGTCTGGGTTGGACTGTTAGTGGCTCCAGCTGAGGAATACACAGTTTGTAGGTGTTTTGGGTTTGGATTATGTATAGTTGAGCACTAAAAATAAGGCAACTTGTGGTTGAGCTGGTGACAGGTTCTCTGAAGGAGGTGGCAGAGTACAAAGGAACCAGCCTCCTCTCATCACTTTTTCTGTTCCAAAATATAGTCTTTCTACTCTTTTTCACGGGGGATCAGCCCTTGATCTTTTGGATATCTATGAACATAGACCTAGTCTGTTTTTATTTCTTCCATCTCCCAAGCAACATGCAGGATCTTTAGTTAGCTTTTCTGAAGGGTTTTACTATTTATTTCCCCCTGAGAGACCAGGTGAAATGATGGAGCATGAGAAAGGTGTAGGAGGTTACCACATTAATATATGTACAAAGTTACAATAACTTTATTGGTTTTTTAATCATATGCAAAATGAATTTAATACTTGAGCTAAGGAGCCACATATTCAATCTTGGTGTTAAGAAATAATTTCTGGTTGGAGGAGAAAAAGGTTGGAGGCACTGGTAGTAAGTGTGGGAAAGGAAGTACACATTGGAGAGAAATTGGGGAGTTGTGACTAATCGGGTCTGGTACTTGATTATGTTGGGGCTTGAGGAATAAGGGGAAAACGGAGCTGAAAAATGATTCTGTGAATACCATTGACTGGGGTACAGACCACAGTTGGAGAAACAGGTAGGGACAGAAGAGTAGTGGACATGAATTTTAGGAAATACTGAGTTTGAGTTGCTAAAGATGTACTCATGTAGAGTTGAAACTTCAGATCTATAGGTCAGGCAGGAATCAGGTCTAGGTTAATGGACCTGCAGGTTATTCTCCTTGAAGTGACTGAAACTGTGGGTGTTAATTAGATTGCAAAGATTGCAGAGCCAGCATGGGTTGGTAGTGCCAAAGGAGAATCCAAAGAAGGCGGTGTCCCAGAGAGGTGGCCCAGAAGGCAAGAGGCTGGGTTAGGGAGTTAAATGAGGGGCTCCTAGTTTGGGCTGTTAGGGAAATTATTAGCAAGGACACATCCCCTAACTTCTAATCCATATCCATCATCCTGAAGTCTGAGAAATCAATTTCAATATACTTTTAATTTTTTTATTATCTTATTTGTGGCCTCCCCACTATTTGAAATGTTCTTCTCTGTCACTTATTTAGATACAAATTGTATCTTTGAAATGCCTTTACAAATTGAACAACCCCCTTTGGTTCACTTCTGATTTCCATTGGCTTTCATTCTTGTTAACCAGAGAGCTTGGGAAAGAAAGCATTCTTGATAAAATCACTTGGTATAACTGAGAGGTAACAGAAAAGTTTTTAAAGTTGCTGCACTTATAATAGTGATCATGCTAAAAGACTAAAGAAGGGTGTGTGTGTGTCATCATTTCAAACAGGGTAAGATGGTAGTCCTCAATTTCTTTTGGTAATGGGTTTATTGACTGCTAAGTGAGGGAACTGCTATTGATAAGGCATCTCTGGATTTCAGCATTCAGTAAGCAAACTCTTTCATGATAGCTTTCTAGACAAGAGTAAGACTGGCATTTCTATAAGAGTGAAGAGAATATGATCTTGAGATTATTATGCAAAGTGAAATAAGTCAGACAGAAAAAGTCCAGAACCCTGTGACTTCACTCATATAAAACTGAAAACAACAAAGGAACAAGACAAACAAATGAAGAAACAAAAACTCATAGACACAGACAATAGTTTAGTGGTTACCAAAGGGTAGTGGGGGAGAGGGGTGGTATGAGGGTAAAGGGGGTCAAAAATGTGGTGATGGAAGGAGAACTGACTCTGGGTGGCGACACATAATGTGACATATAGATGATATATCACAGAATTGTACACCTGAAACCTATGTAACTTTACTAACAATTGTCACCCCAATAAACTTAAAATAAAAAGAGTGAATAGAATGTGACGGCTCTGAAGACCACTGAGTGAATTGAGGGTATTTAGCACAGGGAACATCAAGTCAAAGACATGACATATTTCCTACATATTTTCAGACTGTCGCACGAAGGGAAGATTAGACTTTGATTGCAAAGAGCAAAATATGATGAATCAGTGAGAATTATAGGGAAGCAGATTTTAGCCAATTGTGAGGAAAGTCTTTGAATAATTAAGTAGTCCCCAAATGGAGTAAGCTGTCTTCTGAGGCTACCTCCCTATTCCTGGAAGTATACATGCCTATTCTCCTTGGCTTATTTTTGGGTATGCTGGATGTTGAATGTTTTCATATGAATTCATGTTATCAGGTTGGGCGAAGAGACCTTTATGAGCCCACATAACTCCAAATTCCATGAGCCTATGAGTGTTTGGTTTTAGCATGAGTGTACTTTTTTGTAGAAAGAATACAATTAAACCTGTAATTAAGGAGGCCTCAGGTCAGTCATCCTGAACAAATATTTTTCAGATGAGGAACGTTAGATTCGGATATAAGGCACAGGAGAGTAAGATGACTGAGGTAATGTGTCCTGATTCCCCCCCACCTTGCATCAGCCTGTTGTCATGTAACCTCCCCACTGCTTGTTTTGAAGTGCAGAGTTCCTGATTCTTTCTTCCCCCCTCATTTTTTAGAGCCCTGATTTATTGAGATATTATTTGAACTATTGCTACATTTTGTACCTATCATTTGTGTTTGCATATTCAGTTGCATATGCATGTAATTTTGTAATTACTTTCAATTTTGCTGTGTGTATAACCCACTCTTCTCTACCCACTCCAATCTGTAAACTACGTGTAGTTGAGTCCATGTCATTTTTTTCATTCTTTTGGATCTAAACACACCATAAGCTTCTAAAAGCATAAGAAGCCCTTTGATGGAATGCATTTTAGATTTTGCTCAGTCTTATTTTTCAAAATATTGGTAATAATTGATTAAGTTGATTTAAGCATTAAATTCATTGAACCAACATTCATAGTGTATCTGTGATTATATAATAAAATAACTTTATAAAATTATGAAATTTTATGTATCTCTTTATTCATCTGTTAAAAATGTTTTGATTATCTCAACATGTTTTTTGGATAATGAGATTTTAATCTGTTTTAGAACCTTACGCAAAGCAGGTAGGTTTTCTTAAAGGTCATTCGGCTTGAGGGATTTAAAAAATTTTTTTTTGGATCAGTGCAGAAGAAAAATTCCAGAGCCTCAGGTCTTCCTGAAAGCTGCCTTATCTTTGGTTTTTCAAAGGTTACATTTGGGAAGCATTTGTAGATTTCCACATTGTTCTGAGCCTCTGGGAAATACAGACCCAGATTTTTTTACTTTTCCCACAGATTTTGTTCTCAGATTGCTTGAGATTTCATAAACTGAAATACACATAGATCATCTGAAATAATTCTGGTACTGAGTGGAAGAGTAAAAATGCAATTGTTTAAAGACATTTTTTTATCAATAAAGGAGATATGAATATAAATCGCATAGCAGTAAGAATATACAAATTATGTAGATTACAAACAATCTGTCCTAGGTTATCATCAAATATTTAATTGAACTAGATGAGATCCAAAATGCAAAAGTCCCAAAATTTAAGCACAAAGAAAGTTGCCTATACTCTAAATATAAGAAATAAGTGTATTTTACACTGATTATGTTTTGTGGGGTTTTTATAAGATTTTATAAGAGTATTTGCCAAGTGTTGTCATTTATATTAGTATTTCATGAAGTAAGCAAATGAAGTATGGATAACAAATAGAAAATGTATTTGATGATTAGTTCATACATTTACACATCCTTCTGTGTAGGTCAGTAAAATATTTGAGGCAGTTTATAAGAGTTTTTAGAAAAAGATTAAAATAGAATAATGAAATATAGGTAGCCTACGAGCTTCAAACCTGGGAGAAAATTAAAATGTACAGATTTAGACTGTAGGGTCAAACCCATTTATTCAATTTTGTTTGTAAATTTGAATAAAAAAGAAAGTATTTTCTTTAATATGATTTTCATTGTTCATAAGGAAAAAAACAACAACGTACAGCTTCTTGGAGGAAACAATAGTTTTCCTTATATTAAGTCTGGAAACAGATTTCTTGCATGGTTTTTCACTTAGGGATTACTGAAGAGATACTGCCCTCAACAGCCTCCCTCTGGTAAGTTTATAGCAGGTTTATAAAAGGCACTTATTGCAATAGCACTTAATAATAGCAAGTGTGAACGAGTCCGTATTTTATACCAGACACTCTGCTTTCCAGACAGGGTTTCATTTCTTTCCACACCCACCTTATGAGGTAGGGATTGTTATTCCCATTTTACAGATGAAGAATCTGCCAAACATCCGGGACTCACATAGTCAGTGGTGGGCCCAGGAATCATGCTTTCAGATCCAGGTTCTTAACCATTTCTCCAGTTCAAAGTACAATTTAGGGATAGGTTTCTGTCACAGAGACCCTAACAACAGTATTTTTATTATCAGGGAGGATTCATATATCTGGACTTGTAGATGACAGAATTGTCCCTATTCCTTGGAAAATCTTGGAGTATAGAGACCTCTATACTATATTTGAAAGTTCATCAGTAACTTTGACAGGCTAATTTGATCCTCATGCACGTTCCTAGATTCTTCTGTTACTTTATCTGTTAAAAGCATTTAGCTCTTGAGGTGTTATATTTGCTTGATTACAAACTGATGGAAAGAATATCCATCTTCAATAGTTTGAATGGTTGTCTTATAGAAAAGTTTAGTCTTAACTATTTCTACCTACTGGAACTAGCTATAAATCACCTGACAGCCGATTTATGCTCAAAATGAAGACTACCTTACTAATGAACCATACTGACCAAGAACAGAACTTGTTCTCTTTCCTTAGAATTTTGGGGAAGAGCTGAGTGTTGCAGTGGGGTTTTCTACACTGGGTGGATATTAAATTAGCTGAACTGAAAAATCCTTTCCAAGTCTGCATTTTAACATTCTATTTCCAACTGAATATCTGTCTCTGAGACCCACGCTGTAGTCTCATCAGAAAACTGAGCTAATGTTTTCTTCCTTATATTGTTCATAGTTCTGAAGATCAAATGAATACTATATATTAAAGTCCTTTGAAAATTGCTACTACTATAATTACAAAAATTCGTTAATTCTTTCAACAAATGGAAGTATTTTGTTTTTTATTTATACTTATTTAACAACCACCTACCAGCTGAATGGCTACTACACGGCACATATAATATTTTACATATATTATTATTCAATTGACTTATTTTTAATGCTCTTAAATTTTTCTTCCTTGTTAATCACCATTCAATTACTTTATTCTCCAACTGTCTGAGATAAGTAAAACTCTCAAAGTTTTAAATTTAGATAATGCCAACTAGGTAAAACATTAGAGAATTTTAAATTAAATGGAAATTCTATTTACCTGAATCTTTCTCATTCTTCTTCAGCAGGAATAATCGAGATTGGAGAGAGATTGCTTCTCACCATTCATGCCCTTCTTTAGAAAAATAGCCAAAAATAAAGAGTATTGATGACTGTAAGATAATAAATGACTGTAAGGTAATCATTTCTGAATAGGACATATAATATTTAAATTCATCATGTAGAACTCTTTTTGTCCTTTGATTCTTTTGCTTAATTCATGCTTGTCACTCTCTGAGAATTAATTCAAATCCCATGCCTTACAAAGGCTTTTCTGTGATTCCCTCTACTCCATTCTAAACACCCTTCCGTGTGGATATGAAATTTGGCTCTATTGTTAGCCCTCAGGCAGAGTCAGAATTTTAGAGCCAGAAAAGGCCTCTGCAACCATCCCGCTCCATCTCTTCATTTCCCATTGAAGAGAATGAGGCCCAGTCCCAGTCACACAGCTGGTCAGTCAGTCTTAAGCCAGAACTATGACCCAGGGCAGATTTCATTACCTTCTGTTTCATAGTGTCTTGATTGTTTCACGCGTATGTTTGGTTCCCCCAGCTAGAGGATTGTTGTCAGGGACAAGCTGTTTTTTTCTTTATCTGAAGATTCTTCTGCACTTCTGTGTGCAGAGTTGTCACCCTAGAAAGGCTGGGAGCTACCCTTTCGGAAGGAAATACCAGTGGTATGTGACGGTCTTTTGGTCTAATGCTATTTTCAAAGTGTCTTCCCTCTTTATAGTAATATCTAAAACATAATTCATGTATTAGCACAACTAACTGCCATTATATGTAATTCAGGTTTTGTATTCTCATAGTTGTCCTGACATGGAGACAGAACTAAATAGCTCTGTATTAATTAACGACTAGATAAAATTGTATTTTTGGATTACTTGAAGCATTGTGAAAAGGTGACGAGAAGCAAGGTGTGTATCTCAATATTTGATAGGCTCGTCTAAGTTTTCTCTAAACGATTTCATACAGAAGAGCTTACTTAGAGCAGAGGCCTCCAACCTGGCCAAATATGATAATGGCAGCCCTCTTCCCCACACCACCCAAATTTAGATGTCTGAGGTTGGCACCTGTGCCTCTTTATGTTTAAAGAGCTCTTAAAAAAAATAAAAGCTAAAGAGAACCATTGGCTTAGAAGAACATCATACTAATTGAGATGAAGGCCCCCTTTGATGAAAGAATTGTGTTATGTTGGGGAGGAATGCTTGTTGGACGTATATATTGAAACCTTGTAGAAAAGTGCAGATTGATGACTTCAGTCATCATTGAGATTACGTGATTGTCTACAGAATACTTCATTCAGGCCTACGTAGTAACTGAATGGCAACCACAAACCTTCATAAATCTAGAAAGGAATTGATTAAACCAGGACTGCTGTGGTCTCTGCTTTTGCAATTCAGAAGTGACACAGCAAGCTATTGTGATTACAGAAATCTGTTATTAGAAACTGCTATTTCATCACTGTAATGAGTAATAGCTGACCTAACCTACTGCAAGTTGTGGTAAGGTTGGTTCTATGGCTGGACAGCATGGTGCCATCTTACAATTATCTACCAATCAAATCTCACTCTCCCTGTATTTCTTCAATGTTAGATGTAACTGTGCACCATTTATAAGGCTGCTATGTAGGTATTCCTTAAATGTTAAAGAGAGTTCCATAAAATAATGTACATATATTAGAAAGTTGTAGAACAGTCAAGTGGTAACAGAAGTTTATAGAAGTGGAGAATTGGAAAGTCAATTTAAATTTAATATGTGGACTTTTTTCTGAGCCTTGCTTTGGGCTGGTGCTGTGGGTCATAGCAAAAGCCTGACACCAACTTTTGAGCCAAGACATTTAGTTTTCAAATGAGGGAAAGTTGGATAGACTGATGATTGTGATTTAAAGGTAATTATATATCCTTTACTTCTTGAACATGAGACAGAGAATGATAGTTTTTCTTTTTTCATTTGAGAAGGACTCTGGGGTCATCTACTCCTAGACTTTCACAGTTAAAGAAAGTTAAAAAAAATGTGATAAACTGTTTCTTAAAAATATTTAGAACAGGAAGAACTTTATTTTCCTCTTACTGGTGGGTTTCTACTAAATTCGTGTATATGGACCACATGACGATTTCATTTATTCTGTGGAGATTGAGAGGTTCTGTGTTTAGCACTTGGATATTGGACATGATTCAAATGTGAGTCAAGTGTGTCTAGAGGATTTATTCATCCCTATTTTCTTTTATTCGGCAACACTTCATAATGCCCTGGTTTCATGAATTAATTTTAATGGAATTAAACTTGAACAGCTCAAAATTATATAATTAATTTCATTCAGCTTCTGTTTAAGTTACTAATTGAATCAAGCCTACTAGCATGACACCTGGCGGCAGGCAGCTACATAACAGTAAGGGCAGTAAGCCTGGGCTCTGCTGCTGAGAAAGTCCATGTGTATGAGTGAGTTTGTATAAAAGTCGGTTCTGATAATCTCAGAAAGGTCTTGAGTTGACTGTAGCAGTGGAAAGATTCTTGAAGTGGTTTTAAAGCATAAAGATTTTAATTGGAACTAACATATCTCAGGAAGATCATTTTCTCTATGATAATGTTTAGTAAATGTTACATAAATCTAGAACATACTGGTTTAGCATGCTTCCAATTTCTATTTTCCTGTTATCTGAATATGGTTTTGCTTTCCAAAAACACTTAGCGTTGGAGACCCTATTTTTTTGGAGCTCTTAGCCTCTGGACTTAGTCCTAAGTGGGCGTCCATTTATTTTCATGTGTTTAAATGTGTTTTGTGGCAGACTTTTCAATTGTTGAGAAATCCCCATGGTACATGAGAAACTTTTGCATGTGCAGAAATTTTTTTCCTTCCACTGGAAATGTTAATACAGTTGACTAACAACTTCTGTTTGAATCTTTCCTTTCCTTGCTTCCATAGCTTGATATCATCTAGCTTCTTTCTTTGATTCTTTTTAATTGTACAGACACAACTATACTCACTCTTTTAGTGAGCCTAGTCATTTGGACGGCTTCTGAAATCAAGTTTAGGAAGATGACTGTTTCTAGCTATAACTTTATTTGTGCCTTGCAAACTCAAATATCCAGCGCTGAACTCCTTCATTAGACTGTAGACTCCATGAAGGTCTGGGCTGTGTCTCGTAATTCATCATATCCTCTCTGCCTAGAATTATGCCTAAACATCTACTATACATACATATTTGTTTAATTAACAAATTATTCTCCTGGTCTCCGGGTTTTCTCAGTCATATCCAGACTAACTCAGTCGTCTCTAATCCTGATTATCTGTGCAAACCCCTAGTTATTTTCTCACGCGTACCCATCTTGTTATCCAGTTGATTAAACTCTGTTGAAGTTCTCCCTGGACTATGTCAAATCTCCCTTTCGTTTACCTTCTTCTGCTCCTCCTGTTAGACATCCATACTCCAGTGATTCGCAACGATGTAAGTTCAGTAGAATCACATGAATCCTCCTCGCTGCCCTTCCCCCCCCTCCCCCCCCAGTTGAGATAGAATCTTTGGTGATGGGGTTAAGGAATCTTTTGTAAAAGCCTCCCAGGTGAGTTAAAGTGAAGTCAAGATTGAGAACCACAGGTGTGCACAAATGTATTAATCTTTCTCATGCATGGTTCTGATTAGGGAATTCATAAAGCATCAATGGCTACTTTTACTTTTTTATCTTGCTTTTAAATTCGGCCTAGATTTCTCACCTTGGCATTAAAATATCCATTCGATGTCTCTGTTCAACCCTTTACTGTCCTCTCTCCTAGTGTCCCTCTCAAAGCACTTCCGTCTAGAGCTGAAATCTTTCCCCGAGCGTCTGCTTGTGGAGTTTGCCTTTGCTGTTCTTCACTTAGGGTGGACTTTCTCCCGTCTCTATTTTCCAATTCCCACTAATCTTTTCAAGACCACCCAACATACCTTTTTCTGTAGGCCTTTCTTGAGCTCTGAATCCTGATGAGTTTCTTTTTCTTCCTTTGAACTATTTTAGTGCTCTATACCTCTCATAACATGCATTTTGGCTTGTGTTATAGTTTTCCTTTTGCTTGAGTTTTGTTCTGAATAAGATGTTACTTTTCCTTACTTATTGGCTTTTCCCCTGAGAGCCCAGAAACCCACATATAGATCCCTCACTCTAAACACCCTCCCTCTCTGAGAATGTCTAACACACTCCTTGACTTTTCCAGGTTCCTATGGAGAGAACTCTGCACCTCTCACTTTTCATCCATTGGTAGTTTGACTTTCATCTCTACCACTCCTTAGAGTCTCTTCTTTGGTGTTGTCCCTACTGCCCCACCTCTACTTGTGTGGACTCACTCACTTTCATCCTTGATTGTAACCTTTCCACATTTCTCTGTCATAGCAGATCACTTACTGTGTTCCAATTATTTGTTTACAATAATCTTAACAGATTATTTTTACTGTAAACATCTCTGTTTCTTCAATGCTGGGCACATAGTGGGTGCTCAATAAATATGTTATTGGATCAATAGGTATGCAATAGTCAATAGAGGTACCACTCCTAGTTTCTTCAATTATGGCACTGCAATTAGAAAAAAAATTGTAAAATGAAAAAAAAAAGAAAGAGAAAGATATGTAACATTTAATGGTAATAAATAAATGTTTTTTTTATTCAGAAAAATGTGATAAGGAAAATACTGAGAGAGACATAACTCAAGCCACCAATAGCTGCTTCACACATGGAGAGATGCAAGACCAGTCTGTTTGGGGAAATTGTTCCAATGACGAACTCATCAGAAGTAAGTACTTTTAGAGAAAAACAGAGTGATTTGATGATATGACTGTGAGAATGTGCTCTGAGTTAATTGTACCATATAATTTTGCTGGAAATCTAATAAATCAGAGTTTATCTGAAAGTGTTTTCATGAGTATTTTAAAATGTAGGGCTAAAACTAGGGTATAAATAATACTCTGTCTGTTTTCATTCTTTCTTATTAAAGGAAGAATTGACCTGTAAATTTTGGACTCGGTTCTCAGAGAGATTTAGACAACACTTAATTCCTTCTTGAGCGGTGACTAAGTGGAAGTCAGACAATTCTCAGTATAAGTGGACTGTGACACTAAAAAGATAGAAAGACAGAGCTAAAGGACAACAAGCAGTATTGTGACAATGCCACTCTGGTCCCTGTTCTTGTAGCCAAATGATTCCAAACTTGTTTTTAAATTAACATCTTTATCTCTACTTGATTTCTTTTTATTTTCTTACTCTTCCTAAGACTGTTCTGCAAAATATATACAAAAGCTTTGGTATATTTTCATTTTACCCTGGGAATACTTCGAAATACCAGCATCTTTGGGTGCTATTCAAAATGCCGAGTGATTGTCATGTTCTCCTCTGGAGCTCAGGTTCTGGTCGCTAAGTACCCCCAGGTGGGCTCGAGGTGAATTTACCATGTAAAAAATTATTCTCTGCAGTAAATGTGTAAGTATAAAGATCACTGCTATGCAACACCTGGAAGAGCATAGGAGTAAATCTTTTGGAATTGTTTTTCGAAGTGGTAACCAAATTACCATGTCTTATTCTTATTCCCAGAGTGGACAGAGGAAAATAATTCCTTTTTGGAAATCAAGTGTTTTTTTGTTTGTTTGTTAGTTTTTTTTGTTTTTTTTTTAAGTTTAGTTTTTCAGTTCAGACAACTCCATAATATAGAGTCTTTGTTGTGTTACATATTACACTTACTTTGAATTTTTGAATATTTCCTTTCCTCTCTAGAATGCCCAGTATCTGTCCCTAACTGATAACCAAACTGAATAAAGCAGGGGAAAAAAGAAAAAACAAACAAACTAACAAAAAAAACAGAAGAAGAAGAAGGGATAAACCAACTTAGTAGAAAACATACAATAACAATAAAAACACTATTGAAGGAAATTTCAAGATTTTAAACAAAATCTCTAAAAGTGAGTACATTTTAGTTTTATTTTAGAACCACTTTGGTTTTTTGCACTTTTGTCTTGGAGAATAGAATGGGAAGGAAATGAAACTCAGAAATTAGCGAGGAGCAAGATTTATATAGCTTTTTCTAAAGAATCAAATAAATACTACTTCAAGTAACCATTTATTCCCCAAACATGTATTAGTTGTCTTCTACCTAAACACTGACTCTGCTGCTGGGAAACATGGTGTTGTGATTTCCTAACAACCAGAGAGCTAGTGAGAGCTAGAAGAGGTCTTAGAGATGATTTTAGCCCCACCTTTTGGGGAACATGATTGTTTTCTCTTTTTTTTTTTCATAGAATTTTAAGTGTGTATGTTTCATTTAATCAATTTATCTTTCCTACTTCCCCAAGGCCCACACTAGGAAAAAGTGAATAAGAACTCATAAGACAAAAAGTGAATGAAATACAAGCACTATTGCATAAGGATATGGAGAGTCATGTTTAATGTGTTAAACATTTTTGTGCTATTTGATGAAGCTCATTTTAGCCACAAAATTCATACCATTAAAGGAAATCGATTTGAAATGAACTACTCTCTCTATTGTCTATACTGATTAAGTGGACAGTGATAAAAAATATTGTAAATTGCATGAAATTGTTTTTTTATTGAGATAATGATGCAGCCTGCACCATGGAACACTGGAGCATTTGGGAACAACTGTCTCATTTGCTACTAATGTACACTGAAGGAATGCAGAGAGAGGGAGATTTATGGCCCCTCAGAGAGGCTGCTGGGAAAGCTGACACATGGATGGATATATTATACAAAGATAATGGCCCCTCCTGCCCGAAACCTAAGCTGACAAAAATTTCCAAATATATATGGGTGATAATCGGACATTGAATTCTGTTAACAAATTTCAAAAACTATATTTTGGGTTATTTTCCTGGTTATACTTTCTAGACAAAAGCGATTTTGTTCAGTCTACAAGAAAGATTTGATATCTGGATTTGCCAAATTGGACAGTTTATGTCACCTTCAAACCCGACTCAAGTCTGGACAGCATTTGAAAGTTCGATGTTGTGATAGCTTCTGCTCTTTCAGCTCCTTAACATGAAACCACAAAGATGCCTGAATCTCCTTTGGCCTTTCTTGTAGAGTCTTTGGCCATCTCCACATACTTCGATGTCTGTCTCTTAACCTTGCTGTTAGGGAGATGTGTGTCTTCCTCTTGGTTCAACATATAACCCGGGTTTGGGGTCCAGTAAATCTTGGTAATAACAATAGGCCCTGGAAAGAAGGCTTTGGCTCAGAGCTGCCTGGGGGAGGAGGGGACATCTGCAATGAGTCACCACCGGCTGGCTCCCTTTCCAGCAGGCCTGTGTGGCTCCCTAAGCACCGTGGAAGGGATGGACAGCTGGCTTTCACGGAATTGCTTTTAGTGTTCCCACTGTAGTGTGGAGTTGATGGGATGGAGGCATCATCAGAAAAATGAGGCTGGCTGGGCTGTGGGATCATTTTCAAGTGCACAACCCACTCTTTTTCCAAGGTTCCATGGGACAGCTCAGCTGCATAAGCAAGAAATAAAGGAGGGGACTTAGTTTAATATGACTCCTTTTTCTCTATCTGTTCTTGAGAGGGTTAGTGAGAGCTGAGCTGACATCTAGTCCTGGATGGCTGCTGTCTTCTTTGTCGGACATTTAAGGCATAATTTATAGGGGACTGTTAGCTGTCAGTGTGATGAAGCTGTTTTTACTTTTCTGAGAATAACTGAGCTATGGAAAGTCAAGGGAGTGGCTGCTTTGGAAATTGTATTCTAATTAAAGGGTGTATTCTCAGGCCTCATAAACGGGATCCATGCTGAGAATAATTTCCAAATTATTCTGTGAACTTTAACCCTGATCTCAGCGGACCACCCACTTGTGGCTCACACTGCTTTGTGCTCCACACAGAAGTTCCAGCTTTGTCTGCCTTTACAGTCCTTCTAGAAAACACTGCAAGTAGCAGATCTGAGGTACTAGCTCCCAGGGCCTGGATTCCAAATTGGCCATCCTTGAGTTGTTGACTTATTAGAGAGAATCCTTTCTGGAAGTTGTATGTAAAAGAGAAGAAATCCATATGGAATCAACATTTCAAATAAATAGGCCACACACAGTCTGGTCAGGCAATATGCATTGTGATTTCTCTTAGAAATCTAAGTTAAAAAGACATTCTAACCCTCAAGTTAGCTTTTCTTTTTTTTTTTTTTAATAAGTAAAGAATTAAAAACTAAATGGAAGTTTTGTGAGAAAATTTTATACTTGGAAAGTTTTGTTTCTCATTTTATGAATTTTTATCCTTTTTTACAGTTTAAAAGGCTTTCATATTCTCAGAAAATATTTTGGTATATAATTTAATTTATGAAATTAAACTTTGGAGTTTATAAGGGCATCTTTTTATGGGAATACCAGTTAAGACTTTGGCTTTTCCCCTCAGATTAGCATATGTGATACAGTATGTAATAATTCAGAGATATGTCTTGTTTTAATAATCATTGTTCCTCTTTCTTACTTAAATAAATGTTGCAGTGAAGTGACACCCTCAATTAATATTAATCTTTCTGTTTAACCTATAATACGTATAAACCTATAATAGGCAATAGGCAACATTTCATGTTTTAATTAGATTAGAAAGGGAACAGAAGTAACACTTTGGTCTCAGTCTTTGGGGGATTTCTAAGGTAGGAAGGAATGTGTGTGTGTGTGTGTGTATGTGTGTGTGTGTGTGTGTGTGTCTTCCTGTGCTTCTACTCATAGGCACATGTGATATTTTCTTTCAATTTAGGTCAAATTTTACTATTCTAATTATTTCCTATAGCGAGAGAGCTTACATTTTCTTTGTTCCTCTTTCTAAACTGCCTCAGGTCTCTATCTCAGATTTTTCTAGGTCTTTCTGAAAATTTTTATTACTTAACTTTATCCTTGGACATTGCTTTTACATAAATGTCTCCTAATTCTAAATGTCATTACTTAACTCCAGAAATTTTCCTCAGCTTCTCTTCTGAAATAAATTTCCTATTAAATTAAACTATTTTGTTCAGCTAATTCTCCCCTTTGTGATTTTGTGGAATTCCCATGATCTGAAGCAAAGTTAGAATGCTCTACTTAAATGGTAATCCCCATTCTATTTAACCCATTTTTTCATTTTGAAGGGGTTTTAGCTCTCATAATAGTAAGGGCTTAATTGATAGTAGAATGAGAGCCCTCTTTCCCTAATTCACACGTGCTTCCTATTTATGGAGCCAATGCATCATGCTTTTCACCCTTCCCGCTATTTGAAACGTTTCTCTTGGCATCCTCTGAGTTTCCTCTGAACATCAACAGGATCTGTTATTAGAAACGCTATTATTTCTTTTCCGAGTCTTTGCCAACTTATTGCGGATCACTCCTTAATGCATATCGTTTCTTCATTTTACAGAATGCATCCACTATGTAAAATACTGAAAGAAAGGCAGGTACTCAGGTGTATGATGTATATACTTAGGACATGTCTTACTTTGGTGGTAAGGAAAGAGCACTAAGAGGTTTTGATTTAAATTTTTTTCAGCAGCTCTTATGTTTGCATGCACATTACATACACTAAATATTATTTGGTTTTCTTTAGAATTCACTTTATATGAAAGAGGCCATAAACAAGTGCTCTTCCCCATAAGTCTACCCAGTACAACTGGGAGAAGTAGCTTTCGTGTTATATTTCTTAGGTAATCTTATTCTTTCCCTAATACTTAATGCTCATTCATTTTAGGAGCCCATCTTGGGAGTAAGTTGTGTGACTTTTGTTTTGCTCAGTGTCTTTTCCTCCTCTATTTGTCTCAGAAAAATTTTGTTTCTCAATGTGCTGACCAAATAGGTATGTGGCTGCAGTTCAGACTCTTTGACGATTGCTGTTTAAAGAGGAATCTTTAACCAGAAATTATTGCAAAATCCAGCTCATGGTTAGGTTTCAGTGTTCGGTGGATAATCCTAAGCTGTTTTGGATGGCTACCCACATTGGTCAGAAATAGCCGTTAGACTGTGTTCTGTAATGGAGCCCATGTCCCCTAACATATTCTTCTTCAGGCTGCATCGTCTGGGCTCCTCTGGGTTCTGCTCAAGAAGCTAGAGAGAACCATTGTTCATCTTTTGTTTTGAGCATGTTATGTTTAGGGTCCTGGAGGCCAATGGAAGCCAATTGCTAGGATTCAGACCCTGGATGTTTCATGACTTTAGGTTTTGGGCAAGTTACCTAACCTCTTTGATCTCTTTCATTTTTAAAATGGAGGTACTACTACTATATACCCCATTGTGTAATTTTGGAGGATTATATAAGAAGATGCATATTGTGTACTTAATAAACATAAACTAAGTGAGTAAACATTCAATACATTTATCAGTTGTAATTATTGTTGTCCTTGGTCCCAAATGTCACTTTTGAGGCTCTATTGTTGTTGTTGTTTTTCTCCATGGTTCCATTGGGTTATATGTCTAGACATGCTGTGTACACAGACCAGGTCTCCTGAGACCCTTGACATTTATGTCCACAACAGATGGTCAGCACCTTAGATACTACATGGTTTATGTTTAATAAATAAATGCTTGATGACTTATGTATATTGAATTAATGAGGGGAGGGAAGAGATGTTTTACCCGTGTTGCTTCTATTGCTTCAGACTTTAAGGTGCTGTTGCAAGGATTCTAAATCATTGCATATTCTGTTTATTCCTTCTTATGCCCTTACTCCCAAACCAGTCTGGTTCATTCATGTCAAGTTCCAAGTATTTTTAGGTGACCCTAGTGATATTAAAGCAATCAAGCCCTCTGCTGTTCACTGGTAAGACTATTCTGAGGAGCTCTCAGTGAACATACAGCAGTGCTCTGGATAACATTCATTGTCTACACAGGTGGGCAGGGATGGCACTTTATTTAGGGCCGTTTTGCTCCCTTATTCCTTATCTTTCTTTCCTACCTGTAAGAAAAAAGTTTGAGACAATGTTAGTTCCCTCCCTTCCTTCTTCATCTCTCCTTCCCTTGCTTGCTCCCTGCCTTCCCACCCTCCTTACTGCTCTCCCTCCTTCCTTCTTCCTTCTAATATCTTTCTCTGCCTTTCTAAAATGGTTTTTTAAATGTTTTGTATACTATAAAGTTCAATATATGTTATTACTGTTCTTATTATTATATTTCATATTATTATTCTAATTTGTTACTTTACCCTTCACTCTTACCATACACCATGATAATTCATTCAGTTTTCAGCTTATATCTTACTACAATTTGTCAAAGATTTTCAGTGTCTTCCTGGTATTCCTAAAATTGTTTGATCTTTATTGGGGGAATGAGGTATTATTGAAGTACAAACGGTGGGTGAGGGCTCAGTGAGGGATCCAGGTTTCTTCCTTTCCCACTTGGGAATTCTTTGAGCTGAGGGAAGAGCTGAGGCCTGGAAAGGAGCTTCCACATCACTCTGCAAACGCTAACCACTGAAGGAATAAGTAACAGTTAATGATCAAGATCATAAATGCTGCGGTCTAGATAATTTTAGTTCTCAAACCTCAAACTTCCTGGATCTGAACACTCTGTGAATTTACACATAAATAATGTTTTGTAGAACATGTTATTGTATTGAATTTTCAGGATTAGGAGCCAGGGTATAACTTTGAAAGCTGAAGAAGTCAGTTACACTAAGGAGTGCTTATAGCACGCCGACACTGCTATGGTAGGGATGCAGTGTGAACAGTGCAGATCTTGTCTCTGCATTCAGAGTTTGCAATCTGGTGGCTGACACACACTGTTCATCTGGAAATGGTAATGAGCGTTATGAGCGCTGTGATGGGAAGTTGCAGGTTGCTGTGTGTTCACATTTGAGAAACACATATGCTCGAGGGAGGGAGGGGTCAGAGAGGGTTTTCCGGAGGAAGTGATGCCTATGATGATATGTAAAGGAGTTAGCCAGCTCAAGCAGAGCATGGGAGGGGTGTGGGGTCTGAGTGTTTTAAGCCAAAAGAATAGAACACCCACAGGTTAATGGTAAGAGAGAAACTGGCCAGTTTGACGTGAGTTGGAGAAGTTTTGTGTGAGCTGGGGTGTAGAATGTTAGACAAGGTGCTGAGAGAGACAGGAGGCAAATAATCTGTTAACAGGGTTAGAAGGTAGGTATTAGAGGGATTAGCAACTTAATCAAATGTATATTGTGGTTTGGCTATATTTTAGGATAATTATTCTTGCAATCATTAGAAAATAAGAATGGGAAGAACTGAAGGCATTAAGAGGCACCTGGGAGACTTGTTATTAATCTGAGAATGGAAAGTGTCTGGGACTGAGGTGATGGCAGGTAGGTTTGCAAGAAGTAGATGGATTCAGCTTTTTATGGGGTACAATCAGTAAGACATATGGGGTAAGTGGATGGCAGGGGCTGGGAAGGAGGCCAAGGTTTTTAGTTTGGACAAATGAAAGTTGTGATGAAAGCACAATGGAGCAAAGGATTTAAGGACATTGTCCAAAGACAGTTTGCAGTAACAGATGGTGACGTCAGAGAGGTAGAAAAGGAAGTAATGATAAGAAGGGTCTTAAAATAAGAAAAAACAAAACAAAACAGAGTGGCTCACAATCACTAAAGGTTTCTATCTTTTAAGAAATAAAACAAAACAGTTATGGATGCAATAAATAAATGGGACAAGTGGAAAGAGAACATGGATTATGAGAATTGGAAATATGAATTTAAGATTTCTGAGGTGGAAAAACCCCAGATAAAGACAAGACCTAAGATGTGGTCATGAGCTTCGGAGACTAAGATAGTTTAATTTATAATATAAACTAGTTTATCCTAAACCCAGACCGCTAGATTTAGAAGAGATTTGGGAGGTTTTTATAAAAATTGCCATATTTAGCAGATGTTGGAACAGAAATCCAGATGTTTCATCTAATTAGTTTAACCAATAAGAGGGAAATCTGGGGCTGTGTGTGTGTATGTTTGTGTGTGTGTGTGTGTGTGTGTGTCTGAAACTCTTGAATTTCTCATTGAACCTTAATGGTGTAGGAGAAGTCAGCCAGTTGGCTATCTCTGATTCTTTGTTGCTTTGCCCTAAACTTAGTACCTGGTGTAGATGAGTGGAATAGTAATGTGATATTCTCTAAGCTGAGCACCCTGAAAAGAATCAATAATGACACACATTGTTTGAAGCTGCTGGTTTTCTTTATTGTAAGATTCTAAAGGATTTCCAGTAGACATACAAAATTGGGATTTTTAGAAAGGATATGCGTGTGTGTGTGTGTGTGTGTGTGTGAACTTATAAGTGTGTGTATTTGTTTTTCTTAATGGAAGATTTCTCTTCACAATAGTTACTTCTAGGGAGTTACGTGAAATTGGGGACATATCAGTGAAGAGGACTTCCACTTAATATTCTGTATACTTTCTTCTGCATTGTTGTCTTTTTTTCCCCATTAGGTAAATTATTTTATTATATTAAAAGCAATAATATTTTGAAAGGAAAATTCTCCCACATAGCAAAAATCACCAGGGTGAGGGCCCAACTTCTCCAAACTGCATTAGGGCCTAGTCAGCTATGGGAAATGTGTCAGGTCACAGGTAAGCCAGGAGCCTGAGTTCCTTCAGGTTCTGCAGAAGAGAAAACCAGTTACATAACTTGGGAGGTGGAGAGCCCTGCAAAATGAGAATGCAGAGCCTCTTGTTAAAAAATTAATAAGAATTTCTAGACGGCAAGAGCAGAGCATGAAACCAAGTGCGGACCCTGCTGAGCATGAGCTGGGAGCTCACGCCCATGAAGCCGGGCCTGGCTGAGGGTGGGGGGAGGATTTAGTTCTGCTAAGCACAAAAACCGTACTTTGTACCCAGTAAGTTCCTGAAATTCAAGAAGGAAGGCATTTTTCTGGGCGTGGCAAATTAGCTGATATGTCAGTCACAGGCATGCGCAGCTTGCATAGCTGGAAGGGCAACTCGCCACTCTGGTGTCGGCCCTATCCAGGCACTGAAGGAGTGAGACATGTCCTGCATGGGCTGCTCTGGAGGGTGCGGGCGCGTTCCAATGCGGAGGTGGGTGCAGCTCCCCTGCGCTCCTTCCAGGGATACCGTCTCCTTCCTGCAGCGCCGCTGCGACTCAGCATTGTGACCTGCGCGGGGTTCCTTTGGAGTCCTCAGCACGTGGTTGTGAATCCTGGCTCCACAGGTTGCCACCGGAAGCTGGGTTTTCCCATGTCCCCATGAGTTGTGCAGTGAGACACACAAAAGTCAGGGAAATCTCAGATGCTGGTATTAGAGGGTAAAATTGCATTAAGTGTACCACAGAACAGAGTGGGTGGAGAAATTTGTTCTGCTGTGGAACATGATTGAATTAAATACATTTTCTATGGTTCTTGAGAGCTTGGACTGGAAAATTTCAGGGAAAAGAAAGATTCCCACTGTCTCAGATTGTCACATGTAATTCCTTCATGCCAACGTGGTCATAGTAAGACCATATATCTCCTCTTTGGGTGCTGCCCATCATTCCTATCTTTATGAAAAAGATACTAAGGTATGATCTGTGTAGAGGCCTCGCTTTGCAGGTCACATGCTCCACATTCCTTCAGGAAACAAAGGTACTGTCACAATCACAAAGGTGAGTGATAATGTAGACAGCAGCAGTGACAACAACACACCCAATGAATGGTGTGATTATGTGTAATTATCACTGACCTACCCTTCCTTTGAGTTAGGTTCTTCTTATTGTATTTATCTCATAGCCAGTAAATTTTTACGCGTCTAATCAAATAGCTCTGAATATGAATATTTACTACTGGAAATGTAAAATTAGACCCATATTCAGACATATTTAAGTTTTCAATGTTTTTTGCTTTAGCCAGTTTAACCTGGTTGATTTTTGGTCTGGCTTTACATTTTGAAAGAAACAGAACAAAAACCGTTCAGTGTATTTTATTTTAACATGCATAACTTGCCTTTTAAGTTTTAAACAGAAGGATTCCTTTTAAATTTATTAAATTTCAAATATATCCCAATGAAATATGTATAATACGGTATGTATGTATCATAAAACCTTTTTTTTTTTTTTTTTTTTTTACAGAGGATTAAATAATACTGACTTTTGCCATAAAGTCCGAATTTGCTCGGACTAATTCAAGGCAGGATGTACAGTTTCAGGCTGCAATACGTATCTTCTAATTACTTTACCGTTATATTTGAGCCTAGTTGCCAATCTAGTACCTGGAAAGTTGCTGTGAAGGGATGTTGATAGTACATTAATTCCCAGGTGACACTGAAAAGCAAATGGCAGAACGTTAAATTAGGGAGTCAGGTATTGTGTGAAGAGATGTTGAGTGTTATATTACTGTGACTCTATTCATGCCTTCTCCTCCACCTTCTAGCATAACCTGTTTGATCCCTAACTAGTGTCTTATTTGTCCTCTAAATCAAGACTTCCCAGTGTTTCATGTAAAAACTTCTTTTAATTTCTTTCAAATCATATTGATTCTGGCCTTCTTGAACTCACATCTTACTTACGTCTATTTCACTTTAACCGCCTTTCAAATATGGACACAACTTGGACCTTGTTATCACCAAGATCTGCTCCATTGTAAGATTTTGAAATCAGAAATTTACTTTCTCATTTCTTCCTGCTCTTTCCCTTAATAATAATTGTGCCTAATCTTCTAACTATGTTCTTTTCCCCGTATTAACTCATCTTCTTATCTTCACCTGCCTGTTTTTCATGGCCCTCTGGGAACAGCAGATGATCTTTCCTTATTCCCCTAAATTCTATGACCTGATGCCACATCTGCCAAGCTTACGCTGAAACAAGGAAACAGACCACACCATCAGTCTTCTCTCTTGAGGTTCCAAGAGCTGTGGCTCATAGAGAAAAAATGTTATATAACAGAAGGACTAGCTCTAACATAAACGTGTGTTCTCTAATCTTAATCAAGACAGCTCTATTACTCACCTGTCCTTTAATTTCTAGTTGATTACCACTTTTGGTCTATCCTTGCCTTTTGATTTTATGACACTTACTGTTTTATAAAGACTCAGATTGTATTCTAGTTCCTTCATCCCTGAGGCATTTTAGAGTATATTTGAACACCAGACTGGGGTACATGCTGATTCCTTTGCCCACATTGATCTCTGTCCTGGAGGCTAAATACAACTAAAATCATCTTTTGATCCTGATACATCACCTTTTCAAATGTGTCTAGTGGCCTCTTCGCAGTCCTCATTTGTTCTGTAGCATCTGACAGGACATGTTTTCTGCTTGAAATTTCCTCCTTCTTCTGCCACTCTCCTTTCTGCTTCTGTAGCGATGCTGGCTTCCTTTCCATGCCTTGGATACCCTGAGTTCCTTTCTGTCTCAGGGCTTTTGCATATCAGGTCTCTCTCCAGGCTTAAGCATCACTTCCAAAAAGAGGCCTTCTCAATCTTCTCAATCTAAAATGAATTTCTCTATTTCTCATTGCACACTTTCCTTTCTGGCCATTGCCACAATTTGACATCTGTTTTTGCTATTACATGTTTAATGTCTGCTGGCTTTAAGTTGCATCCCCAGCAATTAGCATCATTCCAGGACCAGTTGACTTTCAGTAGACTATTTTGGATGATTGACTGTGGGAATACAGTAAATTTTACTTTTTACTCCACTGCTTCCTTTCACCAACTTTTCCCGTAGCAAAAGTACATTCCTTGCTCTTCCCACTACATGTCCAGTATTTTCCTTCTCCCAAGCTTTATTCATGTTACCTGTCCCGTACATCTACAGCCATATGAGCAGGCCTTCTGTGATTTCCCCTCATCTGCACTCACAGAATGTGTATCTTCGTCTCTCCTGAAGGACTTGCTAATTTCAAAATTAGAGTGTGCACGGTGATGGTTCTCTTCCCAATCACTGAGCCACAGGCTCCTTGGAGGCAAGATGGCATCTCCTTCAGCTTTGTACCCTCACTGCTTATAGCCCAGGGGCATGCATAGAGTTTATTCCCAATGTTTATATGTTAATTATTGGTAGTTGAAAATCTGTACTTTTTGACTACATTTAACTTCTCTGTAGGAGACTGACAGTTTTGAATGGGTTAAGCTATAGTAATTTGTCTTAAAATGTGGATTGATTGTCTTTGATTCTCTTAAGGAGCTAGTCTTCTCAGTCTACAGTTCATGCCGATCAAAGGATACTTTGCATTAGTAATATTTACAGTGTTATTACTTATAGCTAACTTGGCCTATCGGCAGCTTTATCAGAAGGGATGGGGGGGTAGTATTATTTACAGATGAGACTGAGCTCAGAAAAGTCAAGCATCTTGCTAGGGCCACACAACTAATGCCTGGATTATCCAGCAGTGATTCTCATATGGGCTGGAGTAGAGGGAGGGGTAGGGACGTTGTGGTGTTTATGGTCTCCTAGAGATTGCATTAAAATCACAGGAGAGGTGGCAGTTTTCCCAAATTATTAGCTTATTCAGAGCCCAAAATTCTAATGCATTTCCCTAGTTGGAAATTATTGCCGTTCTGCCACTATTAGTGATGTGACTATATCGTGCCTTTGTGTTGGGTCAGAAAAAAGTTGGGGAAAATTGCAATGTACAATACTCCTTCAGAACCTCATCTTTGATGATAAAGTCAAGACAATTTCCTGGCTTAATATATACTTGATATCTTAGAAAAAAGCCTTTCCATCCCCCCCCCCCCCCAGATCTATTTACCCACTGCCGACAAGAGAACTTGGTCTCATTCCAAGAGAGACAGAGAATCTTGACATTTTGTGGTATCTAAGTTTTATAATATTGGGGGAAAAACGATTATATTTTCTACTTGGAGCATTGTTAAATGGGACAGTGATGTTGGATGGCACTATAAAAGGACTTTAAAATCTAAAACTTGATGTTGCTATAAGGAATTATTTGATGATCTTAGGAATCTTGAATATTAAACCTAAATCAAGGTTTATGTTATATATGAGTCAAAATTTTAAGAATGAAAACCCTTTCACCTGTTTTTCTGAAGAATTACAAATGTCTCCTTCTTTCATCTTCCTTTGACACTCTCTCGAATTGGAGTAAGCTCTTTCAGTTAAAAATCTCTGGAATATGCAGCTTTCCAATTAAGTGTTTGTGGATATATTGGAAAGAATATCTCCCCAACTGTTATCGCTACAGTTTGTTTTTGGAGTAAAGTCCCTTATAATAGAGATACAGTTTACCTAAGAGTCATATTAATAAGTAAAAAAAAAAATCAGCTTTTTGAATAATATATGAATTCATATGGTATCAGTGGTATCTAGGCATTTGGGATGATACATAATTAGTTTCAATTCCCTTTGAGAGGGAGATGTGAATGTTAAAATAAATTGCTGATGAAGCATACGCTTTGGAGAACAGTGTATTTCAAAACTTTGTGCAATATCAGCTATTTCTTTCAATGGTATGAAGTATAGCATAAGACTGAGAAGATTTATTAGGGGCAGTTTTAAACCATTCTTATGGTATAAAAGTTCATAGTTTGCTCACTTAGGACCAGTTACTAAAAGAAGAATAACGCATAGTTATAGGCGTGCCGGGAAAACCATTAGCTGTGTACAACTTCTGGCACAATTATTTGCAGCCATTAAACCAACAATAATCATTTGCTTGTATAATAATAATCAGCATCACAATATTTAAGCTCTTAAAAGGATTTGGTCATTTCGTTATTAAGAGTTATTCTTTTATAAAACACTGAATAATGGATCGTCTCCCGAAAAATCAGCACTCATAGAGTGAGAAGACTTAGAATTGTGAAATAAATATACTGAGGGAAGAGGGGAGGAACAGAGTTTGGAATAAATTGATTTTATTAAGTAAAAGTGAAGAAACTGCCTCTATGGATGGGATTACTTTGCTCCCGGAATAAATATTCCAAACTACATTGTTCTTGCACAGTAAAATATCTAAATCATTCTCACCTTGAGGGGTTTGTTTAAAACTTCCAGTTTTGTTGTGGAATACAGACTATAATAGACACAGTATATGTGGTGTGAAACCCCACCCAAGCCCAGTTACCGTCCACTCCTGAGTTTTTGACACACACGGAGAAAATGCTGTATCGGCTCGTGTTTTGCTCTGAAGCTGGTGCAGTGCACCATTGTCCTGAATGCGTTCACACGTTTTCTTCCTGAGAAAGGAGCCTGTTGCTTATCCAAGGATTCATCACTCCTTGCTCATCAGCTCTCTCAGGCTTGTTTACTTTGATAAACACTGGGTATATGATCAGTTCCTGTCCCCTCTAAGACGAAAGAAAATGAGGGGTTTGTGAGAACACGCGCTGGGAAGAAGTCTTGAATTTGGTTTGTTTTTCTGATGACATCTACAGTGTTAAAGTAAAAATATTTAAATGGAGCAGTTCATACCGTACATACTTAATGTGCAGAAAGCACACATGTGGGAGTCCTCATTTTCTGCATTTATTTATTTGTTTTTTTTTACTGAAAACAAACAAACAAAAGCCCAACCACCACTTGTTGGATCTAAAAAACAAAATAGGATAACAACTCACAGAGTCAGACTCTATAGCTCTGGCAGGCTGAGTAGGTACGATTATAGCTTGGTCGGTAATAATGACAGATGTTAGTGTCCATTTTAGTGTTTGAAACACTAAATTACAATGAATTGAAACAAATGGGTAGTTTATAGTTCTAGAATAGCATTTCCTGGGGGATAAGGATGATGTTAAACATTTTGGGTGGTTTTATGCTTTTCCCCTTCAAATGCAGGTACAGTGCCATGTTTCACTTCTTTGCATATCAATACAAATGTGGAAATATTTCTGGATGGTCTGTTTGCAAGAGAGGCTCATTATTATGGGCATCTCCACCCCCAGCATATTCCTGTGATATTTTTTTGGCACACAGTATTAAGACTCAGTCCCTTGGAAAATGTCATAAAGAAGTTGGTTATTCAGATAACTTAATTTTTGTAAATCTTCATAAGGGCTGCTTCAACAGCGAGAGTTTTAAGTTGGGCCTGATGCAATCCACTCTAGTATGCCTTGCAAACTAACTGCTGAAATCTCACATTCTGTTAATGAGTATGCCTGAAGAGTTTGGAAGAACTGGAGGTGTCACTGACGACAGGTACAAACATAGCATGGTGCTTTTTTTGAGTAAGGGAAGGTACACACATGGCAAGCCAATTAGCTTAACTCCCGTATTCTAAACAGACCCCCAAAAAAAATTTTGGAGGAAAAGTGAAAATGGAATAATGGCCCGAAGCTTGCCTGACTTGTTAGCCAGCTGCATTTCCGACAGGAGAGAGGCTCCTGGTCAGACATAGTAAAGGGGAGCAGCCATGCCTAAAGGAAGGCTGTGTGTGGACAAATGAGGAGGGCAGTCCATGGCTTGGGTTCTCCTCCCGACTAAGACTGATTGGCCATGGGGCACGTGACTTTTGTCTTTCAGCTTCAACCTCTGCATCGTTAGAATATAGATGGAGGTGCTTCCTTCTCTCACCACCTCATGATGTTGGTGGAGGGTCAAACAGGAAAATCGAAATGGAAATGTTAGTCTAGTCTCCAGATGGAAATTAGTTATACCCAATGCTGAGAGTAACTAGTCTCTAAGTTAAAGGAAGACGCCACGGACTTCTTTGAGTTATGCCTTGGAAAGAATGGGACCTCTTCCTTAATTGTATTTTGAGGCTGATACAGAGACACTACATGGAGAACCAGACGCTCTGGATTCTGTCCTCGGCTGTCCAGGAGTTAGGGGGAAGATTCGAGGATGCACATGATAGCCTATTTTACACGATCCTAAAACAAAAACACATCACTAGTTTCCCACAAAAACGTGAAAAAAATGAGCCCCTGCACTGACTAGACCCCTCTTTATTTTAAAATTAATTTTTAGTTTTAAATAGAATGACACAAAAGAATACTGCAAACATCGATGTACCAACCACTCAGATTTAACAACTGTTAACATTTTGCCAAATTTTTTTGAGTTTTTTTGTTTGATTTTGAAGAAATAAAACATGTTTTTCTCAACATGGCAGATTAAACATATATATTCCATTCCTTTTGGAAATCTGATTTAAATGATTATAAATTAATAATGATTTTTAAAATACATACATTTAAGAGAGAGCACAAAAAGGGAAATAACAATGGAGCATAGATGTTAAGAATTTCCTGGAAGATGGAAAGTAGATGGAAAAATAAGAACTGACCCTGTAGTTCTGAGAAATCAGAACCTAAGTGTCAGTATGACCCAAGATAGTACTACCCGCACAAGGTTCAAAACTTGGAGGCATGGGGTTCTTGGAAGCTGGGATGGAATTAGGACTGGAGAAGAGTATAAGTTGAAAGTCTGGATACAGAAGACGTAACGACTGGTTCTCCTCCAACCCCCATATCTGAGCAGCCTTGTTCCGTCCACCACAACCCTCACAGGACACAGGAGAGTGATGCTCTGGAGAATTTAAATGAGGGAGGCTCCAGACCCTGGGCACCGACATAGCAGAGCATGGAAACGAATGACCACAGGGTGCAGTGAAATCGACTGCCTGAGTGACAAGACACGTACACAGTTCCATTCTCCTTTCCCCTTACACATTAATGGCCATGATCCAGATATCACAGAACAGAGCGACAGAGAATGATATTCATTTTCATAGTCTCTTTTGGCCACTAATATTCCAACTTTGGGGGAGAAAATGGAAGAGATTTAATCTTACCTGCTGGTTGCCATTGTCACTAAGAGTAGCCCTGAGCTCCTGACACCTGGCTAAGGGCCTAGGGGCTGTGAACCTGTTAAATGAGTAACTGTTGGCTGGGGGTGGCAGAAAGTGCCCAGTCACTTCTCTCAGCCCTTCAGGTTCATCTTGTTTCCAAAGAATGTACCTATTTAGGTGGCATACCTTCCACCCTCTTACACTTCTTTCTCTAGAAAAATACGATTTTAATATTGAAGTCAATAGATATTACCTAGGAGGCTTAGATTCTAAATTATAAGGCCCTAACGAAGTGGGTGCTTACACTGATTTTTTCCACCTTATTTTCTAGATATTATGACATATACATTGTTTGTCTACATGTTGACAATGAATCGTGGACCTAGTCTCTTGCAATAAAGTTAGGGAAGGTGCCTTAGAGGTCAGTGTGTTCAACCTCTGTGTTTTTTCAGTTGACCTATTGAAGCAGAGAGAGGTAAACAGTTTTTCCAAAGATAGTCAGGTACTTAGCAGCAGAAGCAGGGCTATAATTTTTGATGATCAATGAGAATATGTAGTTACCACTTGCAATGTGTAAACCACAATGCGGTTTGTGTGGGATTTGAAAGGCTGCTATATTAATAGAAAATAATTACTAGAAATTAATAGGAATTTTTAAGGCCCTAGGTAGATAAACTTACTCAATTCACTGTCCAATTGCCCATTTATTCTCCCCTAAGAGTTTGCCTTTATGATAAAAATTGCTCCTGGTCAGCAGTCTACCCATCTGTGGTTCCAGTATTAGAATTACACTTCTCCAGTGAAGACAGCTGAATCCCTGGAGAGAGAGCATATTTTTGAAATCACACAAGGTATTATGAAAGGGTGTGTGTTGCTCAGATAAACCCTGAGAAGTTGGAAAAGGTTGAGAGCTACTGGTGGAGAATTGTGTTTTAAGTGAATAAAGGAACCTGACTTAAGAAATTGGAATAAAACATGAAGATAAGTACAAATCAGAGTGATGATCTCATTTCTAAAATCTGAGCAGATTCATAAGAACAGTAGCAAGATTCCCTCACAACCATTCATTTCACTGTTAAAGAACATCAAATAATTCATGCTCTTCTCTGTAGCCTCAAAACAATTTCCATCCAATTTCAATGTAATAGATTTGTACATTTCAGAGAAATGGATGTATGTGTTTCTTTCTTGGAAAGTAATTAAAGGATAAGATTTTCATAAGTGTTTCTTAATATTCTGAATTGTGGTGGTATTTTACATTTATATACAGTTGATGGTCCCTTACTGTAACTTTTTAAGAACTCTTATTGGGAGTGTCTTGATTCTCACTAAGTATTTATGCCAACTTCAGGTCAGTTATACTGAGAGTGGGCTTGTAAGTAAATAATTTATTATAGTAATGGTTTATATGGTAAAGAAGCGCAGTGTCAGAAAGAAGATTGCCAGGAAGGGTTTACAGAAGCACATTCTGGGATTTTTCTAATATATTTGTTTATGTTTAGAATTTGGATTGGGCAATAAATAAACGGTTGTCCAGAGGACTGTGTGAGTATTCTCTAGTCATGCTGGTTTCCATCGGTTCAAAAACTGTGCTTACCTCATCCGCATCCAGGCCTGGCAGGTGTTGTTCGCCTGGTCTGAAATCCTGTTACGCATTCTCTTTGAAGGCCCCTTCCCCTCAGGTCTCTGCTGAAATGCCGAGCCAAGCTATCCAAACCCAAATAGTTTCCCTTGTGATTCTCTCTGATGGTATTATAGTACTTTTCCTTGATAGGAAGTATTACCGTAATTTCAAATGGTATATTCTGTTTTTTACTCGATAAATTACATGTTTAATATCTTTTTGTTCACCTCTATTTAACTAGCTATAGGCACTGTGTCTGATACATAGTCGATGTTCAGTAAATATTGGTAAAAGAATGCATAACTCATAAAGAAAACATTTTATATGTGATGGGCACGTCTACCCACTCTTTATCTTCAAGTGCTAAAAGATCTCTTATAGTTTCAGGTTTTTGTTTTGTTTTTTGTTGTTGTTGTTTTTTTTTTTACTAGCTCCAGTTATTATTCATAGGTTTTTGTCTACTGCTGGAAAAATGAGTAATGTTCTACGAAATATTGATGAAATTAATATGAGGTCTACGATGATGAATAAATTTGACATTCTCATTTTTCCAAATCAGTTGAATTGCAACTAATAAATGGCCTTATAAATTGCACAATGTGTGGAATAGTTATGGGGGGTGGTTTGGAAGGTGAACATACTCGCTAGAGGTTTGTAAAACCATCTGGGTGAAATAGAAGAAGTCATTACTACATACAACTGCAGGAGAAACCAGTTGTGCTTATGTTTTCCTTGTTTACTTTTCTAGGTAAGCAATAGGTACTTATTAAGACTTATTTAAATGACTGCAATTGGGATCTGTAGAATGATCATTATCTTTTCCTTCTATCATTCCTTCATTCATTTTTCTAAGTGATGACTGTTGTAGGTGCTGGAGCAGAGATTCAGAAGCTCTGGGCACATGGTTATAGCACTTAGTGAGTGCTCACTGAGTCACTTATAGAACAACGTGTTTCTTCCTAGGAGGAGCACACAGTAGGGTGGAGAGGACAGACCTTCAAACTAATTTTGCTCCGGGGAAAGAGAGGAAGGAGCTTTGGGGTCAGCATGTGACCCAGTGCTGACCAATCAGACATCTCCTGGAGGATTTCTGGGAGAGGGATTTTCATGTTCTTAAAGAGATGGTTGGAAAGATCACCCTCTGTTTTCAAGGCTGTCATCTATGGATGGGATGTCTGGAGCTGTGTCAGAGAGTCTTAAAACTATGAGTGAGATGGGAAAGTGGATATATGAGAAGGACAATGAAAATACAGAAGCTGCAAAATTGACAACACTAAAGCTGCCCTATCTTTCCATTTCTTGTTATGTAAGATAATAAATATCTGTGAGCTCTGTGAGGGCAAGGTGTTTTTAGATACTATTCACTGTAGCATCCCTTATGCCTAGGACAGAGGCTGACACTGGAGTATACATACTCCAACAACTATGTTATAATAACTTTAGTTTGCAGGCAAAGGTACCTTGGCAGATTTAGTGGGTTGTAATGCAAAACTAGAGGAAGAAATGTTTGTGTAATTAGTCTCACTCATGTTAATATTTAAATATGGTTAATGTGTTTGCTTCTCTGTGTTTAGCCATTTCCTGGTGTTTATGTTTGGGTAGCATTTTATTCCTACAAAGGTTAAAATGGTCTTAATATATTGATAAAAACAAAAACCTATACATTCCCTAAATTTTAAACCAGCCCTGTAAGAGAGGTAGGGGAAGGGGAGAGATTTCATCTCAGGAAAAGACAAGATGAGAATAATGAGCAAACAGTGTTATTTTTACTTATTAATTTACATATTGAAAGCTTTCCATTATCTTTAAGCTATAATCTAATGTTCACATATAACAAAGAATTTAAAATTCAAATATGTGAATCTATCTCTGCAGGTTTGGATAACTTATTGCGCCATTTTTCTGAATATGGTTATTTACATGGGATAAGCAGCTTGTTCATTACGTCCTCATGGTGAAATGCACCAGGGTCTCCTACAGGGGTTGGACATGATAATTAAGACCATCCAGGTCTGAGAGTCTATTCTTAGAACTTTGCTTGGAGTCCTAAATTTTCAGATTACGTATGTCAGAGAAAGCTGCATCTGTAATGAGAATTGTTACTAGGACTAAAGCACAAAGGTTTCTTTGTCTCAGGCCACATCTTAAAGGAATTATTGAAGAGTGAATAACTCTGCTAATAACAAACACTCAGCAATGAACTTTGCGGGCTGTGAGCTATACTAAAGCTCTAGGGAATTCATAATGACAGAATTTTCTTTTCTTCTGATTTACCGTGTATAAGCTACTGGAAATACATTTACTTTTAAATGTTCAGTTAGCAATTCATAGTTTCCTCTACCTAATTCCGTATCTTCTAAGTGGGATTTCATTTGCATTTCCACTGCTCTAACCTCAAGGAGATATCAGTTTTACTTGTACATTAAGTTGGATTTACTTTCATTATAGGGAGGAGGAAAAACTTTTAGATATATAATTTGGTACTGACTTTTTCTCTGCTGTTTTCAAAAAGGTCACTTAACTAGTATTTTTGATGCATTTCCCTACACATACTATGATATCTGTAACTGAATCTTTAATTCCCTTGTTATAACAGAGAATGTCTTGAATCCTGGCTGTAGCTGCACCATCCTCATATTATGCTTTTACAGCAATTCCCCAGACTCAGGAAGGTGAAGGATGAAGTTTATAATGGTATTGAATACCAAACTGTTGCTTGATTTATTCAAGAAGGTTGTTACATACTGGGATCAAATGACAGCTTAAAAGCTCATATAATTCATCATCACCAGTTAATTTTCACTGGGTGTCCACTGGGTGCTGCGTGCTGCACGAGGCTGCCTGTCAACAGGGATGTGCTGGGTGAGGTGAGGGGACCGAAGACAACAGACACTTGTCCTGAAGGTGCTCGCTCTATAATAAGTCAGTAAATGCCCATTGTTGTTAAGCTCTGTGCACAAAATGTATGTGACTGAAGGGTTGTTGTCAGTGAATTGAGCTCCTGCTCATGTTACTATCTATGCTGCTACCAGAGCAAGTGGGGTGACACTAGCTGCACCAAGAGTGGGTATCTCCTCTGGGCCAGGTCTTTGCTGAGCAGCACACATTATGTGCGTACACTCACAGATACTTTTTGTCCCCATATATATAACTTCAAAATATTCCCATTGAATGAGATCCAGTTATCCAACCAAATGTGTGTGTACTCTGTGTCTGCTCGTGTGACACAAATCAGGCATATCCAGATGATGTGTCTAGAGCTACTGTGAACATGCTCCCTGATCCATAGATTCCGCATCGTGTTTATTCTTTCTCTGGTCTTGATCAAGATTGGATATACCTTCTCATGATCCTGCAACGTATGGCTTAAAACCCAGGTGAGTGTCTCATGATGAAGGAAGGACGGGACGGCTGTGCCGTAGCTTCTCAACTACAGTACTGGTGGAGGGAATATTGTGCTGGCTAAGGACAGTACAGAAGGTGACGTGGCAGGGACGTCCTGAACGTCTCTCGTGAGTTTTCCCTGAGCTTGGCCTGGGTTCTGTGGCCAGTGGAAGTCATACTCCAAGATGATCTGCTCAGCCTTCCCTTGTTGGTGCTTCATGGGCGCGTCTCTGAGAAGGGCTTGGGGAGGATGCTGATGCCCGGCCTTAGTTCTTCTCTGGTTGATAACCCTGACTTAGATTCAGGGCTTGCCTTAGGGTGGGACAGTCACAGCCCTTTATTTGGTAGGCTAGGGAGTTTTCTGGCAGCATCGTTTCTTTAACATCTTTGTTAACATCAGTATCCTTTTTTTGGAGGTGGTGGTGGTGGACGTCACATTCTGGTAACTGCCACCAAAAGTTGTGTCAAATGCTGCCTTTGACTCTGGCCCGCTGCCTTGCCACATTTGTTCTTGAGCTCGGGGCTCCTCTGTCTCCTTCGGTCTCATTCAAGGCTTCCTTTCACTCACTCTGCTTCTGTGGGTGGGGAGGCTTAACAGCAGCTGCCCTTTCCTGGCTGTGTTCTCTTGTGAAGGAGTTCTCTGAACTACTGAGGGGCGCTGGGGAGGCACTCGGGACAGCCTGGAGCTTTCAGCTTCCCCAGCTCCTGCTCCCACCTCATAGACCGTTCCATTTTCCAGCACTTCCCTAATCAGTGCACTGAATTTAGACTGTAACAGAGGATCTGGCAGCTGAAACTCAGCTAACATGCACACCCATCTGAATTTTGGTGGTCCCCCGTCACTGGTACCAGGGCTGTTGCTTGCAGTTGTTAACCTGGATTGTACGAGGCAGGTGGGGGCAGAAATCCAGCGCTTTTCTATTCACCAAGGCCCACTCAGGCAAGGAGGCATATTGAAATTTGTCAGTACAGAGGGGAATACCTTTCCTTGGTTACACAATAGCAACCTTATTTGATTGTTGCTGGCCAGAGCTGTGCTGCTTGCAGGTAAAAACAACTTTCATAATAGAGTTGCCTATTTTTTCCAGTTGGCTTTTACCTTGGCCAGCTGGAATGGAGTTTATTGTGTTATTGCAGCAGCTACTGAAAGCGTTAAGAAGTCCGATGTACTGACATGTGAGTAGTTTTCTACAGTTACCCTAAAATTCCAGCCTTAGTATGCACACAATCTGTGCCCCAGGAACTAATGGTACCTTTCAAGAATTTTAACTAAGCACTTTCCTACTGTTTTATGCTGATCACTGATTCTCCAGCCTGGGATGGAGTGATGATCTCATTTTCCCCATTCTTGCCTTTTCTTAGCTAATAGCGCATTTCAACAGCCTACTACTGATGAAGGTTTCCATACTAGATCTGAGTTCTTGGTTTCCAGCTTTCTGACTTGTGTCTTTGTCTTGCCAGACAGCTCTTCTCACATGGTGTGGGGCTAACAGCACACAAAGGCAGGACTGCATTCTGGGATGTACGTCACAAAGCTTTTCTGCGTCGTCCAGGTGTGTCAACATGCGTATTAGGTCGAAACCTAAGAGCACCGCATGCTTCTTAGTGCGGAGTCTACGTGCATGCTTTGTGGTTGTTGAAAGCTGTAATCAGTCTGTAAATTCTCTGGGAGAGTTCTGCAGTTTCACGTCTCGGGTTTTCAGTGTATGCTTTTCGTAGCTCTTAACTACCCTATCTTTCCTGTAGCATACATTGCTTAATGTTTGTAGATGCTGAACTTGGTTAAATGGAGTATATCTGACATGTTATTTAAAAAGATAATTCTTGAATATGCCTTATCCCATCTTGATAGACAATGGGATGTTTTTTAAGACTAATAATTATTTTTCACCTTTTCCTATCAACCTTATGGTGAAACACTAGCAAGTTCTAAGAAATGTCTAACCAGTGGTCTGAAGACTGAAGTCTGATCCAGCAGTTCCACTCCTGGGTATTTATCCAGAGAAATTCAAAACACTGATTAGAAAAAATATATGCACCCCTGTGTTTACTGCAGCACTATTCATTATAGCAAAGATGTGGAAACAACCGAAACGCCCATCAATAGAGGATTGGATAAAGAAACTGTGCTGCATTTATACAATGGAGTATTATTCTGCCATTAAAAAAAAAAAAGAAATCTTACCATTTGCAACAACATGGATGGACCTAGAGAATATTATGTTAAGTGAAATAAGTCAGATGGAAAAAGACAAATACCATATGATCTCCCTTATATGTGGAATCTAAAGAACAGAATAAATGAACAAACAAAACAGAAATAGACTCAGAGATATAGGAAAAAAGAACTGATAGTTGCTAGATAGGAGTGGGGACCGGGGAGAAGGTGAAGGGATTAGAAAGTACAGATAGGTAGTCACAAAGTAGTCAGAGGGATGTGAAACACAGTGTGGAGGATATAATCCATAATGTTGTAATGACTATGTAGGTGCCAGATGGGCACTGGACTTATCAGGAGGATCACTTCATAGACTGTGTAGATGCCTGACCACTGTGCTGCACACCTGAAGCTGAAGTTGAATACTATTGAATGTCAACTATAATTAAATATATATACTTAATTATACATATATATGTATATATAGCCATAGGATGTGGAGTACAGCATACGGAATATAGTCAATAGTATTGTAAGTTATATACGATGTCAGAGGGGTAGTAGATTGGGGAGGCGGGTTATCACTTTGTGAGGGGTATAAATGTCTAACTATTATATTGCTTTATACACCTGAAACTAAAAAAAAATAATAATAAATACAAGACTGAAGTATGAGTAGTTATCTACCTGATGTTACTTTGCTATTGTTTTGGGAATTGAGTACAGCTTCTGTTTGTTGAGACATAGCACAGTAAAAGTAGGGGTCTTCAAAGTTTTGGTGCCCACTAATTGATTCTTTAAAAAACAAAAGAAATGCCTTTTATATCTTAAAAAAAAACCAAACATATTTGTCCTGAATATACCCATTATTACCTATTAGAAAACTCAGGATTCTTCAAAAGAACATGAAGACATTACATTGTTCCTTGCAAAGTTACCATATAAGTATTATAAAAATTTCAGCATGTAAATAGGTTTTTGGAAGATGCTTCCTTCGTGTTCTCTTTTTATTGAATTAATATGTTTTCTGTCATACAGAAACACTGTTTAGGCTGTTTATCTTCTGTAAAATATAGGTGTATATATATTCATTTATATATACTTATCATACAATTATAAATGATTTTAAGCAGAGGGCAGCTTTGTCAGTTGAGTCGGAGGAAAAGCGTTCGTACAGCAAATAGAATCCCATCTTCATGGTGCGAGGACTGTGTGGTCTTTCTATGAGTAAAGCTCGCAGACAGCTGTCCTTAATGAAACCTGCTGCCGTAAACCGGCAATATTCTGATCTCAGATGAGTGAGCGGTAGGCGCCTATTATCCAGGTAGATTTCACTAGAAACTATGATGTACAGTAGCCGACATTCATGTAAGGATAGAAACAAGCATTAGAGTAAAGCTACCTTTGGGGATATAATCAAGATTCTTGTTATTTATTGGTTTACTGTCTGGGGACTTTTTAGAAGCACATGAAAATCTTAAAATGCCGATTACTTTTCTTAATCTTTACTTTTATTTTTCCATCAAGTTGTAATTTTTCTGAAAAAATGAAAGGTAATGAATGTTTGTATATTTATTTGTAAACTTTCATCTACAAGAAGGTTTTAGGTTGATTTATAGAGAAACAAACAAATAAACCTGGTAACACAGAATAAAAAATACAAGCCAAATAGTAAACCGGAAAGAAATGGGAGGACAATTGGGCCGGCAGGGTGAGGAAAGGGAAGAACAGGTGGGGAACCACGAGGTTAAACCGCCTTAGACCCGTGAGGCTCCATCATGCTCTCTTTTTGCCAGTGCAGGTCCTGATGCCCAGGGAGGTGCAGGAAGTTTCTCATGATCAGAGACCCTGGAAACACTGCCTCTGAATTCAAACCCTGTGGTTGAATTCAGAGTTGGTAGGCATCACCACCTGCTGCTGACAGCAACTTGTGTGGGAAGCAGCTGGGCACAAATTGCTTCTGATGTAAAAGCGACCAGCCCATCTAGTTTGCCTGGGACTGTCCTGGCTTTCAAACTGGAGGTGCCACAAACCAGCCCCTCCCTGCGTCATGAGCAAAGCAGGGTGGCTGGCTGCCCCAGGAAGGAGAGAAATTTAGGCAGTTACAAAGTGGTCCTCCACTGGCGGGTGTGGCTGGGTACTTTTTCTTTCCTCCTGATTGCATGACACAGTGTCACCCCTCAGTGACAATGAGCTCCTGCCTCACAAAGCTGAGCTGCCACTTTCTGAGGTCCACCTCAGGCGTGCACCTGGCAATGGTCTCTCTACTGCTGCTAATGTATCGTTTCTTTTTTTCCAGTTAAATGTGTTGTCTTTTGGGTCACTTGGGCTCTGGGTAGTTTAGGTATATTACATGCATATATACCATACATAGTTGTTAGTGGGCCTTGGTATAAGCTATTAACGTTTTATAACAATGGATCCCAGCATTTATCCCATGGCTAAATAAAAGTTTATTTTTTATGTGATAGTATGAGGTGATCCTTTCATGCCAGTGAGAGACTCCCTCCTGCTGCCCTGCCGATCCCTTCTGTTTGGTTTCTGTAGCATATTTCCCTCTGCTATAGTCAGAGCTGGGTTGCTGCCAAGTACAAGAGAGAAAGGATAGGGAGGGCACGCCCATGTCCTAAGGCCTAGAGAGGGCCGAAGTAATTGCTGCTCTCAATACTTCACACTAACATGGATACATAGTGGAACCAAATTGCAAGGAAGGCAGGGAAGTGGGTTAGCCAAGTGCCCAGGACAAAGGGGAGAATGGATTGTGAAAAGCTAGCACTCTCTGCCTCCAGGCTCTACTTAAATATGTTTAAGCATTCTAAATGTTCTTTATCAAATGAAGAAAAATGATTGATTTTCCAAACAATTTCTAAACTTTTATCATCTTGTTTTGGGAGAAAGTACTTCCAACCCCTGCCACCTGGTGTTTAGTTTGCAATAATGAAAACTGAATTACTGATGAAATGCTGTTAGATGTGTGATATCATCATAAGACAATCCACTCCATCCTGTGAGTTCCCAGTCATGTAGTCACAGAATTTGGTTGGGTTTTTCAAATTGATCAATGTTCTAAAAAAATGTCACAATTCCAAAATATGTTTCAATATATTAATATATACAATTAATACAGTGAAGATGGGAAATACAATATATGATGAAAGAAATAATAAGCTCAAAGAAGTAAATAAAAAAATTCAGAAGGTTCTTGGAGGAGAACTAAGAAAACAGGGAAAAAATGCCAGGAGCTTCCAAACGGTGTTAGGATGCAGGGGCCACCCAGGTCTGCCCTCTGCAAAAGGTTTGCATCAAGCTGATGAACAGAGTTGTCCATTAGTACATTTATTTTAGTCTATTTTAGCCTAAATTTACAACAATAAATAAAGTAATATAATTTTATTATATTAATGAATATTGAAGTAAGATAAAGCTGTTATTGTACATACATGCATATTAGACATATTTATATAATAAAACACCATATATATTGTATATTTTCTACCACTGTCCTGTGTGTGTGCTTGTGTTTATAGATGATAGAGTAGCAGAGTTACTGGGCACCCAGTAAAATCTTTGTAACTAACTATCCCTGGGAACAGTAATTTCAGTTTGTACCAAGTCATTTCCCACCCTCCCTCCTCCCGCACCCCCGCCAATGTTCTATTTAGATCATTTTGTTACTGACAATTTTAAATCCTAAGCATTTAATTTTGATTTTTTTTGTATGTGTACAATATCCATTTGAACTGACTAAATGGCATGAGAATTCTTTAATTTTATTAAATTTGATTTATGTAAAGAGACCAGCAACGCCGATGATTTGCACATTGTCACCGATTATATGCTATAGCACAATGTTGCTTCTGTTGCTGCGCCAGCAGCCACAGTTAAAGTGTAGTTATTACTAAGCTACATTGTCACCCAGGTTTAAAAAAAAAAATTACCAAAAGAAGTTCATACTATTGACTCATTACTCCCATATTTATTATTCTTATTGAAAATCATGAGATCTAATTCATTGGTTTCCTTCCTGATTGAAAATATTTGAACCTAAAGCACAGTATTTCTTAAGACATTTGTAGCTATTCATCATGGATATTAGAATTACAACCATGCTGCATTGTATGCGCAATGATTTTTTTTTAAATTCTTTACACACTTGGTAAGCGGGTGACCAATGCTATCCAGATTTGGAGATGTTGAATGTTCATAAAACTGGTATTTGAAATTTTGATGTGTATTGCATTCGTTACTGAATATCAAGACTACATTTTTTTTTGCTCATATAGAGTGAGTTTAAAATGGGGTCTTTTGTAGAAGCACCCATCCTGTTTAGAATGATATAACAGATGCATGAATGTTCACATATCAAACAAAATGCCAGCTTTCTGTAGAAAAGAGGTGTCAAAAAGTTTCTTTGTACCTTTAACACATGTGATTATGTAGTACAAAATGCAGAGTTTGTAAAATTTCTTGAATATACAGGCAAAAAAATGAATAATTCAAAACAACTCATAAGTTCTACATTGTATTGTCCCTTTATAACGCAGGCGAAGGGAGCAGCGTGCTCCCAATAGAGCTGAATTTGCACAAGTTACACCTCTGAAAATGCCAGATGGTCTATGGTCTACTTTGAGAGCTGTCACATATGTAAAGATTTGAAAAAAGAAAGACAGCTGAATGAGAGCAGTGGGTCATTAAAGGGAGAGCGAGGGTCCCCAGGCATCACTTGTGTTTTAAGAAGCATTGTGTCGTTCCTATATTAGCATGCTTTTTTTTTTTAAAGCCATACACAACTTTTACACAATAAGGACAAAAAAATCTGTTTAGAGCCCAGTAGTCATAGTTTAATCAGATGGTTTTGTTCTTTGAGAATAAAATCATGTTTCTGACTTGGGTTTAGTTACAATTTTGCTGTAAGATTCAAATTACACCCATGAAAAATTTTCAATGAAGTTAAAATAACGTCTGTTGAGATACAAATACATCTAAGGTTTATTCAGTTTTTATTTGATTTATGCATCTGACAAAATAAAAAAAAAAAACTAAGAAAGTTTTAATGTTGAATAAGAAAAAACTGGAGTGAAGAGGTAATACTTGCTTAGCTGACCATAATACAAACGATAGTAAAAATAATTAGGTGACAGTGAAACAAAAATGAATGTACTATCATTTATCTGTCAACAGAAGTAGATATCATTTTGAAGACTGATATGTAGATAAATCATTAAGGATATGTTTGAATATCACTCCAGCCATACCCAGTAATTTGCAAATAGTCAATTTTGATAGCAGAAAAAGGTCAGATCTGTCAGGTTTAGAATATGGTGGCAAGACATAGTTGTCTTTTACCACCTTTATTTTTGTTAAGAATGTTTAACTATTCCATGGTAATTTTAAACTTATCTTGTATTATGGAATATGACCGGACATTTTTGATTGATAAGAAGTCTCCTAGCATTGGTCAATGACATTTCAACTTAGCGGAGCTCTCAGATTGCTTCAACTATTCTTTTCAGAGAAAAAGTGGCCCAACACATTCCATTTATTTGGTGAGATTACTGGAAAAGTGCTCTGAAAAGAACGCCAAATTAGGTTTAACTGTCTTTTTTGGCATCCTTTTAAATAAATATGCATAACTAGCTTTATGTTCAGTAGCAGTCATTAGGATGTCATTCTATTTAGTACAAGAAGTTACAGGAGCAGCAAATTAATCTCTAGATCAAATGATTGCTCACCCGTAATAAATAGATCTCCTTTTGCAGATGCCTCTGTTGCTGATTTTAGTTATGAGAAGGGCGTATATAGCTTTTAACAGAGAAGTAATCTTTTCATCTTTTTTTCCTTTTCATCAGAAGTTAGGAGAAAAACAAAATATTTTGATACATTTTATACCATTATTTTGTGATTTTAATTTTTAGACAATTACACTTTGTTTATTACTAAACTGAAAAACTAAAAGAGTTCTTATATTAGTTTTATAAATCAGGTATTAATATTAATAGACTTGGTATGAAAGCATGCTTTTTAAGTAAAAATATGCATTTTAAAGTAAATATATATGCATTCATGAGTAGAATATTTTGATAAGTGAAGATACTTTTCTTCAAGAGACATAGGATATGTGAACAAAGACAGAGGTAAACGATGTGTGCCAAAACCATGCTAAATGCAAACTGTCTTCTTTGTTGGAAATATATACCCCGCCTCAGTTAGTCTCCAGGTGGCACATAATCAGTGCCTTTTAGACATCACCATTTGCGTGTGTAACTGTATGGCTTTGCAGGCAATACATTTTCTAAGTTGAAGAGTTCTAATATTCAGATTTAATTTACATTTCACAACTACTCATAATCATAAATGGAAAAGAGGATTCATTAAAAGAGCAGTTTTAGATTTTGAAATCCTAGGAAATTATAAAATAGTAAACTCTGACAATGAATGGCTTTTGTTGTTCTGTTGTTTTTAATTGAAATGCTATGATTGATAGCTTTGCTTAGGAGCTACCCATTCAAGATATATGTTCATTTTAATAATCTCATTATTTAACCAGTATAAATAGATAACTTTTGGGGAGAGACCAGGGCTCTCAGCTGCAAACGCTAGAATTCATTTTGGCTCACTTAAAGAGATAATACATTTATTAGCAGCACAGAGATTCTCCCAAGAGTTACACAGCCAAGGCTCATGCCGTTGACGGTCTGCTCTGCTGGGAAGTGGCCATCAGACACCATACCCGCTGCCAGGACCGTCAAGGTCTTTTTCACTGTCTGTGCCGAGAGACTCCAGCTCGCTGGTGTGGCTGCATCGCACATGGGTCATTTCTGCACGGAAATCATACTTCTGCTTGGTAGGACTTCGGTCACATATCTGCCTCCTAGCCGCAGAGGAATCTAGGAGTGGAATAGAGGAACTGGCCAGAATCAGTTAGGTGTTCAGAAATGCTGGCGTCACAAATGATGGCTGGTTTTATTCTGCTGCGTTTATGATTCATTATCCAAAGAGTCAAATTAGTTTGTCCTTCCTTAGTGTCAAGCTATTAAAATAGCCTCTTATATTTTTCTTTTAAGCTAAAGAACTTTACTTTTCATGTATAGGCATTTAATATATCTGGAATTTCTTTGCATGGGGTATACATGCACTTACATTGCGCATACACATAGGCGGATGTGTGAGGAAGTCCACCTGTATGTCTATGCTTGGACCAGCACCAGACTGCTTTAGCTATGGTCATTTTAAAATAAGGCTTTATATTTAGTAAGTCACCTCCTACAATCCTCTTTTTCTTCCTTAAAATTTCCTTCATGATTCTTGATCACTCTTCCTTATAAACTTTTGGATTAGCTTGTCAAGTTCTATACAAATGTCTGTTGGAATTTTTATGGCAATTACACTAAATAAATAAATTGGAGAGAATTGATACACTACCAGAATTAATACATTTATACTCTCCATTTATTAGGGTTTTCGTTTATGTCCTTCAGTAATGTATAATTTTTGTTATAACATCTATGCCCATTTTTTTCTAGTTTAATTCCTACATACTTATAATACTACATACTTATTAATTCCTACATACTTTCCTGTTTTGTGGTTGTTGTTGGCTTTTTTTTTGTTTTGTTATTGTAAAAAGTTATTGGTTACTGTTGGCATAGAGAAACTTTATTGATTTAATGTGATTGATCCTGTAAATATCTTGCTAAATTGTTAGTTTCTCAAGATTTATAGTTTCTTAGATTATATACACGTATCAGAAATTTTGCTGCTTCTTTTTCAGGACTCAGACCTGTTATTTCTTTCTTGTGCTTATAGCATTCACCAGGACCTCTAGTGTAATGTTCCATAAGAGAGGTGAAGGTGGGCCTTGTTTTTCTGGTCCTGACCTAGATGGGGGCACTTCTCATCTGCTAACATTTAACTGTGTAGATGTGTTTTATCAGATTAAGAAAGTACTCTTCTATTTCTAACGTCTTATAAGTGGTTTATTTTAAAATCAAATTAAGGAATAAAGATAGAAATTGGGTCTTCTCCAGGGTTTAAAATGGAATTAAAAAGAAAAACAACTATATTTCTCTACTTCTGTCCAGCTTTGGTACCTGAATTCACTTTTTTTTATTCCAAAAGATAATTGAGTGGTTTACCATTATCAGGGATAGTGAAGTGAGACTTCTGTGTCTCTGGCACGCAGAGGACCCAGTACATAAAAAACAAACCACTTTTGTTGTTGAATGAGTGGTGGATTATTTTTTTCAGCTTTCTAATTTAAATTTGCTTAAAAAACAAAACACTTTTTGTCTTTTTGTATCCCATGTGTAAATGTAAAGTTGCCTCTGAGGACCCTTTTCTCATTTTCCCTTTTAGGAAGGATGCTTTCTCTATGTTTATTTGTTATTGTTTATGTTGTTTATTATTTAGGTTACATTTAATAGTTTTTGTTATTATGTCCATGTTTATTCGTATTTTCCTCTTCATTTTTAGTATCATGGGTGAAAATCCCAAAAAGTCTGTTATGGAATGTATTTGGTTATTTTCCAATATTAATTTCTGTTTTCACTTTTCCTGTTTTTTAAATTAGCTCAACCTCAGCGCCTGCCTCAGCGTCAAACTTCAGCACAGGAACCGAGTGAGGAGGAAACAGGCAAGATGAAGGAGTGCCACCAAAGTCTGCGCAATGGCAACGGGATTCCTCACGGGGCCAGACGTGCGCCTGCAGACACTCGGAGACTTTCAGCACCTGTTACTCAAAAAATGCACAGAAAAATTCAGTCTAGTTTGTCTGTGAACAGCGATATCAATAAGAAGAGTAGGGTAAATGCTGTCTTTTCCCAAAAGCCAGGCTCTTCACCTGAAGGTAAGTTTGAAATATATGCATATTTTATTTGACCAGGTGTCAAATCGTATTCACTAATAATTATTTGATCAAGCAAGCGCAAAATAAGAACCTTGCTTATCTGTTAGACAAACATGAATTTGGTAAAATGCAACTTCATCCTCCCCCCCCCCCCCCCCCCAAAGGAGAGCACAGGCTATGAAGGAAGTTGGGTAGCTGACATCCTGCTTTTAGGTTATGGTCTCCTCCAGTGATAGTCATTGTTTTATAACTGCTTTCCTTTTTAAAATACCACATTTAAAAAGACGAATACAACGTTGTGGTGGTGGGTGAATGTACATGAGGATATTTTCTGTTCCTGATTCAATATGTTTTTCTGTGGTTGAGATAAGATTAACTGCTTGTATTTTTGTCTTGAAAATCAGTTCTTAACTATGCATATCTTAAACCAAAAAAAGCTTTGGTAATTTCCATGTTCTTGCCAGGGAGTGGGCTGGGGGTCTCTGTTGCTTGATTGACCAGCCTCCCCCCACCATGGTGCTGCCACCAACTGCCCCATCACCCCGCCCATGCCCAGCTCACTGTGGTCTTGCCTTCTGCTCCTCTCAGGAACTCGTTATTACCTCTTCAATTCTGCCTCATCCTACCCTTGGCCAGGTGAAAGTCAGGTTAAATACTACGAACCTGAGAAAGCTTTCCTTTATTGTAACACAAACCCATGTGATGACAATGGGTTTAGAACTTACACACTTTTTTTAATAAAAATGGCTTGCTGTATTATATTAACAAAGGACCAGTCTCCCCCCAGATTTCAGGTCCTGCCTTCTCCCAGCATGTCCATGTTCCTCTGCTCCCCCTTCGCCCCCTCAGCTGTTCTTGAGCCTCAGGACACTCAGGTATTCCGCCCGATGTATATGCAATGTGTGTGTATATGTATCTTTTTCTTATTCCCTTTACCTCTCTATTTTAATTGTCATGACCTCTTAAATAAGGGAACTTTTGTGGATGCCTCTGTGAAATTGGCCATGCTTATGCATAGAGATAAATTGAGTTGTAAATAGGAAATTGTACTGAGAGTTACCGGTAATGAGTGGGAGAAAGGACATTGCATTTTGGTTACAGGTGTCTCAAACTCAAGTGTTAGGCTGATCAAATGATATGATAATAAATGGTCTGCATAGTTCCAGGTCAGTGACACTACTTTCCAAACTAATTAGATTGAAAGGGGCATGATTGACACTTTAAAATGAGTTTGACATGTTAGCCGCATGGTCATCTCTGAAGTATAGAGAGGCTGTTAACTAACGGGCTCTCCAAGGAGGTGGGAGGCAACGCAATTTTCTTTAAAGGGTCTTTGCTTCTTAGGTGATCGGGTGAAATAACTGAATGCAATTGAAATCCACTTGTTTTATACATTTGAATTTACTTATCATGCCCCTCATCTCTTATTTTCCATTTGATATTTACTTATTATCAAGAATGGAAGCATTTGCATATCAATCCAACTTGAAATTGCTTATGGACTTTTTATAAAATTTTTCATTATTTGCTTCTAATATCATGTGTGAATTTATTTCTGATGTAAGAATGCAGCTTCACAAGCAATATGTGAAGGAAGAGGAAAATCAATAGCATGTAAATGAAATGTAGTTCTACAATCCCTCTTTCTCTTGCTCTCCCTTTTCCTGTCTTCATTTTCCCCTTTCACATGCACGCTCACACTTATGGCCCACCATAAAGATGGGTAAGAGGGGTCTCTTGTAATCCTGATCTATCATAAAATCTGTTCCAGATTGGGATTGGGGGGGCACGAAGAGCATGAAACACAAATGAATATGACTAAATATATTGGCAATGTCCTATCTATAACTTTGCTATTAGGCTATAGAGCTTAGCCAGTTGTAGGTTTATTTTATTTTGATTGTTTGAATAGATGAAAACTCCATCATCCAAGATCATATTTTCTCAGAGTTCGATGTCTTCACGCTTTTTGCTGCTATTCAAGATTGTGACCTAAAGTTTTGTTGTTTCTTCTGATTTTCAGTTTTGAAGTTAAGTTTGTTCTCTGGCAATGTGCTATAGTTAAACAACAAACAAAAAACAAGTATAGAATTTGTAGATGACAAATTAAAAGGAAAACATTCTTAGCTCTGCCATCAGCTAGCTAGGGAATTGGGTTTCTCTGAGGCTGCTTTTTCTACAAAATGGTGTGGATTAGAAATCTTCAGAGTAAGTTTTGGTTCCAAGATTCTGTAATGCTCTCTTTCCAGCAAAGCTCCTTCACTGTCAGGAAGGACTCTTGCTGTGTGGTCCATGTGAGATCCTTGGCCAAGGAGAAATCTAATACCTGCGGAGTAGAATAGGGCAACCGCAGAAAGGGTTTTCATGAATAGGTAGCATCTGTATTTCAAGAGGCCTATATTTCAGAACGGTAAGTCTTGAACAGTCTCAATTTGTGACATGAATAAAAATGGATAGAAATTATTTTTAAAGCAATAACAATAAGGAGATTTAATAGCTAGAATTTTCTCACATCCCTGTTTTTCTTTTTGTTTCACATTTTTCTTAAGTCTTCAACATCTGTGCCTGTTCTTCTTACAGCAAAATGAGTAGTAAAATATTATTCACTAAAAACCTCAAAAACAGCTAACCATGCCCAGTGCTTTTTTTTCTAGGTAGGTGGTGCTTGTGGTTATGATTTCTGTATTGCACATAAATAATATTAACAAGTAAAGGGGAGTTTTTCTGGTTCAGATGATGGAAATCAGTATTTAACCAGTTCCTAGTGTTTTAGTAAGAGCAGTAAGGACTTCTTTGCAAAGTTTGGAAAAGATTGCTGAGATATGTGCCCGTTGCTCATCCAGAGGAAGGCTAGACGTGGCCACATAACTGAGGCAGTGTGTTGGTGACATGTTTTCGTGTGTCTTTACCTGTGGCCCACCTGAGGCCTGAGGGCAGATACACATGTGCTCCATCCCACTTTCTTTTTAATCTGTGCTGATTCCTGTAGTCTGTTACCTATATCCGTTCTACTAAGTATCGTTCTACCCGCTGTGCTCACAGGAACTCATGTAACCCTCCCCACAGCACTGTAATTCTATGAACTATATGTAATTATCTGATTGTAAACGAAACTGAGGAACAGAGAGGTTAAGGGAATCCACCAAAGATAGTTGACACATGATAGAACTGAGATTTAAACCCAGATAATTTTCGCTCTACTGTCTATGCTATTAACCATGGATATTTTGCCTTATTAAAGTCCTTATTAAAAAGAAAAAGGTGATTTACTGGCCATTCCAATGTTGCATTGAATGTTGGTGTTACAGCTGCAGGTGAGGTAGGGATCTTACAATTAGTATAGACTGGCCTTCTTGAAGCCCTTCCTACTAAAATTTTAAAAGCAATCCTCACACCTGTATCCAGGGTTCATTTTCCTTCCCCACCAGACTCCAAATTACTGAAAGACTGGACTATGTCTGAGTCAGTTTTTCTTTTTTTTCCTTTTTTTAATTTACACTGCCCAGTGCATTAGCTTCAAAGAGTTTCCCAGGAGTTATTAAGTGATACAATGTTTTATTCCAAACCACTTTATCCTACACTTCCTTGAAACTGGCACTGGAAAAAATGTCTCATATTCATTTAAAAAATGTTCTTTTAAAAAGTTCCTTTTTTACAATACAGGGAAAAAATACCATCTAGGAGAATAGTGTCCATTTAATTTAAAGGTTTTTAAATTAGTAGATTTCTACTTGTTTTGTTTTATTAAATATTTTCATACGTACTTTAATTTTCTGATTTCATCACCCAGGTGTAGAGTTTTGAGACTAAATGTTTAAGATTCTTGACCTTTGAAATAATTATAGTATAATTTAGTATCATATAACATTCAAATTGCCAAGGGTTTTCATCAGACTCTTAAGACACTTCTTAGAATAGGAATGGTGAATCCTAAGACATTTTAGGTGTGCCAGTTGCAACTATATAGGAGTTTGTGTAAAAATGAAGTGGCAACAAAGATACTTTTAGAAGAGACTTGATGCTTTCAGGAATATTTGATAATGCACACTGCGTGTTGACATTGTAGATTCAATATGTATAGAGAAATGCACATCTGACCCGCAGCTCACTGGACACAAACGATGCACACGAGCATCAGGGCTTCGTGAACGCGGCGCTGCCTGAGTCGGGCTCGTTTCCAGACCCACGGAGGCTCTGGAACGGTCTGCGCGGGTTCACAGCTGGCTCTCCGCCGCCGGCAACGTGTCCTTGCGGAGTGGCCTCACTTCCCCGCGCCGCAGTGTCTGAGTAGTGGTAGCGACCTCACAGGATTGTTTGAAGGCGAGTGGAGTTGATGCGGCCTTCACTGAGCGAGAGCACTGCCTGGCCCGCCGAAGCATCTGAAACGGTAGCTCCTGTTTGGGCCTCGTTATCAGCGGCGCTCAGAAGGGGTCGCAAGGCCAGCTTCCTGCAGGAGGCAGTGTCGCGAGGACACCTGGGATCAGGTGAGCTTAGGGAGTGGAGCGAGGCAGTCAAGGCGGAAGGGGCCTCATGAAATAATGCATTTCGTTCCAAGAGCCAGAAGCTGCATTAGGAGAAATGATACTCGAAATGTGAGAAGGAACCAGGCCACAGGCAGCAATTCTGAAGGGATAGAGCCAGTTGTATATGGCTTCCCTAAAGGACACCGTTTTATATCAGTTACACTGTCTATTTCTTTCAAACGTTATATTTTCTTTCTTTTCTCTCCATGATGCAGAAATGCCACAGCCAAGTCATGTGACACCGGGACGCCTTCTCACCTGTGAGAGCGCTGCCCCTGCATGCTGGTTACCTTTACAACCTTTCTGTGCTTTAGCCAGGAACTATTACCACAGATAAAGCCAACGAACCCGGTTAGACTTATGGACCTTGGGGTGCTGATTAGCTCTCCAGGAAGCCTGTGGACCTATGGAGGGAATTCAGCCCAGCCCTCTGAGTTTACGGGTTCTCGATCCTTCCTTTCCTTTAAAGTAGTCTTTTGGCTTCTTACCTCTGTGACCTTTCTCTCCTTTTTAGCCTCCCCGCCCTCTCCCCTTTTCAGTGTGTTTCCCCCTTGTATTCCTAGTGTAGCATTTTTATTCAGCATACCGTAGAGACACGGCATCACCCTCAGTAGAAGTACAGCCATGACTCTGGGTGACAGTCTGGGTGGTTATGTACCCCAGGTGAGCAGGACAGTTTGAAAAGCTCACTAGGTGGTCACATGGTTCCTTAGGAATCCCTGGTAAAATGGTAAAAGTATCTTTCTTTGACCTCATGGCCTCCCCTTCTCTCCTGGTCTGCACACCCTGACCTGGTCCCTTGACATTGTACCTTCACTGTGGTGCTGGGGGGCCCTGCACACACAGTTAAGTAACACAGCTCACTGTCTTTGCTTGTCAGCCTACAGTGTTTTCACAGCTTTCTTTGCCTTCTTGACCTGTGCACATACTTTTCAAAATTTAACTCAGACATCATATTCTGATGCCCCAATTTGGGGCTAACTGCCCCTCTTTTGGGTCCCCACAGTACAGTACCCTCCACATGCAGAATGGTACTGCAGTTTCTCTGTTGTTCTGTCTGTCTTCCTACACTGAAACATGATCTCATTGAAGGCAAAGACCCTGTCTGTTCTTCTCTTAATTCCCAGCGCACAGCCTGGCGCCTGGCTTATCATGAGCACTCAGCAAATCCTGAAGCAAGGAAGGAATATAAACTGGAGGGCATTGATGCTTATTCTTTCACGTGCTCTACTCATTATGACGGAAACCTCAGGAAAGGCTGAAATCCTCAAGGAAGAGAATGTGGAGAGACAAAAGGGAGTGCAAATATTTGATCTAAAAGAAAGGCAAAAGTAAACTCAGCTGAGGCAGCATTGGAACTCCGAGCCCCCTGCCTCCCACCCCATCCAGTGTTCTCATTGTTCTGTGTAGTTTTCAGTCAGCTACACATCCCCAAATCCCAAAACCAGCAAAATATTAGAAAATCGAAATTTAAATTTAAATGGTTCATTCTTAATTTTAGTAGTATTGTAAAATTTTATTCATATTTTTCCACATAAAAAGTTCTTGGTCTTCCCTGTAATTGTGGAAGTACTAGTATTTTAGTGGAAGGATAAAAATAGGGCTCTATGATATGACCATAATGCTATAATCTGAGCTTCCAGAAACCAATTTTCTGGGACTTTGGCAAGATATGGTGCTGCATTCCTCAGAACACTCAATTTGCTTGGATGATGTTTCGTTCTGTTGTGTTCTGTTTTCTCAGGCACAGTGCCTTCTATATCCCATGTCAGAGTAACTGGGGGGGAGAAAGGCTTGGAATCCTGCTTTCTGGTGTAATATTTGCCAGTTCATTGTAAAACAGGATTTTAATAAATTTTACTGCTCAGCCAACAAACTGAATGGAACAACAGTAACACAAAGAAAATGGTGTGTGTGTGTGTATGTGTGTGTGTGTGTGTGTGTGTAGAGCAGGCATGATCAAAGTTGAATATGCCAAAGTATAAATCATTCTGCAATTATAAATCATTGCTTTTTATTTACTCAAGATAGTTAATCAACTGTTTTTAAAAAAATTAATTATCTATTCAAAGTATTTATAAGTAGAAAGTGTTAATCTAGGGCTGAAAGTAAATATTTAAATATACTTCCTTAGGAAAATAGGTTAACTATATAAATTATGACTTATAGTAAATTATTTTTATACCCATCCATTTTATGAGGAGGAAAGGAAAGATTTTACAAGGTCCTGAAATGTATATAATTTAATATCTGTAACATAGAAACACCTCACAATATGTGTCAAATCTGAGATCTCTTCTTGTATGATAGCTGACAGCTTTGCAGGCCATGTTAAGGAAGAGGTAGACACCATCAGCTGTGTATGGATCCCACCTCTCGTTTTGGGTTTTGTAGCCAAGCTGTTTTAGGCCACTGCTCTAAGAATTTAAAGTAGCTTAGCATTCACTCAGGAGATGGGTGGGGAGGAAATAAAACAATGGAGATACAGATAGACTGGCCAAGAAACTTTGGGGTGTGGGGTGTCAGAGCAAAGAGACTATTTAGAAAACCAGCTTCAAAATAATAGACTAAATGAAAGAATCGAACAAATCTTCTGACCCTATTAATACAGCAAGGTCTTAATTTTTAATTTGTACAGTGATGAAACATTTAGGTGCTCTTTTTAGTAGGCCAAACAGCAATAGGTAGTAGAGTAGGGAGGCCTTCTAGGACGGATGTGTGGTGTCATCACCAAGAGCTGTGCCAAGGGCAGGCAGTGGTTCTATTTTTGGGACTGAGTGAGGGGTCCTGGTCTGGGGTAATGCTGCATAGAAGTGGAGCAGCAGTCAGATGTGCATCCTGAGCAGGACTGCCGTTCATTTCCTAGTTCCATTAGTTGGGGACATGAGTAGAAATGAGGAAAGCATGAGGACAGCTGAATGTAGTTTGGGTCTGATCATGAGTTGAGTTTTAGACCTGTTCAGTTTCAAATGATGGCACACAATCCAGGGGCATTCAGAAATACACACTGGAGCTTGAAAGAAGGAGTCAGAAGCAAGTGTACTACTTTGTTTTCTTAGAGGGGATATTTGAACCTGGATCTACATGAATTTTCCTAAGTAGAGATTTAAGAGAAAAGGTCAGATGGATGAGAACAGAGTGACTCAGGGATCACTGGAGGCCAGCCAGCTTGATGGGATGGGGAGGTGGGTTCAGCTTCAGTGCCTGGGAGATAATGCGTGGAAAGTTCAGACTTTTCTCCAGAGGTGATGTCAGGTAGAATAAGTCAGAGTGAGGCCCTGGCACTGACAAGATAACCTAGGGGAAAGGTCAGAGGGCAAAGAAAAGAGGAAGATTATCTGGCTGAGAGAAAAATAATAAGAAAGGTCACAGAAGAAACAAATGGGAAAGGGGATGTTATGGAAGCCAGGAAAGGGGTGTTTTAAGAAGAGGAGGGGAATTGCAACAGATGCTGCCCCCGATACTACTGACACCTTCCTTAGGATGAGTCCTGAAATGATTCTGTTGGACTTAACAATGTGGGTGTCATTTGGTGGTTTAATTAAGAGCCATTTTCATGGAGAAGCCAGACTGATACAGGCTGTGCAATGTGAGGAAACACGATAGCTCCAGAAAGACCAAAGCCCATGGTCAGGGAGGCTGTTTTGTGTTATTGTGTTTTAATATGGGAAAGGTTTGAGTATGTTCACATTTGGGTGGGAAGGATGCAAGAGGGAAAGTTTGAAGCTTTTAAGAAGGTTATAATGATACCTTCTAGACAAGCCGGCATAGCATTTCTATAGAGTTTAGATCTAGAGCTCAATACACTGAATTGTGTGACTGCACAGCTGTTATCACAGCAGCAGCACTGAGCAAGCACAGTGGCCTTTTCTGAATGGATAACCGAGGTGACTCCACGCTGCATGGGTGTGTGGTTCACTCATCTCAGAAGCCTTTGAGTAATTTCTACAGAATGACTTTGTATGGGGGACTGTAACGTTTAAAATGATTTGAAAGTCTGTCTCAAATCCTGCTCCTACCTCATTCCAGAGCAGTAATTGCATTTGAATGTATGGCGTTGACAGGGCAGACTTTTAGGATCCGGAGTTCCAAATCTTTGACCTTTTTCTTTTGGACCGTAAGTTGATGGAAGTTGAAAGCTTCTTTTACTTTAGGTTGTTAAGGGCCCTGATTGAATTTAATAATAGCTTTAACACATAATGTAGTATTAGAAAGGAAATAAAACATAAACAAGTAAACAAGCAGCGAGTGTTAGAAGAAAAGTGTAGGAAAGATGAGCAAGGAAACCATTGCATAATTCAAACAAATAGAAAACAGTAGCTTAATTCAAAAATGTATTTAAAATAATTCATGTTTTCTTGTGAAGTGAAAGGCCACATTAAAAGACTTGGAAAGGTTGAGACGTAACCTGTAATAAATTGAATTTTGATTAATTGTAGTAGTCTCTTACACAGTGATTCTGATCATTTTTGGTTCATGGGCTTCTTTGAGAATCCGACAAAAATGTTCCAGAACCATGGGAACAGAATCCTGCTCATCTTGTGCATTTCCTGGAGGTAATTGGACACTGGATACATTCACACATCTTATCCTAAAATCAAATGTATAAGAACTGAACAGTGAATGGGGAGAGCAGGTAATGGGGTGCCTACTAAGCCAGGGTTTGGATTTTGATCCGAGTGAACTGGGAAGCCAGTGGTGGGTTTTGAGCAGATAACTAACATGATTTGACTTCCCACTTTTAAGTATCATCTGCCTTTTGTGCTAAGAGTGGATGACAAGTACACAAAGGCCAGAGAAAGGAAGCCTGCTGTGCGACTCCTGCAGCAAGTCAGAGGGAAGATGATGGGCTTGGGTGAGGGTGGTAGTGGGGAGATGTTGTGCATATGGATGTACTTTGAAGGCAGAGTAAGATTTGCTGAAGGATGAAATCTCAGTGTGAGAGAAAAATAGGGGATAAGTATGACCCCAGCTTCTTTGGTCTGAGCAGTTGAAAAGTATGGAGTTGTCATTAATGGAGATTGGAAGTCTGTGGGAAGAACAGGTTTTGGTTCTGGGACAAAGATCAGGAGTTTGGATGTGAACATGTTGGATTTGAGATGCCTGTTATCTGTCCAAGTGATGATGTGAAATAGGTGTTTGTATAGTGGAGTCTGGAGTTCAGAGGAAAGGTGTGCAGCGTGACTCATTTTGTGAGTCATCAGAGTACAGAATGCTCAGTGGATGAGATCGCCATGTACTGGGGTCTCAACCCTTGCACCCTGGGTATTTGTAGTAAAACCTCCTGGGCTTTACTTTGAGAATGCAATGGAGTGGGGCCAAGGCATCAGCATCCTTTGGAAGTTCCCCATGTGATTCTTATATGCATGCAGGCCTAAGAACTGCCTGGGAAGGTAAAGTTAAGTATTCCACGAACTGAGCCCTGGACCACTCCAATACGGAGAGGTCAGAAAATGAAGAGGAACCATGAGAAAACTGAGGATGCATAACCCATAATGGGGAAGGAACCAATAAACGGGACATCTTAGAAACCAAGTGAAGAAAGTATTTCAAGATGGAGGGAATGATCATGTATCAAATGCAACTGAGAAGTTCAATAAGATGAATGAGAAGTGACTGTTGACATTGTCCTGTGAAGACCATTGGTAACTTTCATACTATTGGTGTTGTGATGGGGACAAAAGTCTGATTGAAGTGGGTTCTAGAGAGAATCAAAAGAGAAAATTTAAAGTATGCAAGTCTAGGCTACTCTGTTCCAGGAGTTTTTCTGGAGGAGACTAGTAAAAGGGCTGTGAGCTAAAGGGGAATGCGTTAGAAATGGGATTTTATTGGTTGAGTTTTGTTGGTAATGAGCTCGTGGAGGGGAGATGTTGGTGATGCAGGAGAAGGATATCCTTGAGCAGACAGAGGAGAGGAGATCTGTTACTAAGTACCCTATGTTGTCGTTACTGATCGATAACTATATCTATGTGTCTCATCATCCCTCTCAGTTTTAGATCCTTAGTAGAAAGCAGCCATGCTTTGAGACTATCTTTTCTAATGACTGCTTTTGTACAGTGCCATACTTATGAGGCACTTTCTGTTGAGTTAACTAGATCTTCCACATGACCAGGGGATTTGGTATCATAGATTTACAATTTTGGAAACCTTCCCTCTAAGAACATATGTTATCATTTGGAATGATGTGAAATATGCTAAAAGTTTCCATTCATTTTAGAAGGATTTAAAAAATTATTTCATAGTTACAATAATAGCACTAGACACTGCATAATACAGTAATTCTCAAAGGAGGAAGTTTTGGGGAAGAGATACAGAATATGCAGGATGTTTTGAGTCATCTGACAAATACTGGCTGATGACTCATGCGTCTCGTCGCATGTGAAGTGTATTCACAGGGAAAATAGTATCAGAGTATTGTTCACTAAATATAATTTTTGTCTTCAAATATTTGAAGTGACCACTTACACTAAAACTGTTTAAATGAGCACAATAAATCATTTTCTTTATATTTTGTATTTCACTTTAGCCTAAATGTTACCACTTTAGCTAAAGTGTTCTACCTTTAGAAAAAAAAATGGGTTCCATTTTTGAGGATAAAAGAATAGAAATATTTAAATCAGCAGATGAACTGTAGAAAAAACTGTTGTATAATCTATACCTTAATCCATGTCTCAATGCCCACGGACAATCTGGAGGAAAGAGAAAATTCAAAAGTTTAAGCCTAACTGGATTATATTCATGTTCCCTTGTTTTTAAAACTGTTTTGATAATACAGTATTTTATATTTTTTGGTTTTGGTGCCTTCATAAATTTCCTACTTTTTCCCCCGATGTTTTAGTACCACATTATTTCAATCCCTTCCTCTCTGTGCCTTCCACTGTTATGTATATACTGAAAAGATCTATTGTTTTGATGGCTAAATAGTCACTAAAATGTTTAACAATAGTGAATTATAATGTGGGAGGGGGATTTGAACATGGAACTTTTAAAAAAAGAAGATTCTGAAGGAACAGGGACCAAAGTCTAGGAATCTGTCTGTTTTGTGCACTAGTCAGAGAACCTTCCATCTTTGAAGCTCTAGCCTGCCAGCCCAGTTGGTACCCCAAAAAGTTTACCTTCTGTATGTCTGTCCATCTGTCTGTCTCCTCCCTCTCCCATCTCTCTTTTTTCCCTCCCTCCTTGCTCTCCTTTTCTTACTTCCTCTCCTTCCTGATTCATTTCAGTTAGAGATTCTGCCTGATTTCATTGACCAATTTATTACAATTTAGAATAACCTAAATGACAGTGACTCATGACATTTCAATAATAATGTTTTAATACTCTTTTCAGATATTAATAGTTTTTTTCTTAGCTTGTATGTTTGTGAGTCTGGGTACATAGCTTTAAAAAAATAGCTCCAAAAATTGCTGTCTAAGACCTGAGACTTTTTCAAAAATAATATTTTTTTTTCTAGATTGAATTAGATTCTCATGGTATTTGAGTTGATTTCTTTCAGAATACATAGTTGCTTCGCTATTTGGTTTTTTAAAATTATATTCTCAAATGACCCTGCCTGACTCCTAAAACTAGTTAAAGTAACATAGAAGTACTAGTTTCTCTTAGAAATGTTTCCACAAATATTAGTTTCTACATATAGTGTTAAACTAATACACTTTGAGGACCTTTTATAATTAATTTGTATAACTCTCAACTAGCATAGAATAAAATAAGGTAGAAGGGAGCTCAAGGTATAAAATCACCATATTTCTGAAAAACTCTCGCAAAATTTCTTTTTGTTTTTTTCTTTTTCGGTCATCCTAATAACATTTATTGAATCCTTTCCCTTTCTGATAAACACCAAGTATAGACAAATATGCTTCTGGGTTCCTTGTTCTATTGGACTATTTATTTATCCTACTTCCAGTATTACACTATTTTCAGTATTGTGCACTTTATAGAGAGTTTTAAGTGTTTAGTTTGGTTGGCATAGTGGTGTAGACGGCAGACCCTGAGACCAGCGAGTGGGGTCTGTATATCATCTCTGTCACCTTGTTACTGATGTGTGACCTTGGGAAGGTGAATGACCATCCTGTATTTAAGGATCTTTCTCAGTTCTTGTACTAAGAATCTCACATCGAAGAAAACTCAGTGCTGGGCAAATCATGAAGGTTGGTCACCCTAAACCTCACACAAATTATGTAATCTTTGTTTCTTCCTCTATGAAATGGTGGCAATCATATCTGCCCCCACAGGGGTGTGGGAAGGATTAAGTGAGAGAATCCATGGAAGGGGCTCTGAATAGCTCCTGGCTCATGATGCTAAGTGCTCAAAAAAGATTCATTTCCCCTCTTCCTCTCCCTTCCTTTCCTTTAAAATTGTCTTGACTATTCTTGAAACACGAGTATTTTATATGAACTTTAGAATCTTCTTCCTAAGTCCTGCAAAACACCCATGGGGACTTACACATTGATTTGGGAGAGAACTGACTTCCTCGGGACATCAAAGCTTCTCTTTATGAATATGGTCATTTCTTTCTTTATAGGTTTTCTTTAATGTTACTTAATATGTTTAAATAATTTTCTCTCTAAAGCTTTTGTACATCTTTGAAAGATATATTTAGGAACCCTAAATGCCTAACACACTTGTTGGTATCACTATTTTTAGTTTTAGACTTTAAGTTTTCTTTTTTATAATTAAATTTATTAGGGTGACCACGGTTAGTAAAATTATATAGGTTTCAAGTGCACATTTGAAAATTTCTTTATATAGAAGGTTTGAGCGCACCAGGAAGCTATTTAAAAGATTCACCTACGATCCTCCAGCTCAGGGGTTCTTAACTTTGGGAGGAGCCCGTGACTTTGATGAGGAAAAAAAAAAAATCAACTTAATTTCATTAACTTCTATGTTTTAAATGAAATTTAGCATTTTCCTCAATTTTAAATGTAAGCTGTATACTTCAGTTGTATTAGTTGTACCTGTGACTTTGTCACTGATCCTTCCAGATCATATTACAGTTATTGCAGAAATCATGAAATATCGTTGATGCTAATTGCTACTTTATCAGACCACCAGTAGATCTTACTATTAATGTGTTTAAAAAAGAAGCACATATTTATTCTACCTCCACTCTTAAAATTCTGATAGCTATTTCAACATAATTGGATTCCTTGGAAATTATTTTTATTTTATACATTTAAAAATATCTTATATGCATGTACACACACAAATAACAAACAAACAGGAATATCTGCTCTAGCCCTTTTGCATCCTTTGTAGTATAAATACTATCTTTTGTAATATACTTGTTTTATAATCTTTCATTTTTGTGTGTGGTTTTCATAATGCAGAGAACAGTTGTTTTTTTAATAGCTTTATTTTTTTTTGCTCATAAGAAATTGAAATAAGAATAAAGGACATATCTAAATGCCCACCTTAAAAAAAAAAAAAAAACACCACAGTAAATAGTAAATTTCTAACTGTTGTTCTCATGTTTACGTCTTAATGACATACTTTTCCCAAGGCCTGGCTACAGAGGCATGCAGAAAATTAGCTTCATGGTTTTACATGCCACAATTTGGGTTATCTTAATTTAACTCTCCATAAATAAGTACAGGAGAAAACAGAAGAAATGTATCAAAAGTCAACAGACTGGTGAAACATTTGTTCCAGGGCTCTCAGGCAAATCTTCCGCAGTTATTTTATGAGATGGTTTCAAGCCCTTTTCTCAGCACAGGACCCAGTAATTTGTACTGGCTCCCCTACTTCTTATACTCTTTACTGAAGGGAAAATGGAAGGTGGTAGACATTCTCTCAAGTGGATATAGAAGGCAATTAGAAGAATAAAATTGAATAATTATAAAACAGTTTGCTCAGGGAAATTAATCATATTCCCTATTTTGAAAGGGAAGATATTCATACAAATAAATAGTAGTTGTCTCCTAGAAGATTGAGAAATCCAGGATTTGGGGGAAAATGTGAACATAATTGAAAGAAAAGAGCAAAATGGATTAATAAATTAGTTTCCAAAGACATATTAAGCTTGCGTAAATTTCTGCTCTAACTTCTCTTGGGAAATCAAACTGGAGGAACTGGACCTCTTGGGGAATAATATCCCTATAACATAACATAATTTAAAGTTGACACTAGAAGTTGAAGTTTATTTTTTTCCTAATAATTATGCTCAGTGAGGGATACAGAAATTGCATTTTGGAATGACAGAAGAGTAGTTATTTTAGAAAGAACTTTTCAACATCTATGGTAGATATCTCCTAGAAAATGTGTTCTGTGCAGTGACAGGAGAAGTAAAACAAAAAGAAATCTTTGCCTCAGGCCATACAAATGAAATTCATCAAGTCAACAGGTATTTATTGAGGGTTTGCCATGTGCCCAGACCTGGGTGCTAGATTCTGTAGACCAGTCCCATTTTATTTTTAACCTAGTGTCTTTGACAAGTTTTCTGTTATTTTTTTAAAGAATATACTCTTAGTCAGAAATAAGTATGAACATACTGGCTTTTGACCCCAATTGACCATTAAAAGTATCTATTTTTTATATGGATCTGCCCTCCCATACATCCTCTTCCTTATTCAGATATGGATCTCTTGATGAGTCTTGTAAGTTGCTTGAGACCCTGTCATTGTGGCATATCATTATGGCATACCTGCCTTTCAGAACCAAAAATCTGGATTGTTTGTCTTTTCACTGTCTGTCTACAGCGAGGAGCTGAGCACTGCTGAAGAATTCTTGATGTGCACAAAAGTCACTACACTCACCTGTGTGGTCTCGGGTCTCACCTGGATTCTCAGATTTGCTCATCAAAGCTTCAGCATCCCTAAATCATTCAACAAATCATTACTGGGTTTGCTGTGTGGCTGACACTCGTTGGGGTACTGGGATACAGCTGTGCACTGTGCAGAGAAGCAGACGTGCTCTTTCCTATTTTCCACATTGGCTATTTCATTTTTTTGCCACTATCTTTAAAACAAAGCTCTTCAAATTTGTAGTTTTTCTTCTTTCATTTCGCAGATTTCTTGAAAGGATACCTTCCTTCCTCATTTTCCAATCACTCTTCTTTTTATTTCCATCCCTATCACATCACTGAAATTTCTCCGGCTAAGCATGGTGTTTGGCACAATCTCCTTGAACTACTTTTCTTTCTTGCTTCCATGGCAGCCCCCTCTCCTGGAGTTTCTACTCCCTTGTTAAATCCTCAGTTTCCTCTTCCTACCCCTCCTCCTCAGTCTTTTCCTCAAATGCTCTTGTCCCATTTCATTCTCATGTCTTTGCACTGGGTACATTCTCCCTGGGCAACATAATAGTTCACTCACTATAGGACTTTCGGCTCCCTCTCACTCCCTCGCCCCAACGTGTCTCCTGAGCTCCGGACCGGAGTCTCCAGCCACAGCCACATGTTGGAAACCTGCATTTGAGTATCCTCAGACCTACTATGTCTTACATTCAAAATGTTTTAAACCAAACTAGTTTCCTTACTATATTTATTCCTTGATAAATGGCTCCAGAAACCAGGGAGTCACACTTGACTCCCCATCACTGCCTCATCCAGTGTCTTATCAGCTCCTGTGAGTGCTACCTCCCTTACATTCATCGGAGTCATCCTGCCTGAGCCACTGACACCATATTGCCACTGATGCTGGCCTCCATCCTCATTTCTGAAATGGAAACTTGCAGGCTTTCTACCTGTTTTTCCCGGACCTCCAAATGTTGAGCTACTCTTATCTCAAAAACGATTGTATTCTTGCGTCTGCCTTTGCATAGCTTCCACACTGCCTGGGTCCTTTATCTAACACATGCTTCTGGGCTTAGCCAACTTGAAGTTACCTTGTATTCAACATTAACTGTTAACTTTTCATTGTGCTTTGGATGTTGGGTTAAGCCAAATAATGCTGTTCTTCCAGGCCAATGAAAGATCCTGAGCTAGACTTGAAAATCCATTGCTTATAGAAAGTAGATTATATCATCCTAGAGACTTAGTGCTAGAAATGAACTTGGAGATCGTTTCCCCCTTCTTTATATGCATGTGGACACGGAGCAACATGATGTGTTCAAGTCTAGTTCGCCAATTAATGACAGAGTCAAGTCTAGCAAATAGGTTTTGATTTTCTGGATCCTAATAAATAGGCTAATCCTTGGCTGTCTGTGCTGATCCTGAAGACGGCAGGGTGATCATCAATGGAAGCATCTTTGTTTATCTGCCCCCAATAATGGTATTTCCCTCTTGCTAGAAGCCTTACTGAAAGCAAACATACAAACAGCAACAAACCCCACAGGCACGTACAGGGTTTCTTTTGGGAATTCTGCACTTGCCCGCCTGAAATACCGGAGTGGGTGATGAGCTGTGACTCAGGAAAACCTCGGTTGGGGGTGGCCCTGATGAAGTGCCAAGGATTGGGAGACAGCCAGTAGGAGGGTTTTTATTTTTATCTTCTTTACCACAGTTTAAAGTAATATAGTTAGGCACAAAATTTTTATTGTACAAGAAAACCCAGTATATCTGTTTTTGTCAGTTTTAGAGCACATTCGTAGAGTTCCTTGGCTCTGGAATTGTTTGTATGCTAAATTAAGGTGGAGGTATTTATACCTTATAATTTCGATGTCATACTGTGCTATTCATTTGAGTCTTGTGATGGTGCCTTAAAAACTCAAATGGTGTTAATAGATAACATGGGTGGAGAGGGAGGGATGTGGAAACAGTAACGCCATGATTCAGAAATTAATTCCATAAGTCACGGAGTTTACCACTCGTGCCTGCTTAGAATATTGCTGTACCGTGTCATGTGGCTTGTTCCTTCATGTTGCCTGGAGTGTATGTGAGGCTGATGCCCGTTGGTCAGGGCCTGGGATGCCCGCTGGGCCTTCTCAAAGTGATGCTCCTCTGCGGGATGCCTGTACCTCCTGCTGGGGACGCTCCTGGGGACATGGCAGGACAGTCACGGCTCCACACAGCTCTCTGGACTCTTGCTAAGGAATGCTCAAGTTCCTGGAGAGTCATGCTGCCCCCAGCTCTGGAATGCCGCCAGCTTCCTCTTAGGGTGTGTGTTTGTACCCAAGCTGCCATGGGGATCTCGTCTCACAGGTGGCCAGGCAACCCTGTGGTCTCTGTAATCGGTGAACATCAGTGACTCAGAGCATTCCATACGAGGAGTTCCGGTTCAAGTAATCAGCATAGGAAGAACCTGAACTCACCTTCTCCCACAAACACACCAAATCCTAGCTACATATGGAGCAGTTTCTTCTGAAAAACAAAACAAACAAACAAAAAAACCTAAAAACCAGCAGTGAATCCCACACATCAAGCAAATGAAATTAAAAAAAAAGAACTTATCAAAGCTGGTAGGAGAGGCTGAGACAGAGTCTCGCCATAAACCCCACCTGTGGTGCAACCACCCACAATTGAGAGGGAACTGAAAACCTGTAGCTTCTCCCTGAGGAGTGAAGAGTTTGAACCACATTGGGCACGTCAACTTTTAAGACCGGTACCAGAGAGGTAAGCCCCCAAAACCTCTAGCTTTGAAAACCATCGGGGCTCAGGTCCTTGAGATGCACAGGCAACGGTGACCTGAGAAATGGCTTGTACAAGGCTCGTGTGCTAGGACTCACCCAACCCCACCAGGGCCCAGCACAGAGGTGGCGACTGAGAGGCGCATGAGACTTTATATGAAAGAGGCTTATTTTCATCAGCCTGAGGGTCAGGCATCTAGTTTAACACTCATGTAAGGGCCTGCTGGGGTACTCTCTGGGAATGGAGGCTGGCAGTCACCATCTCTGTGCTCTCCCCTGCCCCTCTCTCTCTCCAGCTCACCAAGTCTAATCTTCTCTGGAGACCTAAAAGGGCAGGCACTAAATTTGTTCTCTTCTTCCGCCACCCTCCAGATTGCCAATATCTCCCAGAGACAAGTTTGCATATGTGTCTGGTACTCTGGGTTGCATGGCTGCTTACCAGGGCACCACTTGATCGCCTAGCTCTGGTGGGCTGCACAGCTTGAGTTCCTGGGTCCTATTGGACTATAACACCAGAGAGACTGTTTTTGACACCTATCACCCACCTGGCATTGCACAGATAGCAGTCTGAAACATACTTGCAGTGATTCTGTGAAAGAGACCCAAGTGCTTGACCTTCAGCTTGGGCAGGCGTCAGGTTTAGCACACATTTAGGGACCTGCTCGTATGCACTCTGGAGAACACAGACAGGTGGATGCCATCTTTGAGCTCGCCCTCTGCCTCACTCCAGGTCACCTGTATCTCCTGGAAAGGAAAATGTACACTCATGGTGCTCTGATTTTTGCAACTGCCACCAGAGGCACCTCTAGATTGTCTGTCCCTGGTAGCCAGTGGCACTTAGGCTTGTGGTTGTACCACAGGAGATAGATATATATATATATTATATATATATATATATATATATATATATATATATATACACACACACATATATATGTATAATCTATCTATCTATCTATCTATCTATCTATCTATCTATCTATCTATCTATGCAGACTTTAAAGGCTGTTAACTGAGGGTCTGGCTTCCAAAAAGTCTGAATATAGGTGTTGACTGAGTCTTCCCTTTGGGACAATGACAGATCTTGGCACACCCTTCAGATTGGGAGAGGTGGCTGTTTTATCTAACGCATAGAAGCCAACAGAGTTACGGAAAATAAAGTATATGTTCCAAAAGAAAGAACAAGATGAAACCTTTAAAAAGTCCTTAATTAAACAAAAATATGTGATTTACCTGATGAAGAGTTAAAAATAATGGTCATAAAGTTGTTCATCAAACTCAGGAAAAGAATGGATGAACACAGTGAGAACTTCAATAATGAGACAGAAATATAAGAGAGTATCGAATAGAAGTCACAGAGCTGAAGAATACAAAACTGAATTGAAAAATGCACTGGAGGAATTCAACAGCAGACACATGAAGCAGAAAAAAGGATCAGTGAACTAGTAGATCTAGGGCAGTGGTACTCACCCAATCAGAGGAGCTGAAAGAAAAAAGAATGAAAAAAAGTGAAGATAGCTTAAGGGACTTATGGGAAAACATCAAGTGGATCAACAGTGATTATAGGGGTTGTAGAAAGAGAAGAGAGAGAGAGAAGGGCAAGAAAATTCATCTGAAGAAATAATGGCTAAAAGCTTCCCTAATCTGGGGAAAGAAACAGATTATAGATTCAGGAAGCAGAGAATTCCAAATAAGATAAACCCAAAGAGACCCACACAAGACACATTATAATTAAAATGTCAAAAGTTAAAGACAAGGAGAGAATCTTCAAAATAGCAATAGTAAAACAGTTTGTTGCATACTAAAGAACCCCCATAAGACTGTGAGCACATTTTTTTTTTTTTCAGCAGAAACAGAAAGGAATGGTATGATACTATATTCAAAGTGCTGAGGAAAAAAAAAAAAAAAAAAAAAGCTTCCGCCCAAGGATACTCTATCTGGAAAAACTGGTCATTCAGAACAGCAAAAGGAATAATTGTCCAGACAAGCAATAGCTAAAGAAGTTTACCACCACTAAGCCAGCCTTACCAGAAATGTTAAAGGGACTTATTTAAGCCAAAAAGAAAGGGCACTAATTAGTAACAGGATAACATATGAAAGTATAAATCTTAGTGGTAAAGTAAATATATAGTAAAATTCAGAATAATCTAATGTTGTAAACATGGTGGATTAATCTAGTACGAACATTATACTAGATTTAGCTAGTATGAAGGTTAAAAGACAAAAGTAGTAAAAATAACTATAACTACAATAAGTAGTAAGGGACACAAGATAAAAAGATGTAAAATGTGACATCAAAAACATAAAAGGCAGGGAGAGTTAAAATGTAGAGTTTTAGAGTATACTAAAACTTAAGTTGTTATCAACTTAAAATAGACTGCTAGAAACACAAGTTGTTATGTGTAAGTCTTATGGTAACCACAAAGCAAAAACCTATAGTAGATACATGGAGATAAAGAGAGAGAAATCTAAACATACCACTGACACCATCAAGTCACACTGAATAGAGCAAGAGAAGAAGAAACAGAGGAAGTACAAAACAGCCAGAAAACAATCAATGAAATGGTAATAAGTACATACCAATCAATAAATATGTTAAATGTAAATGGACTAAATCTTCTGATTAAAAAACAGAGTGATTGAATAGAGTGGGGGGAAAAAGACCGATCTATATGCTGCTGCCTACAATAGACTCACTCAGTTGTAAGGACACACACAGATTGAATGTGAAGGGAAGGAAAAAGATATTTCATGCAAATAGAAACCAAAAAACAAACAAACAAAAACAGTTGGGATAGCTATACTTATATCAGACAAAATAGACTTTAAAACAAAACCTATAATAAGAGACAGAGAAGGTCATTACATAATCATAAAGGGGTCAATCCAATAAAATAATATAACATTTGTAAATATTTATGCATCCAACAGAGGAACACCTAAATAAATAAAGCAAATATTAACAGCCTTCAAGGGAGAAATAGACAACAATCCAATAATAATAGGGGATTTTAATACCTCACTTTAATTTATGGATAGAGTATCCAGACAAAAAATAAATTAGGAAACATTGGCTTTAAACATACAGATGGACTTACCAGATATATATAGAACATTCCATCCAAAAGCAATGTTAAAGGGATTTCTTTAAGCTGAAAAGAAACGGCACTAATTGGTAACAGGACAACATATGAAAGTATAAATCTTTTCACACATTCTTCTCAAGTGCACATGGAACATTTATTTAGGATAGATCATATGTCAGGCCACAAAACAAGTCTTAATAAATTTAAGAAGCTTGAAATTCATATCAAGCATCTGTTCTGACCACAGTGGTATGAAAACTAGAAATCAATTACAAAAACAAAACTGGAAAACTCACAAATATGTAGAAACTTAAAACCATGCTACTGAACAGTGGGTCAAAGAAGAAATAAAAAAAATACCTTGAGACAAATGAAATGGATATACAATATATCAAAATTTATGGGCTGTAGCAAAAGCAGTTCTACAAGGGAAGTGCATTGTGATATGCCCACTTAAGAAATAAGAAAAATCTCAAGTGAAAAAACCTAAATGCACAAACACGTCAGGAACTGAAAATAGAAGAACAAATTAAGCCCAAAGTTAGTAGAAGGGAGAAAAGAAAAAAAGAGCAAATGAAACTAAATGAAATAGAGACTAAATGGCAATAGAAAAGATCAGTGAAACTAAGAGCTGGTTTGTTGAAATGATAAACAAAATAAAAGAACCTTTAACTACACTGATGAAGAAAAAAGAGAGACTACTTTAAATTAGAAATGAAAGACAAGATGTTACAGCTGATACCACAGAAATGCAAAAAAGATCATAAGAGATTATTATGAACACTTACATGCCAACAAATTTGACAACCTAAATGAAATTGATAAATTTCTAGAAACAAGACTGAACCATGAAAAAATAGAAAATCTGAACAGATCAACTGCTAGTACAGAGATTGAATTAGTAATCAAAAACCCTACCCAAAAACAAAGTCAGGACAAGATTCCTTCACTGGTGAATTCTACCAGACATTTAAAGAATTAACAGGAATACTTCTCAAACTCTGCGAAAATATAGAAGAGGAGGATATACTTCCAAATTTTTTTTTACGAGGCCAGCATTACCCTGATACCAAAACTAGACAAGGATGCCACAAGACAAGAAAATTAGAGGCCAATATCCCTGATGAACATAGATGCAAAAATCTTCAACAAAATATTATCAAACCAAATTTAACAATACATGTAAAGGATCATACACCATGATCAAGTGGGATTTATTCCAGGGATACAAGGATGGTTCAGCATCCACTAATCCGTCAATGTGGTACACCACATTAACAAAATGAAGGATAAACATCATATGGTCATCTTAACAGATGCAGAAAAAGCATTTGACAAAATTCAACATCCATTTGTGATGTAAAAACAAAACAAAAAAAAACACCCTCTAAACAGAGTGTGTATAGAGGGAACATATCTCGATATAATAAAGGCCATTTATGACAAACCCACAATTAATATCATACTCAGTGGTAAAAAGCTGAAAGCTTCTAAGACCAGGGAGTAGACAAGATGCCCACTCTTGCCACTTTTATTCAATATAATATTGGAAGTTCTAACCAGAGCAATTATTCAAGAAAAAGAAAAAGAAGGAAATCCAATTTAAAAGGAAGATGTAAAACTGTCACTATTTGCCGATGACATGATATTGTGTATAAAAAACCCAAAGGACTCCACCAAAAAAACAACACACACACACACACACACACACACACACACACACACACTAATAAAACTAACAAATGAATTTGGTAAAGTTGCAGGATACGAAATCAGTAAATATACAAAAATATGTTGCATTTCTATACTCTAATAATGACATATCAGAAATAAAATTAAGAAAACAATCCCATTTACAGTTGCATCGAAAAGAATAAAATACCTAAAAATTACTTTAACCAAGGAATGAATGACCTATACTCTGAAAACTGTAAGACATTGATGAAAGAAATTAAAGATGGCACAAATAAATGGGTAGATATTTCATACTCATGGATAAGAATAATTAATATTGCTAAAATGTCCGTACTACCCAAAGCAATGTACAGGTTCAGTGCAATCCCTATGAAATTCCAATGGCATTTTTCACAGAAATAGAGTGAACAATCCTAAAATTTTTATGGAATCACAATAGGCCCCAAATAGCCAAAGCAATCTTGAGAAAGAATAGCAAAGCTGGAGGTATCACGCTCCCTGGTGTCAAACTATGTTATGAAGCTACAGTAATCAAAACAGCATGATCTTGGCATAAAAACAGACACAAAGATCAATGGAACTGAATAGAGAGACCCAAATAAACCCATGCATATATGATCAATTAATTTAAGACGGAGCCAAGAATACACAATGGGGAAAGGATAGTCACTTCAAGAAACAGCGTTGGGAAAATGGGATAGCAACATGAAAAAGAATGAAACTGGACCAGTCTTACTGCATACACAAAAATTATCTCAAAATAGATTAAAGACTTGAACATAAGACCTGAAACCATAAAACTTCCGGAAGAAAACATAGACAGTAAGCTCCTTGACACAGGCTTGGTGATGATTTTTTGGATTTGACACCAAAATTAAAGGCAACAAAAGCAAAAATAAACAAGTGGGACTATATCATATTTAAAAAGCTTCTGCACAGCAAAGGAAACTGTCAATACAATGAAAAGGCAACGTACAGAATGGGAGAAAATATTTGTAAGTTATATAATCCGATAAAGGGTTAATATCCAAAATATATAAAGAACTTTATAACTCAATAGCAAAAACAAAAATAAAACAAACAGTCCAATTAAAAGATGGGCAGAGGATCTGAATAGACATTTACCCAAAGAGAACATACAGATGGCCAACAGGTATGTGAAAAGATGCTAAACATCACTGATCATAAGGGAAATGCAAATCAAAACCACAATGAGATATCACCTCACACCTGTCAGGATGGCTATTATGAAAAGACAAGAAATAACAAGTGTTCAGCAACGTGGAAGAAAGGGAACCCTTGTGCACAGTTTGCAGGAATGTAAATTGATGTAGCCACTATGGGAAACAGTATGGAGGTTCCTCGAAAAATTAAAAATACAACTACTTTATGATTTAGTAATTCTACTTCTGGGTATTTATCTGAAGGAAATGAAAACACTAACTCAAAGATATGTGCACCCCCCTGTTCATTGCAGCATTATTTACAATAACCAAGATATAGAACAAACCAAGTGCCATTGATGAATGAATGAATAAAGAAGTGGTACATATACCGGGGGTGCCAAAAAATGTATATAAATGGGCAGTTTGGTCAACGCTGCTCAAGCAGTAGTTCGCCGTAATCAGAAGTGTCTAGACGCTGATGGTAACCACTTTGAGCACCTCTTGTAATTGCAGAAGTCAAACGTGACTTGTATTCATCTTTTGTTATCAGTATTTATTGAGTATTACCATTCTAATACAGGTTTCCTTTCTTAAAATACGTATACATTCTTTTGGCACCGTCTGTATATACTCGTACAATGGAGTGTTATTCAGCCATAAAAACAACAAGAAATCCTGCCATCTGCAACAACATGGGCCTTGTGGTCATGATTCTGAGTGAAATAAGTCAGACAGAGAAAGACAAATACCATAGTATCTTATATATGGAATCTTAAAAAACAAAACAAACAAACAAACAAACAAAACAACCCAACTATGAGTTCAGAGATACAAAGAACTGACTGGTAGTGGCCAGAAGCATGAGATTTGTGTTGGGTGGCAAAATGTGTGAAGGGTGTCAAAAGGTACAAACTTCCAGTTATAAAATAAATATGGGGATGTGATGTACAGCATGGGTATAGTTAATAATACTGTATTACATATTTGAAAGTTTTTAATAAAGCAGGTCTTTAAAGTTCTCATCACAAGAAAAAAATGTGTAACTATGTATATGATGACAGATGGTCACTAGACATATTGTGGTGGTCATTTCACAGTATATATAAATACTGAATCATTATTAGTATACCTGAAAGTAATGACATACAACATTATGAGGTATAAAATGTATCTTAATAAAAATAAATAGAAAAGCATCCAATATGGCGAGAATGTTATTTTATCATCATCATCATCATCCCCTTTTGCATGATTACCCCAGTGAGTACTATATGGCTTTTAAAAAACACAAAAACTGATTTATTTTCCTAATACACCTTGCACAATATTTAAACAAGCACAAATAAGAAGTGAAACTGAAATGTGAATTGTGAAATAAATATGGTTGTGAAAATAAAAATAGGAAAACTATTAAGCTTTTGGGAGAGATTTGTTAGATCATTTTTATGTTTTCATCAAAATTAGAGGATTTACCTACTTGTATTTTGTTCTAGCCATAGATAGTATTGTGACCAACTTTAGCAGACTGTTACACATTGATTCTTTCTAAGAAAATGCTTTTAAGACCTAAAGTAGATTTTGTTATCCAGAAATTATATTCAGCCTTGTTATTAATTAAACTTTTTGGATTAGAGATATTTCAACTGGCCAACTTAATATAGTCAGCATTGCGTAGGTTCAAATAAAGTAGGATCTTACTGTTTTGCTTCCTAGCTTCCTGAGAAGATAAATGGGTAGTAATTTAAACATGGGAAAAATGATGGTTTTTAAATCTGCTGTAGCCAAACACCAGATATACTCGTTCTTTGTGGGCAGATTTTTGCTGCACTGCTCTGCAGATAGATCCTCACAGAGTTCCTTCTCGGTTCTCTCTTTTCAAGTTGAAGCCTTTTATAAACCTCCTGAGGTTAGGACAGAATGTGTGGTAATCAGAGTGAGTGAAAGAAAGGGTGTTGGGGGTGCCGTTGCTGTCATAGTCATAACATTCAGTAAGTACTTACGTGATAAACGCTTCATTGAGAATGTTCCAGGCATTGTCTCACTCCTTCCGTGATCCTACAGGGACAGCACTTTATTAGCAGCTATCAAATTTGTGATCATCAAGTATTGGAGAGATTCCATAAACGGATGTAAATATTTATTTGCACCATCAACATCAATATTTTTCAGCCTTTCTTTCCCCTCCTCTCTGCCCGCACACCAACTCTACACGTGAAGCGTTTTGAATAAACACTGCTACTAACTGCAGTTTTGCTCCTCTTCAGCATTCTGTGTAAAGCTCCAGGAAAAGTGTCCTCCTCTATATGTTGTCTTCCTTAAGTGGTGGACCAACAGTTCCTGGATCAGATCTCTCTGAGAGTTTGGAATATTCAATGAATCGACCACAGATCAGGCAGCAGGATAAAGGAATAAGAGAAGCAAAAAATCTGTGCCATCCACTTCCTGTAATTGAAAATACAAATGCACATCCCATAGGAGGAGGATGGATTCCAGAATTTGGACACATGGTAGGAAAATGACTGAGGAGCCTGTTGTGGGGTGTGGGAGGACGCTGCTGGTTTTTCCCCAGGCTCTTTTGAGTTTATGGAGAGGAAAGAGAATAGTAAAGATTTTGTTTCCGTAAATGTGGTTGCCTTTGTGTTGCAGTGGAAAATGTAGTTGTCTTTCTTTTACCCCCCGAGCTAACTCACTTTCTTCTCCAGTAGGAAAATATTGGCTGTGCTCTGGCCAAGACGCAAGGCCTGGAGGGGAGAAGAACAGGGTGCGCCAGGGTTCTGTGCAGGAGGTGCGCGTTCAGTTTCTGCGGGCGCAGGTCACTGTGGGGCAGCAGGCCAGTTGCTGGGTGCCCTCTGGTTTGGAGATGCAGGGTCACTTGGAGCAGAGCTCCCTAACCTGCTAGAAAACATTTCCTGCCCCCACCAGCGCTGTGAAAGGCAGAACTCCCTGGAGAGGGCTGTGACTGGTCCCTCACAGCAGGCTTTTCACAGCGGCCAGATACTAAGCCACCCTGGCTGTGATTTGGGATTACCAAAACCCACTGCTAGCCTGCTTTTGGTTTGAATTCAGGAAGAACAGTCGCAGCAAAGCATTATCTGGGAAGGGGACCGCCTCCACCCAATGGGGCCTCCTCTGCCCAAGGCGTCCCCTTGTACCCGCACCGGGCAGATGGTAGCCTTAGCAGCTAAACACAAGGGGACACCTGTGGGTTTTCTGTAGCTTTACAACGAGGTGTGAGCTCAGTGCAATTTCCTAAATTACTGATCACACATAACTGATTGTTCGTGATCTAATCTGCATCGCTTTGGGGCGCACTGTTAAAAAGGATAATGAACCTCTGCTTCTCAGTATATAGTTTATGTGACATGAGCCTGATTAAGAAAGTATTTTCAAGCATTCTAAGTCATAGGAAACGCTATTAGAGATTAGTCAAGATGAAATACATGCAAATCTGCATTTACTCAAAAAATTCTCAGAACTCGCTGCTCTGTGCCCCCTGTACTCTGCTGTTTGGTGTCTTTGTTCCAAGAAATTCAGAGCACCTGTCATACCACATCTTAAAAGAAGGAAACTTACGAAATATAAGAGAGTTGTGTAGAACAGAGCCGAGTTTACTGTGCAAATAGTTTTCTGATGGTTCTTACTCAAGTTCCCTCTCACTGTAACTAACTGCTTTTCTCTATTTTCCTAGTATTTTTGGCTACATGTGATTGGGGAAATCAATTGGGGATGATTTTATTATTAAACTACCATGTTCTTATAGAAACAAATCTCCAGTCTCATTTTAAATACAACAGAGCCCCTTGGATCAGTCACAGGTATTTTCACCAGGCATCTGAGATGCCGCGGAAGTGGGTTTCTGTTGTTACCTTCCTGGGATTGGGAAGCTGGACAGTTTCCAGACATGCCAGACACGTGGGTTTAACACTGATGACCTTTCCTATAGGACGCACAGATTGCGGTTGGGATTTTGTCTGCAGTAATTCCTAGCTTTGTGTTTTAAATCAAACTTGCTAAAGGTTTGCTTTCATGCTGCCCTTGAGCTGCTTCACTGCTGGTACGCTCCTCTGCTTTCCTTCATGTACAGTAGCTGCCAGATTTGTGCTGTCTCTCCTCTCAGGAGTACACGGAATGGGGCCCGGTTTGCAACGGGAACCCTTCCCGGAATCTAGCTAGCTTCTCAAAGGTTAAACTCTTTTGGCAAAAGCTGCAAATATGACTGAATAAAACCATAAAAACTAAAAACGTCAAGAACAGAATTATTTCTGACAGTGAGCTACATGGATGCAGAGGACTCATCTTTTTTAAAGTTTGTTTCTCCATTTAAGTCTTCTTAGTTTGATAATTCTTATAATCCTCTCTTTGATGCAAATAAAACCAGCATCTTAATGCTTTTTATGATTCTTGATTCCCCTGGGGGTGGTGCGGGTTGTACTGGTAGAAACTGTAAAAACTATTTCTTCTTCGTTTGTTTTGTTTTTTGTTTTTTAATTAAAGTTTATAGGAGTGACAATTGTTAGTAAAGTTACATAAATTTCAGATATACAATTCTGTATTACATCCTCTGTAAGTCACATTGTATGTTCACCACCCAGAGTCAGTTCTCCTTCCTTCACCATATATTTGATCCCCCTTACCCTCATCTTCCCCCCCCCACCCCCTTACCCTCTGGTAACCACTAAACTATTGCCTGAGTCTTATGAGTTTTTGTTTCTCATTTGCTTGTCTTGTTTTTGGTTTATATACCACACATCAGTGAAATCATATGGTTCTCTGCTTTTTCTGTCTGACTTATTTGCTTAGCACTATAATCTCAAGATCCATCCATGTTGTCACAGTTTGTTTTAACCTTTTCATTACCCCCAAGTCACAACTAAACTACGTTTTCTGGAACACAACTGAAAGGAAAATATTTCTGGAGAGGAATAAAAATCAGATTACTAAATTGAGGGATTCATTTTTTGTTTGTTTCTTTTTTGTTATATCTAGGTAGTTGTCTGCTTACAAAGTACAGGAAATGAAAGTTTCTGGTAGGTGTCTCTGTAAATGCACCTTGTTCAGTATCACTTAAATCTCTAAAATGCATTTTGGTCTGTGGCTTCTTTAGGGGCCTGTTAATAGATCTGGTTTTTCAGAGTAGCCCAAAGTGTTTTTCTAGTAAATTACGAACGACCTATGTTTAAAGAGGATGTCTATTTTTCGTAAGTTTTAATATTTACTTAGCTTAGTCTTTTGAGACCTCTGTCATTGCCATATGTTTTACCACTAGAGTTTCTATGTAATCTCTGCATTGCTCTTGTTTATATAACTAGGGACTTTAATTTTTATATTTCAAATTCACAGATTTCTTTTGATGGAGACACCATCTCTCTCTCTTATGTCTATTTCAAAAATGTGACTGGCAGTTTATCAGTTTTCCAACTCATAAACTTTGCTCTTTCTTGTTGAAGGTTAACATTTACTATCAACTTTTCATTAAAACTGAAATTCAGAATCATCTTTAGAAAGGAAAAGAGATTTGACTGAAGGCTAAAAACAGACACATCAACAAGACAAATCAGGGCTTTTAGGGTTATAACTGACCTTCCCCCAGAAAGATGACCCAGTCCTGTAGTGGCAACACACACAGCGTGCTGAATTAGCGCGTGGGACCTGCCCCTTACTGCCTCTGGGACTTGGATACATTTCCTGTATTTTCTGTAACTCTCTCTGTATTGGTAAACTTGGCATATTACCAGCACTGCTTCTTAGGAATATTATTAGAATTAAATGAATTGATATTTATGAAGAGCTTAAAACAGAGTTTAATACATAGGAATTTTGCTGTTGTTGTTGTTTAATGAAAGAGTGATGAAACATCTCCTCTCCTGAGATAACGTATTTCTTAACTCTGACAACAATAACAAATACTTTTCCTTCAGTAACACTGGGCTCTGCATTCTATAGGAAACCACTCATACCTATTCATTATAGAAATCACATTATGTTGTAGAAAATAGGCTAGAAAAAGAGTATTTGATCTACTTAGAGCTAAGGACATTTAAAAATTTTTCTTTGTTTATTAAAAAATACAAAGATAATTTAACAGACTTAAATTAATTTGTAGATCTTGTTGGCTAACAGTAGGAGTTTGGAGAGACTGTATTCTTGGTTTAGGGCTTCTAATTTCTATATGTCAACTGTCAATATTGTCTAAGATCTGGAAGAGATTTTAATTCCCAGATGAATATATCCTGTGAGTTGCAGTGAGAGGTTTAGTTTGGAATGCTGCTCCCATCCCTCTTCATCCTGAAGGCTGTTGACGTCACACCAGTCACCTTCAGTCTCCCCATCCTGATTACTTACTGGTTTCTTCTCACTTTCTGCATATAGACATGGCCAGACTCCCTTGTTTGGAATCAGACAGTAAAATTTTTTATTTCATTGTGCAACCACATCTTGTTAATGCCACCCACCTCTTCTTTTCACTGAATAATTTGCCAAACTTGACCATCTGCCATTTCACTTCCTCAGCCAAAGGAGTGATATCTTGAATATATGAAGAACTTCTACAAATCAATAAGATTTGCCTCTTTCCAACTCCATAGAAAAGTGAGGGGAAAACACGAACACTCTGACCAGCCGTTTCAAAGAACTGGAAACATGAACGGTCAACAAACATGAAAAGATGTCCAAACTTACTAGTAAATAAATAAATGCAAAGGAAAACCACCATGAGATGCCATTTCCCACTCAATTAATTGGCATATATGAAAATATGACAATTTCAAAGATTGGTGAGAATGTGGAGTAATGAGCATTCTCATACTTGGTTGCTAGGAGTAAAGTCTGGAGCAATCATTTGGAAACAAATTTGGTGTTACCTAATAAAATTAAACATATGCACATCCTGTGACCCAACCATTTTACTGCTAGTTATTTAGCACGTGTGCTATAGGAGACTTGCACAAAACTGTTCCAAACAGTCATGTTTGGAATAGCAAAAACACTGGAAATGACCAAAATATTCATAAATAGTAGTGTGAATAAATAACTTATGGTATAGTAAATCAATGGAATCCTATATGCCTGGAAAGTAGGTGAACTATAGCTGCATGAATCAACAAGGGGAAATATGAAAATCATAATGTTGAGCAGATGATGCTACTCAGGAATTCCTATGGTATGGTTTCCTTTCTGATTATAACTGATGTTTACACATTCACTGTTGTAAAAAAGTACAGTGAAAAGCAAGGGAAAGCTTCATTCAATATTCAAGACAGTGATTATATCTAAGGACACGAAGCTGTACATAGGAAGGGACCAATGGAGGCTTTGAAGACATCCTAACCCTCTATTTTGAAGGCTGGGTGGGACGACTATTATTTTCCTTGTGAAATTGATTGATCCACCACATATAATTCTGTGTATGGTGTATTTTATGATTAATACATAAAGACTCCAATACTCAATAACTATTCTTAGGGTTTTAAGATTACTCAGTTAAAGGTTCTTCAGTATCAAATGAGTTTTTGGAAATTTCCCTGTTCAGTCTTGAAATACAAACATTCCACAAAGGAACAGAAAGTTAAGGTCAAAAATGTTAGAATTAGTTAACATGGGTATTTGTTTGAAGGTATATTGAATAGAACTGGCTTGCTGCTAGTTAAACATTATTTTTTTAATAATAATAATAATAATAATAATAATAATAGTAATAACAATAAAGCTAGCCCTTTAAAACATTTAAATATTTTACAAATCATGGTAATATAATCCTGGAGGGGCTCAACTATACAGAGACATGTAAGACAGATACTTAGGATAAAAGGTTATAGAAAGAATGTAGAAAGAGGGAAAACACAGACACTCTCTAGAAACCTAGAACTTTCCAAGGCTACAGACTTGGATTCATGTGGCTGCTTTTAGTGTTCTACTGATATGATTGGATACTACTAAAAACATTAGGGGAAGATGGAGAGAAATCTGCAGACTCCATAACTGTACAAACTTTTTCCAGTTGTTCTATATGCCATTGTATGTGAGAGTAGGCTTGGCACTGAGAAGAGTGGAAGGAAAGATTGGTGAGTTCTTTTAGCCTTTAATTATATAAACAACTCTGGAATTTCCCTTTGGAGTTCTTTTCTTACCCTCTCCCCTTTTTGTCATCTGGCATGTAGAGTATGACTGTTTCTGCATTTCCCCCTTTTACAAAGTTAGAGACTCTCTACGAAGTTAGAGAGTTAGAAAAATGGGTATGTTCAAGGAGCTGGGAAGTTTATTATGGATGATCACATAACTTATTGAAAACCCATCAAAGGCACTCAGTTTTAAAACCAAATACAGAGAAACACAAAGGGTTACAGTGGGATGGAGGTGGGGATTGTTCTGTATTGTTGCTGTTGTTGAAAGCAGAATCCCTTCATTAAAGTTTGCATTGAATTAAAAACAAAACAAAACCAACTAACAACAACACACAAACCCAAAAACAACTCTGGTAAAAATTCTCAAATATTTCTGAAATTGGACAAATGTATTAATAACATTGGTCTTAAATGATTTTGTGACATGTGTTAACGTCCTCCAGAAATAGAGATTTCTTCCAACTGCTCTTCTCGTCCCAAAATTCTAAAGGAAAGAAGTTTAGAATCTGGTGAACTAAACTGATAGATTGTAATCTGTTTGATTTCTCACCCTTTGATATCAGTTCATGAAGTTTACTAAACATTGTTGTTTAGAGGGTCGTTATTAGAGATGTCTTGGCAAATAATGGAAAAGTAAAGTACTTCGCAACACAGGAAATGGGAAAACAATGTAACTGTGTCATCATTCACTTTGCTGAGGTACAAATCCTTAGTTAGAAATAGGCAGATGAACTTGGATTACAGAAACAATGGTAGGACCCAACCAGAGAGTCTCAGGTTTTCTTCAATTCTTGTGAAACCCAAAAAAAATTGAGACCATGAAATTGAGTCAATTTTATTGGAAAGTAAAACATGCTGATCTCAGTTTAATGAATTTCAATTTAACTATTGATCCAATTAGTCAATAATATTTTGAATATGTTGTTTACATTGTTTTCCTTCCAATTTTGAATTGGATCAGTGGAGCAGTTAAAGGAAATTTCTGAAGGACTTTAATGTCATGGAATCATTTTATCCTATGTTAGGAAGTAGGGAAGATGAGTAAGGAGGATAGAGAAGTGGACCCTAGGACCAAGGACCATGGCACAGTGGAAGAAAGTGATAATCTAGCCTTCATGTGCACATGCACAGACAAGGGCGGACAATTAAGTTCGCGAACTTGTTGCAACAATGTTGCTAACCTTTTTTGATATCATTATTCATGATGAATTTGTACCAACTGGACCAACAGTTAATCAAGTTGACTATTTGGAAGTACTGAAAAGGCTGCGTGAAAATGTTAGACGACCTGAACTTTTCACCGACAATTCATGGCTCTTGCATTACGACAATGCACCAGCTCACACGGCACTGTCTGTGAGGGAGTTTTTAGCCAGTAAACAAATAACTGTATTGGAACACCCTCCCTACTCACCTGATCTGTACCCCAGTGACATATTTCTTTACCCTAAGATAAAGGAAATATTGAAAGGAAGACATTTTGATGACATGCAGGACATCAAAGGTAATACGATGACAGCTCTGATGGCCATTCCGGAAAAAGAGTTCCAACATTGCTTTGAAGGGTGGACTAGGTGCTGGCATCGGTGCATAGCTTCCCAAGGGGAGTACTTTGAAGGTGACCGTAGTGATATTCAGCAATGAGGCATGTAGCACTTTTTCTAGGATGAGTTCGCGAACCTAGTTGTTCGACCTCGTATATACAACTACAGTCTTTCCTTTATACATGGAGTATCTACTTCTAAAGATTGCTCATTTAAGATTTTTTATTAAAATTTAGCTAACATGCAATATTATATTAGTTTCAGGTGTACACCATAGTTATTCAACATTTATATACCTACAGAAGTGATCACCAGGATAAATCCAGCAACCATCTGACACCGCACCACGCTATCACGATACTATTGACTATTTTAACTTAAGTTTCTTTTTGAGCTTCCAACCCACAGAAGCCTTCTAGGACTGTATGTCCTTGGGCTCTGGAGTACTTATTTTGATCAACACATTGTTCAGTCTATTGATGATTTCTATATTTTGTGTTCCTTCTTTTTCTCACTCTGTGGTCTCTTCCTGATTGAAAATGAAGATTGCTGTGTGCACTGTATCCTGGCCTGCTTGTTCTGTGAATTCCTGACCCTCTGCAATATTGTCCTGGGACAAGCATCGTGTGGCCTCTGTGCCTCCGAGGCCTGCTGCTGTTGCTGTGGAGATGAAATGGGGGACGACTGTAACTGCCCTTGTGACATGGATTGTGGCATCATGGATGCCTGTTGTGAATCATCAGACTGTTTGGAAATCTGTATGGAATGCTGTGGGATTTGTTTTCCTTCATAAATATTTATATTTTGTTAGTGTTAAAACTGGAGAGTGTTTTAAAATATTTCTTTTAAGGAGGAAGAAAAGCACATGGTAAGAGCAACCCAGTATTTGCACTGTTAACTCATTTTAAGTAATCTCTGAAATCCTTTTTGCTCTAACCAAATCTCCATGGTTTAATATGTGAAATTTTACTACTTTTAAACTTAATAGGTTACAATGACTGAGGGACATTTTGACCAAATCAAAACAAAAAGAAAAAGAAAAACTAAATGTCTCCTCCTTTTTATACATATTTCTATTTTTTTAATCATTCTCAGGAGTTCCTTGCTCCAAATGTATTATTTCTCAGTGGGTGTTAAAAGCAAACAATTTATTTTTGATGTGTATCTATTAATGGTTAACAACAAACATTTTTTATTTTAAAATAAACTTTGGGAAACACACCCAAACAATAGTTGGGCCCCCGGTGTTGATTTCCATGCTCTGTTCTCCACTTTTTTCACTTGTTAACAGATATTGAGTGTGACCTGTATAGAATCTGCTGGCATGCAGAGATGGATGCCATCCAGTTCCCACCCAGAGGAGGACAGTTTAGCAGAGGAAAGAGACCTGTAAACAATGAACATTCCACAGGGTACACTGAAGTGAGGATTATGAGAGAGAGACACTCAAGAGGTATGGGGATACACAGAAAAGAACAGCTAATATCTCCTGGAATATTTAGCAGTCTTCAAGGAGAATGTGGTATTTGCGGAAGCCCCTTAGGATGAGTGATACACCTGCTGCTTGAATGAATTGTTTAAATTTAGGACGAAGTTTTAGGTGAACAGCCTTGAACTATGTGTGCACTTAAGCAATTAAGAAAAATGCCTTAAGTAAGTTTTTTCTTTAGTTGCAGGACTATAGTTTTAAAAATAAAATTTAACTAAAAATATGCATTTTCTTAAACAATTTAAAAGTAATGATTAAATTTTTGACAAAACAAAACATAATCCATATTAAAAGAACTATATTTTATAACAAATGTGGAATAATTTTGACAAATTGCATTTAAATTAAGAGATTTTTAATATTGAAATCCCAGTATTCTGATTTTGATTTATTCAGATTTTCTTTCTTTCTTTCTTTCTTTCTTTCTTTCTTTCTTTCTTTCTTTCTTTCTTTCTTTCTTTCTTTCTTCCTTCCTTCCTTCCTTCCTTCCTTCCTTCCTTCCTTCCTTCCTTCCTTCCTTCCTTCCTTTCTTATTTCTTTGTTTTTCTTCTTTTTTTAAATAATTTGATAGCTGTAAGTCTTTCTTGAGAGGGGTGGGGCGTATGTTAATTTATTTTGGTTTATTTCTTAACCGATGTTACATTTTATAAACACAGTTAATCTTCAGTGCAGACCATTCCTTCCAATGTAGTGGGAGTCTCGATCCACTAATGTGACCAATTTCAGTATTACAATTTTATGTTAAATTGGATTGATTGTTATTTTTAATTCTCCTGGTTAAATAACAAATTAATACTAAAAACAAATGCATATTTTTAGGAATCCTTTAGCCAACCTAGACTTTTAAACCTAAAGCATGGAAATGCCACCTATGGTTTTCCTTTGAGATGAAACCTAGTTTCTACTTATATCATTACTTAAAGGGCTTAAAAAAGAAAAAAAACAAACTCTTGAATCCCCCATTTAGTGCTATTTACACACACACGCCCCTTTAAATTTTCTGGTTTAAATAGAATTCTGGTAAACAGCTGTCTTTCTCTTCCTTGTCTAAAGAGCGTGTTTCATTTGTTACATCAAATATAAGAACATCTCTCTACTATTTCATAGTAACCAGATCTGAGTATTTACATATACCCAGAGTTAACTTAGGCTTATATATTAGGATATAACAGTGTCATCAATGTATTGACATATAAAGCCTTCTAATGACCTGGAATTGTTAAAATATTTCATTTTTTATCCTGAAGAATTTTTCAACTAAGTGGTTTGTCTAATATTTAAATATATTCTGCTACTATTTGAGATAAAAACATTAGCACTTTTGAAATGTTTCTCTGTAACAGAGAACATTATTAGCAGAATTTTTTGTTCATATTTATATTCATAGTTCTTTTCCTCTATTGTCTACTCCACAGTCATTCCATAAAGTACTGTGTATGTTTAGAAAAAATATGTATATGCAATTGTGAAAATAGTTTCAATATATTTTAGAATTTCTGTATGTAAAATGTTTTGTTGAATTATATGGCGATCGTGACTAAGTGCTATAGTTTACAGATAATAGAGTTGGTCTCTTTCTAAATGTGGAAACTGAATCTTAAGTATTTTTAAACTGGACCTGTATTATCCTGAATGCATTATTTTGAAATAAAAAAAAAATGACTTCTCTACTGTGCTGTAACATTTTCTAATTGATATATTATTTGACTGATATTTGAACAAATTCAACTATAATTTGAAAACCCGAAGCTTTTCTTTATCTTATTACTTCCCTTTCTGAAGACTTCCTAGTCTCCTTATGTAAATCACAGGACACACCCAACATGAACTATGAAACATTCAGATCAGTTTATACTGCAAATCACAATTGACATGATTTCAAAACATAGTGTTCTTTAAAAGATTCATAATAGGTCAAAATGCTAGTTTATACCTTTTTTTAGTAACTTGTTTTCATTTATTTGCTTTGGAATTATCTCCCAATTTATAAAAATGAAGGTACTTTTTTATTTTGCTTAGATTAAACATGAAAGATTTATGAAATTTGGTATTAGATTTAATGAATTTCACTCAAATGTAAATCATCAGAAGTATTTTCATCTAGGGTTTTGGTGGGCCTAATTTTTAAGTAGTAGGAAGTTTTTTTACAGTTAGTATTTAACTCCTCCAAAATCACTTTATTTAGAAGACTTTCTATTTAGAAATATAATAATTTCATTTTTGTGTTCTTACAGTATATCAGCTATACCATTTTCCTCACCTGAAATACTGAAATATTCAGTATTTCTCTGAACAGTTCAAGGAGTAACCAAGGCAACCTTATGTAATAATGTTCCATTCTTTATCCACACAAACTCTATCAGTGCCCTAGATTCTAATGTGATAAACGTCAAAGTTACTGCCTCGTATAAATACTCGTAAGAGTCAAGTCCAGAATCTCTGGCTTGCCTTCTTGAATTCCAGTTTAAGTGCTTACGTTTACCCAACCAGCTAATGAATAAGTTTATTTATTAATAAGATTATTTTTCAAATTATTCAAGACCTTTATGCCCTTTCCAATTACCTGTGATTTGTAGGCCTGTAGGTTTATTACATCTAATCTGACAGGCAAGATAAAATTTCATCAAACACTACAATATCCATTTTTCTCTTCCTTTTACACTAATGTAGTAAAGCATATCATGTTTGTTTGAAAAGGTGGTTAATATATTGATAGGGTTTATTCCACACTTACTATTTATATTTTTTAAATCACATATCAGATATTATCAAGGGAGTCCTCTTAACCCTTTATTTCCATGCCCCCTATAACCAGCATATTTTTAGTGACTGTGTCGTCTAGGCATCTCAAGAGAGTCATATAACCCTCAGGAAGTTTCAACCTAGGGAAGAGGTTTGGCACTTCCCATGAGTAAAAGCTCAGTTCCAATAGTGACGCTAATAATATTTACTTGCTTATTTAAGGTTACATACTTTTAAAGATTTTAGTTGAAATGCAAGGGGCTGTGAAGAGGGGATAACATTATGATACAGCCTTAATGTGAAGAATGGTTTTTGCAAAAACTATCACTGATGACTAAATCCACCATGTATCTTCCTTCACATTGCAACATTCCCAATGAACGATGGCTGCTCTTTCTACTTTAAAGGACTGTCAATCAAAATATTGTATAAACGATCAAATTTTAATGAAGTCAGTAGGCAATCTGGAGGTGAAAAGGATTATAAGCATAGCCACAGACAAGTCCCACCGAAAAAGTAGGCTGTACAGGCAAGCAGAAATCTTTACCACCTCATTCTTCAGCAACCTGGGATGATAGTGTGACATTTTCCACTGGGGTTACAGCTATAGCTCCTATGCTGCTACATGTAACCTGAGGCGTCCCCTGCCTTCCAGCCGAACCATGATGACTAGTTCTACTTCCATCGTTTGGCCATTGTATGTGCCCTCAATGCTCGCTGAGAAAGAATCCTGAATTTGGTTGTGAGGTGACCGTGAAGAACACATTTTAGATAACTATCCTTTGACACATTACCAATGTGGCGTATAGATATATGTGTTAAAGACAAAGTGTAGCTCAGCAATTAGGTGTTCACTTCCAGGCAGGTCTTTGTGCAAGGTTCTGTTGAGAATGTAATTATTAGGAAAATTGTAAAAAGCAAATTCAAACAAATTCTAGGTTTAGCCTGAAAAATTGAAAAGGTTCTTAAGTTCTGTCTGATGCATCAAGGGACAGAAGCAAAGGAATTGCATTCCAAAGCCAAGAAAGAGGGTGTACAAAAGCCGCTGATTCGCTTGACATAGTTCATAGCCTTTTGCAAAGGAATAAAAGCCTGTTGAGCAGGGAACCAAAAGATCTCATTATACGATGAAGCAAAGCCATATTAAAGCTTGTGCACTAGTAACTATGTCTAAAAACAGCCTGCTGTTTTATATTGAACCAATACATTTCTTAACTTGGTAGGTTGCAGTGTAAAGATGTACAGAGCCGGTCTGCTGGATGCTATGCCAATTACAGATGTGGTGGAGTGGTGTCAAACACCTACACACCGTTAGGACCTCAAGCAATCTTAGAGTGAAACAAAAGAAGTTTTAAAATGTCACCTCAAAACCGAAAAAGCACAGTTCAACCTGTTTGTAATGGCGCTGAGAGTCTTGAGATCGCTTTTATTATATAATTTAATGTGGACATCCTACAATCCCTCCATCAGAATGCACAATTCTTTCAAGGACATGAAGAGTGCCCGAGAGATAAGGAGAGTATCTTTCAAAAGGAACACCTTCAGATGACAAGGCATCTGTGATCAGCTCTGCAGGAACTGTGTTTTATTGGTGTTGAGGTGAAGGTGGAGGGAAATACCCATAAATACATATTATATTAGATTTTGTTAGATCATCAGGATGAATAATTGGGCATATTTACACAATTACACTTTAGTAAACTATTATGCCAGCCTAACTATAATACATATTCTGATAAAAATACATTAAATTGAAATCCAAAAGCAATTTGGCTGCTGAGGACATTATTTTCTTACCTAATTATTCACAAATTAATGAATAAAATTAAATTCCAATCACTAAAGAAAATGAAGTAATGGTGAGAATCAGAACTACAGATTAGTTAAAGCAAAGATATGCCATGCATAACAGAATTAAAGCATTTCTTTTATTCAAACTCAGTGCTTAAAAAAGAACAAATCCATCAACTTGAAATTTGACTTGTAGCTTGACATTAAAAATAATATGAGTAGAATTTTCAGTGGGGTAAGCACAAAACTAGTTCAAGTTGTGTCACTCTCAATTACTGTACTCAGGTGGTGTGCCCATTAAAATTCCCACTTGTGGGTTTTGCTCACTATGCAAATGGGGTCATTACCTGGAGAATTTAATCGGTTATGACACTGAGAGTAGGACTTTTCCTTTCAAAATAAACCTACTTACACACATTTTCACTAGAAATTTGATTGTTATATATACTTCGGATTGTTTTGCTCTAAATATTTACTAAAATTAGACTGTCTTTGCTTCTTACGAATAAGTCAGTGGATCCAAATTAATTTGATAGGGTTTTGTTTGTCTATACCGCTAGTTGGAATGAATCTTTTATTAAGTTGTATTGCTTATCAAAATATTATTTAAAAAATCTTTGTATCTTTCACACCACCTATCACACGTGGGCACATTTCCAGTAATGTTTTCCATTGTTTAATAGTATACATTTTCTCTTTCATAATTTCTAAATATTTTCATAAGTTCTAAATATTTAATTTGAGAGGCTTCTCCCATTTTTCTCTTTTTTGTCCCTTTAAAAAACTGTACAGTTAAAGAGTTAAGTTGCCCTCTTGGATGTGTAATATATATAATATTGCTCAGGATCCATGTCTATAACACTTGCAAGGTCCTTATATTCACTGATACGATGGGATGAGAACATTCAGCTGTTTGTCAGAATTAGTTAGAGAGACACTTCTACCATGAACCATGAGACGACTGAATTTAAAGAGAACAAACAGCTAGACTTATCGGGGCATCACTTCATAAGGTACATAAATATCTAATCACTATGTTGTACACCTGAAACTAATATAATATTGTGTGTCAACTGTAACTGAAAAATAAATTTAAAAAAATAAAGAGAACAAACAACAAATCAGTATACAGCTGTCCATACACCTACCATCTGTTTTCATTGTGGGGATTTCAACTGGCGAAAATCTGAATTTATAGCTACACTAACAAGGGTGTTGATAATGGCCTGAATTTACAATGGACACTGCAATTACCGTGTGCTTTAGTGTATATGATATTAAACTGGGCAACCAGGAATTTAGTCCCTAGAAACGGACTCTACCAGTAGTTCCCAGAGTGAACTTGAAGTAGGAACAAGATTGCTCTAAGTATTAATGATATAATCGCAGGGAAGGGCTAACGATTCCTTGAAAGAGAGAGGCCATACAGCCTAAATTTTTATAATTATACCAAGTTGTACGACAAGCCAAGATTTTATCACTAGCTTTTCTGGACCTAAAGGTAATATTTTTCATTTAATGTAAAAAGGAATATTCTAAAAGCAGAGAGAAAATAATTCCAAGGATGATAGAAGAAGAAATACTACAAATTCATAACTGGACCATTGGGCAGGATTTTTAACATCTGTAACTACGGGAAATTTCCCATAGAATACCAAATATGGATCCAAGTCTCTGACATTCATTTTTCTATGATATTTCTAATTGTGCCCAGAGGATATGAAGGAGTTGGCGCATCCAATAAATAGAATCATTTACATGCACGAAACTCCCTTTGAAGTTAATAGGACCTCTGAAAAGGGAGTCAGGCACCAGGAAAGCAGAGTTCCGCGGAACCTACTTCTTTCTTTTTAACATGCAGTGGTATTGCCGACGCGTTGGGATTTTCTTACTGCTTATCTTTTCTTTGTATGTGATGTTTAAGTTGGGAGTTGAGTGAAGTGCTTCATGTGGAGAGGAAAGATAGCCAAAAAGAGAGGATGTGATGATTGGCAAACACACACTTAGGGACCAGCTTTGTAAGATAGTATCCAAAAGGGACAGGGCTTGACGTTTGTACAACTTGTTTAGCTTTTCAAAAGGAAAGTATATCCCTTTTCTCATTTGATCTTCACAACCCTATGATTCATCTAGGATATACATTTTTACTTCCATTTTACAGATGAAAGAAACTGATTGCTTACGTTCATTTCCTAATGTAACAGTTCCTGATAGACCTAAGAAACCTGATTTCTACTCCTGGATCTTTTCAGTAGAAGGGTATATTTGTTAAGTAATCTTACATATAACTTAATATAATAAGCAGATTTAATCACAACTGCTCTGCTTGAAGCTGGGGTGGGCATATCAGGATCTGAAGTCTCTGTTTTATCTCTTGTCTCCCATCTTTCCTACCTTGAGTGGGTCCCCTGACATGGGCTCTAAGGTAGACTGGAAATCGTAGCCATTGTGCTGCTTCTCTCTTACTACATTGACCCAAAAGTCAATTAGCCTACAATATCTCACGGGTCTGTGCCTACTTATCCATGATTTGTCTTTTTTGTATTTTTTCTAGATGGATAAGGAGACAAAAGTTAGAATTCTTCACCAAGACTGTTTGCTAGTCATTCTGCACTTGTCCCTCCAGACCTGTTCACTGTCTCTGCCTGCCTTGTGGCAGGTTCCCTGGTGTTCTGGTTTCTAGTTGGCTTTGGCTGATGGCAATCGCTGACGAGAAATCAGCAGGTAGGAGGATAGAAAGAGTTCAGGGTAATAGTCCCAGCACTCCCTGGCCCCCTTCCTGCCAGGCTGCAGTTTTTCACAGTTCCGTTCCTCTATATAAAGGGGTCCTGTGCTGCAGCCCCCCTCCCACAGTCACAGCTCCCTGCTCGGGCCCCTTCGGGCATGGAGAAGAAGTGTTCCCCACTGCTGCTAGCTCCTGGCACTTCAAATTCCCTTTTTGGTGACCTTCCAACTGATTGTTCCTCTGTAAACAGGCCCTTTTATTAAATGCTCTTCAATTAAGCCCTCTGAGTGAGCCATCTGTTTCCTGCCAGTGCTCTAATGAGGAAGAGCGAGTTTGTGTGTATGCAAATGCACGTGTCTGAACCCAATCTTGTTATCATGTGTTTCTGAAAATTATCAAATTAATGGAAACCTGGTGGTCTCTTAGATGTCTGTCTCTTTAACACGGACAGTTAGTCAAATATAATATCACAAGAACTACAGTAGACGCTCCAGAAATTTACTTAGCAATTTCAGGTTCGATGCTCACACATTTCCATACTAAGATTTGACACTATAACAAGTTGGGGGTGGGAGAGGGAAGGAAAGAGGGTATCCAAAGTTTATCACTGAGCTTACAAAGCTTTAGGATCCCTAGAGACAATGAGGTTTTTCTTTGTTCCCTATAACCTGAAATGATTCAACCATCATTATCAACATAAACAGACCCACAACAGAAATTTTTGCCTAGAAATTAATCCCTCCAGAAATGTCCTATTTGGGGACCCTATATGACTGTAACCAACAGTAATAAAACAATTTATTATGACATCTATATGTCAGAGTTAAATAGTTCTAGGCTAAAGTAGGTCCAGTGTTAACCTTAGACATCCAGTTCAAGCCTAAGTTAGCAAACTGATAACATATTTAATTAGTAAGGAGCATTTCCTGGCCACCTATCTGTGCCAGACCCTGTGCTGGCACCAGTGATAGCAAGGTGTTCATGAACAAATTCTCAGGAGAGAGAGAGAGAGAGAGAGAGAGAGAGAGAGAGAGAGAGAGAGAGAGAGAATGTATATTGATTTGATAGAATTAGAGTTATAATAGAGACAGCTGTAATTGTTATGAGGATAGAGGTGAGAGTGACTAATGGTCCCTAGGAGAGTGAGGAATGTTTCCCAGAAGAAGGAAACGTTCAAACTGGGATTTGGAGGAGGAGTGAATATTTATTTCTACATTCTAAAGTTGCAGTGATGTTGGAAAGGATAGAGAGTAGAGAGCAATGGGAAGAAGCAGAACTGAGTCCACAGGTGCCTTGCTGACAGCTCTGAACTCTGATCTGTAGGGTATGTGAAGCCTTCTGAGGATTTTAATTAAGGAAATGGTGAGATCAAGTTTATATTTTGATATAATTTGATAAGGGCAGCAGTATGAATGACGGACTAGAGGGGATTAAGAAAGAACTTGGGTAAGCAATTAAAAGATTGTGCATTCATTTACGCCAAGGATGGAGGGCCTGACCTAAGGCATTAACTATAGGGACAGATAGAAGAGGGGGAAGTGACTTCAACACATTTCTGGAAGAGAGTTGAAAGACAATCCCTGCAGAATGAACATGCTGAATGTGCCCAGTGTTTAAATACAAAACCAACCGTATGGATGTTAAGTAAAAGTCAAGTTCATAGAAAATTTAAAAAGTCCATGTTTCAGGCCACAAATGTCACGTCTTCATTAAGTGAGATGATGGATCTGAAGTTCTTGTAAATAGTTTCACCAATATTGGAAACGTCATCAGAATCCACTGTAGGGTTTACATCGTGGGGATGGTAGTATGCATGATGATCCAGTGGGTGAACTAGTTAGACAAATGCAGAGTAAATTCTTCCAGTTCTCTAGTATGTTAGGGACGTACGCTAATGTCTGGGAGCCAGGGTGTGGGGGGAAGGAGTGAGAGCAGGACAAGAGCAAAGGATCTCCAGAGTGCCTGGCAGATAAGAAGTGTTCATTTATGTGTTTGTTGAATTAACACACGAATGAACAAATCAATGAATATATATGCATATATGTAACATGAATAACTTAATGTGTAAAATCAGGTTGTATTATTACAACACACTGAATAATAATAATAATAATAATAATAATAACTGAAAAAGAGGAGAAATTTCCACTGGACTATAAACACAATGGTTTGATCATTTTCAAGAAAATCGACAAATCACTAACTGGTTCCTGACTACTAACTGATTGGTTAAATGAATTATTATCATCTAATCGGCTTAATGAGCAAGTCCAATCCAATCGTAAGTCTTAGGTTGGCCTCCAGCAGCTCTAAAATTAGTGAGTAAATCTTCCAAAGTTCTATTCTTGCCAGTCTTTGACATTTTGCTTAACCTGATTCAAATATTCAATTGGGCATGTTCCCAGTTTTGTGTTAGTCTGGGATGGGGTTTACTGGCCCCGAGAGGTTGCCTAATTTGTCTTAAGTTCTGTGCATCACACATTGTGTTTCCTTAGTTCTAATACAATGACCCAATCCTGCTTTAACTATTTTATTCTTCACCAAAAAAAAAAATGGCAAAAAGATCATGGAATTAAATTCTGTTTTCTTAAAAAAAAATTACATTAAAATGTAAATATTTAAATTCACATTGCAAGTACTAATAGAATTTCAAGGAGTTCTTGAAAATCAAAGTGTGTACTAAGAATAATAAGGGACAAGGGGAGCCGCCAGGGCAACAGGAAGCCACCTGGCTTTGTTTAACCCTAGTGGTACAGGCTGGTACTTGAAGGGATTACAGTGCAGCTGCTGGCCAGAGGTCCAGTCTGCACCTGGCAACTGAATCATAAAATATGAGCTGAGGGCTTTTTATCTGTTCATGAAACTATTAATTGTTGAAAGTATGGAGGACAAGGCAATGGGAATTCAAACCATAATATGAAAACTTAAACCGAATGTTTTAAATGTTGTATATTCTGATTTCTTGAGTGCTTTTGTTTTCAGCGACCATGCCAAGAATAAAGAAGTCACATGCTGAGGATTTTCATATATTATGAAGTCAAAAGGTTGCCATTCATCTGGATCACATTTTCTTTTTAACAAAACACGTTTTAAGGCTCTTTGACCTAAAATATGATAAATTGCACTGAAGTATATAAGTGGTACAGATAATTAGGCAGAAGTTACCCCCAAACCACCCTATTTAAAAAAAATATTCAAAGTTGGCATTTTAATCATTTCTTCTTTAAAGAAGAGCATCCATGACAAGTACCATATGATTTCACTTATATGTGGAATCCAAACAAACAAACACCGCAAACAAATGAAACAAAACAAAACCAGGCTCATAGACACACAGAATAAACTGATGGTTGCCAGGGGAGAAGAAGGTTGGAGGTGGGCAAAACAGAAAACGGTATCAAGAGGTACAAACTTCCAGCTCTAAGATAAACAAGTCATGGAGATGTAACGTACAGCACAGAGAGTATGAACAATAGTACTGTATTAACTTTGTATGGGGACAGATGGTAAGGGGACTTATCATGGTGATCATTTCATATGGTATATAAATGTCGAATTACAATGTTGTACACCTGAAACCTATGTAATAGTGTATTGTCAATTATACCTCAATTAAAAAAAAAAAAAAAGCGTCTGCCTAGCACAAATGACTGTTTCCCTGGGGAGTAGAGTTAATATTTACTAAGAGAAAACATTTTACTTTTATGCTTTCTTAAATTTCAACAAACATGATTTTGAAAAGTATCAAAATGCCTGCATATCTTGTGATGAAAAAGTTATATTCTTTCTACATTCACTAAAAAATTGTCATTATGTGGAATTTAGAGATTGTCTTCAGAAAGTTTTTCTAAATGAAAAAAATACAGCATGGATAATACATTGCATAATTACATTTCGAGTTTGCATTAATAAAGTATTATACTTACAAGTTTTACAACTAGAGGTAGCACTGTGGTTGTCATCTATTACAGTACACACAATTTGATTGTTACAGAGTAGACATATGCCAGAAACATTTCAGTTTAGCATGATGAATTTACCTTAGCCCTGTCAAGAATCACATTACAATGCCAAAGGATTGCTTTGAATATATGTTGAAAAACAGAAATAAATTTGTTGAGGTAGAGTTTCCAATCCCCTCAGAATTCTGTCATTACTGGCATTGGGACAAGGTGCATGGGAGCTCAGGTTACTCCATGGGGGATTTGCCAACAGTGAATGTCACTGCTGTAATCAGAACAGCTACAGAAAAGATATTGTTGACTGGGTGATACAAGGAGGTTATCAGCATCACAGTCAGGATTCTAGCATACGCAATGTACATAAAAATATAAGGAGATTTAAAACATGATTCCTTTCTAAGCCTTTTAAACACGTTCACATGGGAAGTTGTTTATCTGAAGCCAATTTTTCTGCTTAATGGTAAACCTCTCTGAAAGATTTAACTGAACTCTAACTAATAGAGGCCATATTTGCCTCAAAATACCTAATTGTACCCATTGTTTGTTCAAATGGTGGAATTTACATTTCCTTGGACATGAAGTACAGGGTTATTCTAAGGTAGACTGCAGGAGAGGCAAACAATTGGGAGATCGTTCCAAAGCCACTTGGGAACCACTGACAAATTCATGTCCAGTATCTTTGTGAGCCTAGGGACACCACAGTCCCCTCTACAGCCTGCTTCGGAAATGCCAAGGGAAATTGCACTCTAATTTCATGAAAGACCTATGAATTCTATCAGGTATTTGCTGCGCACTTTGGAAAGATTTTACGGTGTAGACATGACAACATGATAGGCTTCTTATATCCATAGCAACTTTTAAAGTCTAAGATACAGAATAAAGACCACTGCCTTAATAATACCAAAGGGCCACATCCAATAGCAAGATTGTGTGCAAGGTTCACAGTGTAACTACCATAAAATTAAGCTGCCGCTTTCATTTGAAAAATGTGGCAGATAAAAGCAGTTTCAATATTGCACCGTTGCATTAATGCAGATGTAGCACAGATATATTAAATTTTTTCCTCTCAACACCATGCTCCAAGAAAGTAGTAAAAGTATTAGGTTTGCATGATACTGATTTGACATGTAGTCTGAGCAATATATGAAATGTTGTATTTTTAAAGGACTTGGCTTATGAAAAGTCATATTTGAGGGAGTGTGGAATCGATTCGCAGGAATAGTTTATGGTCTAGGAACTCTGACGAGGTAATGGGAGAAACTGGTATATATATATATATATATATATATATATATATATATATATATATATAAAAGTTCTGCCAGAAGAAACATTAATAACTTATATTGATCTTCATCGTGGGAGAATAATAAAAAACATACAATGTCTTTCTGTTTATATTTGCAACATAATAGTATCACTTAGTCTAAAAACTGTGTTTATATTGTTTTCTGGTTTACCTTTTGTATGTTCTGGATCCTTCCAACCCAGCTAGAAATACAAATTTCTACCATATTCAGGTCAGCGACGTATACAAAGATAAAAGATCTAGTATAAGAAGATCCCAGAAAACAGTGAACTTTTTATGGTTTGTTGATAAAAACAAGGTTGCATCCGTGTTGGATGTACCCACCTATATAATGGAAGAAGAGCATCCAGATAACAGATTTGAAGAAGGCTCGCTGACACTTGTCTAGCAAAATCTGACTGTACATAGGCATGCAAATCGTAATTGTCTCCTTCTAAAAGGACAAACCCATGGCAAAATAGCCCAGATAAACAGAAGACATGGTTAGGAAGCGAACAGATAAATATAATTATACTGTACTAAAAAAAGGTTGGCAGCTTATCCCAAAAAAGGATCCATAGAACATCAAATTGTGGCATAACAGACTATCGTATTACTGCAGGGCAGTGAAAAAGAACATTGCACTCAGAAGGAAAAATTATTTTTATTAGGACTCTGGGAAATCCTTTTTCATAGTAATTCAGAAAGTTTGGATGTTGTAACAGGTCTGGTATCTCTCCAACATATCTTCTATATTAAAATCTTAAAAAGTTGCAAATCTTTTATACTTTCTTGTTATGGTCTAGCAAGGGAATTAATGCTATAAATCAAATTCATTCTTTTCTGAAGTTACTTGTATAACGAAACATGTAGTTTTTTTAATTGTGAAAGTTTCAGAGACTATTTGGCAGCCTAATACCGGCTCATAGGGCTCCAACTCTGGCTTTTAGATCAGGTGAAATGTGAAATACTCAGAAACTGGTGCTCAGCTTCTATCTTAGATATGAACCTGGAGCATCGAGATTCTCAAAAGGGAAATTCAGTTGTAAAACATTTCAACATAGAAATTATCCTTTAAATCACTTAACATTATTGTGTACATGTTGCCTTTACGTACACAATACTTTTTAAAGAATAATTTGCAATGTTAAATTAATCCTGATAATACAGCAGTTTGTGTTAATAACAATAGTCCTTAAAACCTTTGTCACTATTAACTGTGGGAGATATATTCCTGAACCCGAACGTCTCTCTGTATTACCTGCATCTCTCTTCTCTTTGCATCCTATCTGTGGACAATTCCTTCTTATGATTTTTGTCTTTCCTTTTATATGGGAGCTCTATTTTCATTCATCACCCTTCACTTCTCCCAAATTGCCTGTTTATAAGTATCTTCTCCTAAGTCCATCATCTTCTTTGTCTTGTGCTTTTCTTCAATGTTAAGTCCCTCTCAACATTCTCAGTACCTTCCAGTTAAGTCTGGCACACATTTTTAAGTGGCTATTTCTTCTAGGCACTGGGAAGACAAGATAAATCAGAGTTGGCTCCTGCTTTTTCAGAGCACACAGTAGACTGAGGGAAATAAAGATGTGAATAAATTTTGGAAATGCATTGTGAGAAGACTTAGAGAAATGTGAAAATCGTATGGGATTACAAAGGCTGAGGTTTATTTAGGAGGAAACGAATTACGGTGAAAGTATGATTGAGCCAGTTCTTAAAGGATGATTTTAAGTTTCCCAGTCAGGCGAGGGAGAGAAAGGAGGACAGTTCAAGCAGAAGGAAGAACATCTACAAATCAGATATATCACCCAGTATCAAGCTTTACAAATAATTTTAAGGGTACCCTCAATCAAAGCATAGATGAAACAGAGGTCTGGGATTTCCACGAGGCTTTCCAGGTCCATCCTCCTGGAAGGACATGGTATCTCTGGCCCAAAATAATTTATGAGGCTTCCAAGTAAGGTTTTGCAGAGTTATCTGACAGTCAGGAACATTTAAGTTATGAAACATGTCCACTTTATGCCCAAGACAGTTCTATAATTTATGGTATATTCTCCAAGGAGTCATGCCTTATAAATCCATGTATCCTGGATTTATTTACTATAGTAATCCTTTACTCACGGACATCCTGCTGAGAGATTACTGTGGATAAGGTTTCTTTCTCCTAGCAAATATCATTAGACTATTTGCATGTAAGTTCAGTTAACAGGAGATTAGATCAATTCACTGCTCCTTATTTTCTTTCACCCAGGGGTCCTCCCCACACACAAGGAGATTGAATGGATCTTGACTCAACTGCTTGAACTCTTTTCTCTCCAGGCCCCTACTCATTGTCCCATCCACCTCTAACTCAAATGCCCAGTCATACTTCCCTCCCAATAAGTAAGTAGTCACTTTTTATTATTTGGTGTATATCCTTCCATAATTTTCTTGAAATATTTGCATTCTTGTTTGTGTATGTTAGGTTCAAATATGGGCGTATACTGTGTGTGGTGTGTGTGTATTCATATATACTTTTTTTCCCCTTAACAATATGTCTTATCATAGAAACTTATAAAAAATTATTTCAACTTTTTCACAATGTCAACAGTGGTGAAGGGGCTGAGATTTTATTCCATTTACAAGTAAAAAGCTATCCTGCTACAAAGTCATAGGTGTTGGCAGAAGACGTGAGGCTCCTGGGTTAGAGATAAATAACTTCCTTATTAACAGCAATAGCAGTGTCCAGAGAACCACCAGCTACACCAATCGGCTGTGTGCCAGTCCCCGGAAGTAACACAAGGAAGATGGGCAGTGCCTATATATGGAGAAGGTTGAGTGACCCAAGCTTAGAGAACCCAAATCTTTATTAATTGGCAGTAAGCAAACCTGCTTTACATTTTGCCCTGGAGGAAGATATTATATTTAATATACTGGAGAGTAAACAAACATGGCCTGTGCTCCAGAGGGAGACACTATATCTATCTTCCCAGGCTATTCATTATGCAAACATTCTTGCAAGACATGCAGAAATGTGAGTGGTGCCATAGAAGATTGTCTCCCAACAAACAAGTTTATACAGTTTCACAGTACGGATTTTTTAACCATTATCCTATTTAACCAGTACGGATTTTTTAACCATTATCCTATTAATGGCCATTAATGGGTAAGGAAGAACAAATTCTTCTTTCTCAAACAGTTAACTATTTTTGCAGGGTCATTCATTGATGAACTTTTAAAATCATTTTCAAATTGTTTAATTATTTTTATTTTATTTAATGTAACCTCATTTTCTGAATTTTATTTTGGTGGTTGTCTTGCATAATAGCAGGTTTTTTTCCCTCATGTTTTGAATGTTTATTCTGTAGTTCCCGCTTGAATGCATGCTTATGTTTTTTTTCCTTTTCTCTCTCAATTCCAAGTCTCCTTCTTTACTCTCTGGGAATTGTTGAATTGTCCTATCTGGCCCCTTGGGGCCACCTTGTCAGAATCAGGTCTTAGGTTGATGACTAGTGGCTCCTGACAGGAGATATTTCAAATTGATTCATGGAGCCAGTGTCTGTATTGGGTTCAGGCTTGGCTTCAAATCTGAATTCCCTCCCTCCTGCCTCTCAAGGTATGTGTCATCATTTAAACCACAGTCCTTAGTGATCCCAAGCAGCTCTGTTTATCCCACTCTCAAAGGACAGTGGGAACAGGGGATAGCTAGGAAACAGTATCCCAGGACTTGGTGTTGAGAACTGAGGCTGATGTAACAATATTCAGCACATCTCAGTAAATGGGCTTCCTGCTGTTGTGACCAGAGTCTGGAGCCCAGGGAGCCCATAGCCTCAGCTTCATCTCCACTTGGTGTACCTGTTCTGGTCCGTTCTACAGAGTCACTTAGCTTTTTGTGAGCATAGATGGATGATAGATGATAGATAAAAGATAGGGAGGTAGGGAGGTAGGTAGATAGCATGTAGAGCTATACATCTTTTCTTTATAAAAGTATAATTTTTGTTTTCCACGTTGCTATGTGTTTCAAGTAAAAGAGGACATTAAATGATGAACTTAAGATGGTGCCCTGACTGGAAGCAAATATAACATAATAAAAGCTTAATTTATACCACTCAATAGCAAAACAGAACAATAAAAAAATACCAAACTGATTAAAACAGGCAGAGGATCTGAATAGATACTTTTTCAAAGAAGTCATAAAAAGGCCAACAGGTTCATGAAAAGATGCTCAATATCAGTAATAATCAGGGAAATGCAAAACAGAACCACAATAAGATATCATTTCACACCTGTTAGAATGGCTATTATCAAAAAGACAAGAAATAATTGTTGGTGAGGCTGTGGAGAAAAGGGAACCCTTGCACATTGTTTATAGGAATGTAAATTGGTGCAATCACTATGGAAAACAGTATGGAGGTACCTCAAAAATTATAATAGAACTACCATATGATCTAGCAACTCCACTTTTGAATATTTATCTGAAGGAAATAAAAACACTGAGAAAAGAAATCTGCTCCCTATGATCATTGCAGCATTTTTTATAATAGACAAGACATAGATGCAACCTAACTGTTCATTGATAAATGAATGAAGAAAATGTGATACACACGCACATACACACACAAATATTATTCAGCCACAAAAAAGGTGCCATTTGTGACAACATGAATGTGACTTGAATTCAATATGCTAAGTGAAATAAGCCAGAGAAAGACAAATACTGTCTGATCTCACCAATAGGTGGGCTCTCTTGGGGAAAAAAAAAAAGAAAAGAAAAGAAAAAAAAAAAAAAAAGGAAAGAAAGAAAAGAAAAGGAAAAGCAACCCTGAACTCATAGATAAAGAGAACAGACTGGCGGTGGTCTGAGGCAGAGGGTTGGGCAAAATTGGAGAAGGTGGTCAAAAGATACAAACTTTCACTTTCTAAAACAGCTAATTTACACGGCATTGTAGAAATGCATATGATGTTAATCTTTCACAAGGTTATAAATTGACACCTAAAGTTTAGGATTAGTTTTGAGCTGATTTTAAATCAATGGACTTCTTCTCTAGGAAAGCATCTATATTGTTATATTTCCAACCTCAGAACTTTCTTCCATGCCCTGATAATTTGATGACTTTAAAACACTTATATGCTTGTGTAGGGGCTAAAAAAAATTAACACTTTTCCTCCCAACTAAATTCTTCTAGCTGGGCTAATAATCAAATTAACAGAGACAGATTAAAAGGAGAAAATAAACGTTTTAATACACACACATGGGGAATTCACATAGTCATGAAAATCCCAAAGCCACTGAGGCAACATTGAGTACATATGTCATTTTTGGACAAGAGAGAAACGACTGAGTGTTAGATTACAGACGTGAGAACGGGCGATTTACAAGTAGTTGAGGTAGAATGGAACCGCAAGAGTTCCATCTTGCGGCTAGAACATTCTTGCTATCTAGCTAACAGACTTGGGGTCTTCCTGACCAATGTTGGAGTGAAGATTCTTAAGGTGATTAAGCCACGTCTCCCTTCCTAAGGCAGGTTTCTCAGTCTGAGTCTCCGGCAGGAAAGGGGGGAAAGTCAAGGTTTCTTTTGTTTCTAACTAAATAGCTTAAAATCACTATCCCAAAAGACAGCTACAGGATGGCAAAACTTTGGTTCCCTGTACCTGCCATATGTAACATATTACCGTCAGGTCTACGAAAGTGTAATTACCCAGAATCTAGACACACCTTCCTGGGAGGTGGAGATGGTGAAATCAGCACAGATGAGAAATCAATACACCCAGCTGTTAAGTGTAGCCGTTCTGGAAATTATTTTTAGAGGTTAATCATAACTATCTGTGGATTACAAATAAAATCCATTCAAAAATAAAATATAACATTTGAAAAAAGCTCAGATTCCAGTGAAATCTATTTGTGGTTTACAATTTTGAAAATATATACAGAAAATCATTTCTTTTAAGAAATACGCTAATTCAAAATACAATAACACAGCCTTTCATTTCCTATTGTTATTTATAAATGGTGTAAAGAATAATTTTTTTTAAAAAAGTTGCAAAGTTTGAATAAATTGCTAGGCACAATTAGTGAAGGACAATGCAATCAGACCTTGAAGGACATTTTCCTCTAATACTGTGTACTTTTTACTTAGATTGTCACTTATCTAGTGACAATTTGAATTAAAATAAGGAATAGATATAGATATAGATATAGATATAGATATAGATATAGATATCTCAGTCCTACATATTCATATGGGGACAAATTAGATAAACATAACCAATACATTATTTAAAACTTTATCTTGGAAAAAAAGACCTAGATTCTATTCTCAGCCTGTTTTTCTGTTCTACAAATAGATAAAAATAATGCCCTTTTAGAAGATAAGATTTATTGAGAGGTTTTTTTTTACCTGATTCTTGAAAGAAGCTACTAGAACTACAAGATAGAAAATGTTGTGTGTGCTGGCTCGTGGGCCGGCCCGTGAAGGAATTCACGAGTCAGGTAGAAAGGTGGAAAAGTAAGAGGCGAGTTGGCTGGGCAGAGTCAGCTGCCCACTACTGCAAACTACTGAGTCTTTGGCCTCAAGGATTATATTTTCTAACCAGGATGTAAATTGCTTCTGCTTGTAGTTGGGGGTAGGGGAAGGTGCGTTATTGCAACCTTTGCATATATTATAGAGATTTAAACTGGAGCCAGGAGAGTGGGGCCTATACAGCTGCAAAACCTCTCCCAGTCACAGGGCCTGCACTGGGCTGAAGTAACTAGAAACACTGAAACTGGTCTGCATCGTAAGTGTACAGCAAGCAGAGGCCAAGAAGATTTCAAAAATCCCCAAGCTAAATTACATTTATTAATTTGAATCATATCAGAGATCCAAATCTCAAAATTAGAAGATTTAGTGCCACCATTACAATTCTGTCTTAACAGAAAACATGTTGCTATTTGATTAATAGTGGTGTCCATTAAAATATAGCCCCATACCGATATTTAGTAGTAGTTTTCCTGAATCTCTCCAGCACCTTGTAATATTTAAGTTAAAATCAAACTTTTGGATTTCTTAGACCAGTGAAATTTCCAGAAACAGTTTTGAAAACAAACATAAGATTTTAGACTATTTTGTTTTGCTAAGAAAAGACATCAAAAAAAAAAAAAAATAACCCTGCTGGTTTATATCATCAAAAGATTTTAACATAAACATTAATCAGAACCGGGGTGGCCAGATGGCTCAGTTGGTTAGAACATGAGCTCTGCCCAACAGGGTTGCTGGTTCGATTCCCACATGGGCCAGTGAGCTGCACCCTCCGCAACTAGATTGAAAACAACGAGCAGCCGCTGAGCTGCCGGAGGGTTGGGCGGATGGCACAGTTGGTTAGAGTGTGGGCTTTCAACAAGGTCCCGGTTCAATTCCCGCATGGGATGGTGGGCTGTGCCCCCTGCAACTAAAGATTGAAAACGGCGACTGTACTTGGAGCTGAGCTGCGCCCTCCACAGCTAGATTGAAGGACAACGACTTGGAGCTGATGGGCCCTGGAGAAACACACTGTTCTTCAATATTCCTCAATTAAAAAATAATAATAATCAAAATCATAATGTCAGAAAAAGTTAGATTTTCCCAAAAAATAATGGTTGGCAGCTTTATGGCAAAACATAAATACATATTATTTACAAATCCTATCTTGAAGTGAACCTATGAACACTTCATCATTGAGTTGTATTCGAAAAAGATTTTTTGATAAGTGACTGTGTACTAGGTTATGTTCTAAATGGTGAGGAATAATAGCAAACAAAGTTTCTACTTTCAAAAAGATTACATTTTAGGGGGAAGAAATTTGAAAAATGGAGAAGTAAATATATCAGCTGGTAATGTTACAGCAGATAGAGAAAAATAATGCAGAGTAAATAAAATAAGGAATGTCAGGGTGGGACACATGGTTGTTATTTTATGTAGAAAGGTCAAAGAAGACATTTCTGATAGGCAGATGTTTGTGCAGAGACCTGAAGGAAGTCAGAGAACAACTCATGCTGCTGCCTGGGAGAGGGATGCTCCCAGATATGTAAATGTCCTACATAGTTCTTTGTCAAAAGGAAATAACCTTCACCGGTTCATTACCATTAACCACATTCCAGACTTATTTGGATTTCATCAGTTTCTCCATTAATATTCTTTGTTCCATGGCACCACAATGGCTCCGACTGGCCATACCTCCCCAGTTTTCTCTGTTCTGTGGTAGTTTCTCCTTATCGTTCATGACCTTGACTGTCCTGAGAAGTAGTAGCCTGGTTATCCTGTATAATGTTACCCATTCTGGGTTTGTCTGATATTTTGCTCATGCTTAGACTGAAGTTATGGGTTCAGGGAAAGAATATCCCAGAAGTGAAGTACCCATTGTGTCATGTCATGTCAGAGTGTAGATGGCATCCACATGACATCACTGGTAATAAGAACCTCGGTTATGGTATTGTCTGCCACATTTTTCCCACGTAAAGTCATTATTGTTCCCTTTCCATACTCTATGCCTTGGAAGCGTGATTTACATTTCAAAAAGATCATTCTGATTGCTACTGTGAGAATAGAGTAGATTCTAGGAGGCTGGTGCTGTAAACAAAGGAGCTGCTGCCTGCAGTGTGGTTGTCTGCACTGAACCCCCACAGGGATTAAAGAAGTTTCCATTTTCATTTGAGAATATATTTGATAAAGCAGTAATAATTGTTGATAGCATTAAATCTCAGCCCTTAGGTACAGGACTTTTAAAATACATAGTTTGACAAAATTAGAATAGTTCTGCATCTGCAATAAAATGATTGTCTTGAAAAACACTGGTGTGATTGAGTTGCAGACTGAACAAGCCACTTTTTTCATGGTACACCATGTTTTACTTGAGGGAATTCCTAATAGACAAACTGGGTATTCAGACCTGGGTATCTGCCAGGCATTATCTCGAAAATGGATGAAGTAAGTCTATCAGTTCAAAAACCATAACTGCAGGTACTTGTTGACAATAATAACATTTGAGCTTTCAAGTGAAAATTAAAGTTTTTGAAAGCTTGTATCCAATACTCAAAATCATTTTTTAAATGAAATTGGCCAATATAGCAAAGTATGTGATTTAAAAATATTTTATAATAACATATGTCAACATTTGAAAGATCTGTATAACTTAGGGAACCCAGTTTTCCAAAGAAAATAGTGCTGAAAAATCAAGTATGAGTATAAGAGCATATTAAGTGCAAGATGGGCCAATATGGGTTTTGATACAACAGTACAAACACTTCATTGATATGGCTTCAGGTTTCTCTTTGCGACTAACCTTTAAGAAACTATTGCTTGTATTTTGTGTGTGGGGGGGAGCGGCGAGGGGGCCGGGGGAGGGTGAGGCTTTATAAAAGAATATCCATAATTATTTTAAAAGGCTATTATAATACTCTTTCTTTTTCCATTGACATATTCATGTGAGGCTGGATTTTCTTCCTATATTTCAACCAAAACACCATATTGCAGCAGATTGAATACAAAATTAGACATATGACATTAGACCTGTGAAAGGGATTTACAAAAATGTAAAACAATGAAATGTTTCATCTTGAATATTTTTCTCTTGGAAAATATTATTTTTCACAAAAACATGCTATTTTATTAAACATATGATGGTTTTATTGTGTTTTGAATGAATTAATAAATATGGATTAAAAAATGTCTTGGTTTTAATATCTTATATAAAAACAACTGACAGTTATAACTAACATAAATAAAAGTTCTTTCGAGTTCTCAATGATTTTTAAGAGAACAAAGAGATCCTGAAACTAAACATTTGAGAATGGTTGCTCCAAAGGACAGTTCCAATCAGGTCACACCTTTTATATAAATTTTTAGTGACTTTAGGTTTACAAGCAATGGAAGCAATCATTAAGGAAAAGAACTTTCATAAAAAGTTAAATGACTACAACTCAAAAACACAAAAAGAGAATTATGAGGCAAAATGGCTAACTGGGAAAATCATTACAACAAATATTACAGGCAAAGTATCAATATCTTTTATATATGAATACATTGCTTTTTTTCTAGTTAATCCCAGTTTTATGAAATATCTTCTCACTTTGTCTTCCTCTCTCAAGAAAATATACTAATATTTATCAGTGGTTGTGTCTAAGTGGTGAAATTAGGAAACTTTTAATGATTTTTATTCTTTTAATTTGTTTTTCCCAAATTTCTACATTTTATGCCAGGAAAAAAATTGCTAACAATGTTTAAAGGTCAGATATTTAAGTATTATCTTTGAAAATGATTTATTTAAATCAATATTACTGACTATGCAAAATCAAAATCATTCAACCTGAATCTTTAAAATTATTTGAATAAACCAGTTAAAAATGCTTAAATGCATTGGTGCATGATTTCCTTATCAACATCAATAATTATAGATGTTTCTGACACTTCCTTCAAGTAGTTAGCACTTTTTCAACAATGAAATATATTATATATAACTTTAAAAAAAGAACCATAATTGTTAGTGAATTTATGAATGTCTTTGTTCTTATTTAAAAATGTAAGTATATTTGATAAAAGAAAAATGAAAACCATTGTTTTAAACAGGTTTGGGTAATAAAAATTGATGTAAATTATTCTTATTGTACTAGTCACCCATTATGAAGACAAGTTAAGAATTGCTAGTATCTGATTGCACATGATTTGAGGGATTGTCCTAATAATTTGAACTGTAGAAAAATTTGAGTTCAATTTGTTGTGTTTTCATTATATTCACTTTTATTTCAGTACAAGATAATAAATGAGAAAGAGGACATTTTACATTAATTTTAAACTTTTATCTTCTGATTTACTTGTTAGTATTTCAACATTTTCATAGTTCTTAACAATTTGAAATTTTGAAAGTTAAAAATGGGAAAATAAAACATTTTGTCTTCTCTGCAGTGAAGTCAGATTACAACTGCTCTACAAATCAAGTGATCTGCCAGCAGACTTCTGTGTGGTAGCTTAAGCATGTTGGTTCACATACAGTTTTATTTTTTATTTCTCCTAGCAAAACAATAACCAAATTCAACCTCTCTCTTCCCCAGACTGTGTTTAAAATATGTGCTTTTGGAGAACTTGAAGTGAATAACTGGGCACTGCTTCTGACATTTTTAAGTACTCTGTTACTCTGAGAAATTAAATGGTGAGTTTACTAACAGTGCTCTCAATTCCAAATTTCTCTTACCTGCTCTGAAGTCTGAACAATGGTTGTGCTTCCATTGACTGTGCCTGTGAAATCACCCTGTGAGAGTATAAATGCACCACCCAACATAATACTTATTTAGGTGATTAAATTTACAATAATTATGATTGAGTTTTCTTGTTACCCAATACTTAGAGCTTCCATATGTTCATTTTTACGAGGCAGCAAGAGATTCCATTTTTACCGTAGCTTTCCATAGTGATGAGCAGAAGAAATTCCTATCCATTAGAACTTCTCTTCATGTTGACATTTCAGCCTCAATTTCTTCCCTTTATTTCCCCTTGTTCTTCCATTTCTCACTTGCTTTTTGGTTTCTTTCACTTGTTTGCATCAGTATTCATCTTTCATCTGTGAAAGCTGCCTCAAAATAGATTTCCATTAGGGCAGAAATGACAAGCTTCCTTTAACTTGAGTTTACTTTTCAACTTTCTTAGCTAAGCCCATTGATATATGTTCATGCTTGTTGAGCAAGTGAAGCAACGCTGTAGAAAAGAGTTAGGGGTAGTTCAACCCTTGATGGTTATTCTTCTAAAAGTAAAAATCTTGAGGCAGTTGAAGGGAAGTTGTTTTTTCTCCTTTTATATTACTATCTGGTTTGATCAATTTGTCTACCCTCGTAGAGTTATTGAAGAGGTCTCATTTTCATGTTTATTTGTCCCAAATGGAATAGAACTTTTTGTATGCCGTTATTCAACTTTGCTCCTACATACATTTTTATTTTAATCAAAAGCTTTCTTGGAGTGAGTGAAGGCCACCTACAGAGCTAGTTTATATCTTTAAAAGCTTTGTTTATCACCCAGAGTGATAGTCTATCATAGAGGTTCAAGGACATATTATTGTCTTGATTGGGCTTATACATCAAAGGGAAGAATTAAAGGGTTCTGATGAAAACGTTCCACCTGACACACAGGTGGCTGAAAGTATGTGCTATCCTTTCTTGGGTCCTTTTGTCACCTTTCTTAGCTTTCTTGTTTTGAAAGATGATAATAGTAGTATTTGAGTTTTCTGGGGATTTTTGTTCTATATTGCATGCTGTGAAAGGATTTTTCTAGGTTCTGCTTCTGGGCTCCCTCTGATCTTGTGATGTTAAACACACTGCTGTCGTCCCTTAGCATTACTCTCATCATTTTCTTCTCACTTGTTCCACTTCTGTCCTGTGTATGTGGGAGGAGGTATATAGAAGAGGTGAGAGGAAATTTAGCAGAATGGCAGAGTAGGGGGATGTCAGGGAATCACACTGTTGAAAAAAGACCTCCACAACTTCTAAAAGAAAAATAAAGATAGGCTGTGCTGGTCTTTGCATTTTTTTTCAACATAACCACAAAAGTTAACTTTTTTCCAATAAAGCCTTTAAAAAGAAATGCTGTCACTTATCTTTTAGATACCATCTGGTTCCTAGAGTTGTGTCCCAAATTCATGAAAATTCATGGTTTGTTTCCTAAACAGTAGAGAATGATTTATTGGAGGATAATCCTGTATTTTCTAGTAAGACCAGTGCCATTTTGACCTTGAAGAACTGTGCAAATTGTAATGAAAGTAAATACTTCAATAAACCATGACATCATATCTTGATTCATTTTGCATCGTGTGTGTTTAAGGAAATACTAGAACTTCCTTCTGATAGTTTTAATACCTTGGGAAATAAACTGACTTTTTCTTTCAGTCTTGCTCCAGGGTCATGTTTGGAAATTCCACTCAGTATTAGAACCAGATTTAGTTAGTCAACAACAACAAAGAGAAACAATGTTGTGTTTTTCGGGGACTAGATACCATTTTAAAAATATTTTCCTTATGCCAGTTATTTTGGTGAGAAATATATACACAGATGAATGCAAAGATGTTGACAAGCATCTTGAAGAATAATTTAATATGTATCAAGTTTCTTGCACATAAGATCTTTGTAGTATAACTTTCTACTATTCAGGCCTCAGTATGCTCTTTCTTTGATATGATTTCCTGGAATGATTGACTGGGATTATATAATTAAAACAATCTGAATGTGCTAGCATATATTTGATTGTTCTAGACGTTAGGAGTAAATTTAATACTAACCGTGATAAGCTTTGATGGTAAAAAAAAAAAAAAATCAGACTTTGGGAGTACTTCATGATTTTTAATCATCAGAAGTGTTTTAAATTCTTTAAAGAACTTAGCATAGTTTCTGGCACATAGTAGGAGGTAGATGTAAATATGATTTTTTTTTTTTGTAAATATGATTTTAAAAAATATAATACATGAAAGAATATACCAAGCAAATTAAATACCTAACAACTCTTCTTTTTAGAAATTTCCATTCTGAGAGAAACAATGCTTAAAAATAAACATGCACAGGACTATAAGACAACTGGGAAGTAAACAGTGAGCAAACCATAAACTGATAAAATTAACTGTTCTCAGCTCCCTGCATTTGTGAATAAAAATGGGGATGTTGCTAAAACCTCAAATTTTGGCTCTGGTGCTTTCGTTCAATAATGCACACAGTGTGACAAATGAGTGTTTTAAAACTTCAGGGGGCAATTCACAAATTGCTCTCAGTAACATATTCCAATGATAGCACTGCCCATATAAAGAAAACCTTTTGCTATAAAATACACTGTTTTATTAGCGCTCTCTCTCTCTCTCTCTCTCTCTCTCTCTCTCTCTCTCTCTCTCTCTCTTTCCCCTGTTTTCCTATCTCTCTCTCTATTTCTCTACCTCTATTTCCTGGTCTTGACACAGTATAATTGGCTCAAATAAGACCCTTCTTTATTTCATTCATGCATACATGCATTTATTCAGTTTCTTTTATCGACACTTCCCACTCCTATCTGCCCTACTCAATCGTCTTAATACATATGTTCAAATATATATATATATATATATATATATACACACACATATATATATCTATCTATCTATCTATCTATCTATCTATCTATCTATCTATCTATCTATATATACACACACACATATATATGGTTTGTATACATATAGTCTGTTAAATGTGCCTTATTGAGGGTTGTTTGCATACAGTTTTCAATTTTAGTAAATGATATAGCACATTGGGTTATCTATTTTTTCCCACTCAAATTAAGTTTTTAGGATCTATCCATGTTGCTTTCTGAATATCTCATCAATTGTTCCTACTTACAGTGCCTGGTATCATACTAATTATAGGTTATATAATAATGGGTAAAATACTTAAATTAACACTTAATTTATTCTTTAATCTATAAAATCAGGGATGATATGTTTATCTCGTAAAATTGTTCAAAAAATGAATTAACAAATGCATGACTGGTATCTAGCACATAAAGGGTTCTCAGTGAACAGGAATGTATAATATGTATCAAGCAGCTCACTATGACTTGGCAAAATGGTAGAAGAATGTTGGGTAACACAGAAGCTGAAACTGGAGAGGTGGGAGGACCAGATCATAAAAGCTTTCCCTAGAACATGGCAGGGAACTTGTCTTTTTGCATGCTAAATTTTAGGCCAGAGTTACCATTAGAATCACCTGAGGTCAAGAATTTAGATTCATGGGCCCTACCCACAGGAATATGGCCTACCCATGTGACTTAAATGAATTTTTTGTGTGCAATAGATTATTGCACGAGATTATATGTTTCTACTCTGTGTCATGTTGACTTCTTGAAATTAGTGATAGGAAAAGAACATCCTTTCTAGAAGCAAGTTTTAAAATCTTAGAACTTAGGAACAAGAGCACTTAAAATGCTTTGTTTAAAACAAGGTGAATAAGCCTTTAAATCTTCAGGGGGGAGTTGGGTCTGGCCTGTATCAACCATTTGTCTAAGTTTAGGTGGAGTCCATTATTCTCCTCTCTTACTTCTGTCCATCTGTAAAGAAGAAGAAAAATGATCATCTCCTCCAGCCCCCTCACCTTCAGTCTCTGGGGAAAAATGATTATTAGTCTAGTAGGCCCTCGGCCTTTTAACTCTATAAACAAACAAACAAAATAAAACCTCAGCATCTGCTTTCCTGACAAGCCATTCAGAGGGGCATATCTATTCAGGCATGTTGCAATTTGAGAACTTTTTGGCGGGGGGAGGCATCAAAGGCCACATATATTTTATTACTAAGATGTCCAATATTGTAGCCAATAGGCACATGCAGCTATTTAAATTTAACTTAATTTGAAATTAAATATAATTAAAACTTAATTTATTCTGTTGCATTAGCCAGTCACTTTTACCTGCCCAAACAGTCACATATGTCTCGTGGCTAGTATACTGGAAAGTCCAGACATAAGACTTTCCAAGCACTGCAGAAAGTATCATTGAGAACAATGTTTTAGAAAGCTCATTTTAGTGGCAAGCATGGAGGATGCATTAGAGGGGAACAAGTATGGTGGATGCGTTAGAGGGGAGCAAGCATGGTGGATGCCTTAGAGGGGAACAAGTATGGAGGACGCCTTAGAGGGGAACAAGCATGGAAGATGCTTTAGAGGGGAACAAGTATGGAGGATGCTTTAGAGGGGAACAAGCATGGAGGATGCATTAGAGGGGAACAAGTATGGTGGATGCGTTAGAGGGGAGCAAGTATGGAGGATGCCTTAGAGGGGAACAAGCATGGAAGATGCTTTAGAGGGGAACAAGTATGGAGGATGCATTAGAGGGGAACAAGTATGGTGAATGCCTTAGAGGGGAACAAGTATGGAGGATGCCTTAGAGGGGAACAAGCATGGAAGATGCTTTAGAGGGGAACAAGCATGGAGGATGCATTAGAGGGGAACAAGCATGGAGGATGCATTAGAGGGGAACAAGTATGGTGGATGCCTTAGAGGGGAACAAGCATGGAGGATGCCTTAGAGGGGAACAAGCATGGAAGATGCTTTAGAGGGGAACAAGTATGGTGGATGCGTTAGAGGGAAACAAGTATGGAGGATTCCTTAGAGGGGAACAAGCATGGAGGATGCCTTAGAGGGGAACAAGCATGGAGGATGCATTAGAGGGGAACAAGCATGGAATATGCTTTAGAGGGGAACAAGCATGGAGGATGCTTTAGAGGGGAACAAGTATGGTGGATGCGTTAGAGGGGAGCAAGTATGGTGGATGCCTTAGAGGGGAACAAGCATGGAAGATGCTTTAGAGAACAAGACTAGAGTCCAGTTATAAGAACATGTTAGGAATCCACAAATGATTCCTCCAAGGAACAGGAGCAGTAAAGATAGAGCAGTTGGGATGAAAGTGAAAGACATTCTTTGTTTTTGCAACAAATTCTTTGAAAATATATTTATAAACATACTTTTCCCAAAATTCTCCTTCCTTAAGAAAATGAAAAGAACTTTAATTATACTGCAAATGGGACTTTTAAAAACCTGTCAATAGGTATTGCCAGAATGGTTGTATCCAATTGACCTCCTACCAGCACCCCATGACAATGAATGTCATCACTGAAAAACTTTTCCAACTTGATTATGGCAACATGTAATCTCATTTTTAAAACCTTACTCTTCCTGGTATATCTTTCAAATCACTATATATTTTATAATATTAATATTCATACAAACAAAATTGCTGACTTTTTCTCTTGCTCTTTTGATTAGTATTGGTACATTGAATGATCCTTTAGATGTTATCTTAGACACTGCAAATCTTTGAAGTGTTCTGCATGTCAGTGAAAATAGAGTTTATGAGAGTTCTAGGTAGGATCAACTAGGGTGGATGATGTAACTCTTGGGAAGTATTATAGTAATACAGGGGTCAGATGTACTTTGTTTTAGGAGATAGATGTAGGAGAGAGAAGCAACAATTTTTACAAGAGATATTTTGAAGGAACCATTAACATCTTTCAGAGATTTCCTAGATATATGGGATAAGGAGCTATGGATGAGAAAAGCCTCTTGTGTTAACCCAGAATGACCGATGGACTTGTGGACTCATGATTAACACAATTCACTTGGGTGTTGATAAGATACGTTTTGGAAACACTGATTTGGGTATATGGAAACATGACCAAGTGGAAACTAGCAGGTATCTGGAGGCAAGTAATAGAGCTCAGGCTAGAGGAGGGAACCAGCAACATGGCTTTGGATTCAGAAGAATAAGAAAGTACTTGAATTAGGAAAATGGAGCGATCTCTGAAGGAGATGATTAAAGAGAAAAGAGCCAAATCTTCGGGTTTGGGCAGTTCCCTTCTTCCCTTCCCAAATACACCATGTTTTATGTGCACTTAGATCTGAGTCAACCTTGGGAAGCAAGTATAGATAACACACTACACAACTTTATGAGTAATCAGTGCAGAGCACACATTTATCAAATCATGCTGCTTTCTTTTGCATACTGCCATAGCCTCATCCTATGTAACAGGTTACTTTTCCTCACTCACAGTCTGTTCTCAACACAGAGTTCTAATTCCTCTGTGCCAATAATGTTACTCTTCTGCCTAAAACCCCACAAGATAACATTCTTCCCAAGACGGCCTCCAGGCTCAACGTGATTACTGGTCTGCTCACTCCCACCCACGTCTGACCGTGCTGGTTGCCTCCAGCTCCCCCCCTCATACTAGTTTTTCCAGCCACACTAAACGCCCTGCTGTTCCTGAGCATGCCATGCACACTCACATGTCAGAACGTTGTCTCTAGCTGTTCCTTCCACTTGGAACATCTCACCCCCATTTACCATTTGGCTAATGTCTCAGATTTTCCAAGTCTTTGCTTCCATATCAATGCATCTTACTCTATTCTGTCTGTATCTTCCTTGAGTAGAGCCAATTCTTCAAACACTATTCTATTTCTTCTGTCTATTGACTATCCCTGCTTAATATACTAACTTACTATGTTTATTGTCTCTTTTTCTTTCTCCAGAACATAAGCCCCACCAAGGCATCTGAAGTACCTGAGCACAAAGTCTGGCACATGTAGGTGTTCGATAAATATTTGTTGAATTATTTATTTCCTTCAAACTGAATAACGTCAGTTCTTTCTACTTTTCCTGTTAAGTAACCTTGCCATTTTTACCATAGCTCAGTGCCATACTCTTAATTCTATTTTAAACTTTTTTTGCCCTCAAAGTAGCTTTATGGAAGCAGTAGTCTTAACGCTAGATTTTTATCATTTTGTATTTGTATTTTATATAATTGTCTGGCTTGCTTGTCTAAATGACATGTGTCAGGAAAATGGTGCTTACCAGCCACTCACACCTGTCTTGCTGATGTCTGATGGCTTGGCTTATTTTGTCTGGCTCACTTCATAATTCCTCGAGAAGTTTGGCAGCGCCTTTTCCAATGGTGTGAAAGCATTTTCTATGGACTCGCTGATGATGTGACTAGTTCCCTCTGGTGTTATAGCTTTCCAGTGGCTTAAAATAAAAGACTGAATTATTTCTATACCTGGCAGTCTTTATTGCTGCACTTCATCAACTCAGTCCTACTAAATCACTAATTTATTTTACTTACATGCTTACACAGGCATGGTGAAAAGGAATCTGCAAAAATGCCACCAAATAAAGTGCCTTCGTTATTGCATCCCTGGCATTTGTATAGACCAGAAGAATTCTTTTATAAATTCTCTACATTTTTCCTGTGAAACAAAAGCCATCTCCCTCAATTTGAAAATGGCAACAAAATCACTTTTATAAAAAAATTAAATATTACAGAAAGGCCTTGCGTTGTCATCATCTGCCTCAGGCACTTTGACACAATCAGGGAATGAAAAAGGCTAAGTACACTTCTATGTCTCCTCTTCTCTCCTTAGATTCAGCCCACTGCCTTCTCATCTTTCTAGAAATTCAATATGTTAGTTTTCCTTGTTATCTTGCTACACTCATCCTCCTGAAAATATCGTATTCCATGATATTGAATATTGAACTTTACAGCTCAAAAGAAAATTAGAGATTATTTATGTAATTCTTGCGTCATGTGAAATAGAATGGATCAAAAGACATTGGACTCCTTACCTGATACTCTCTCTCTCTCTCTCTCTCTCTCTCTCTCTCTCTCTCTCTCTCTCTCTCTCTTTAGATATATATAGAGAGAGTAAGGGGAAAAAATCTGGTTCAGACATTTGCTGTTAGGTGGATAAAATATTATTTTCTTCAGTTTATGGATAAGACAACTAAGATCTAGAGATTTTATGAAACTATCCCAATGTTACAGTTAAATTGTTGCTGGAATTCATGCTGTTCAATTCTTAAAGCCCTCCAATTTATAATGACATAAACAAAACTACTTAACATTAAGCATAATTGCAAATCATCACAATTAATCTTTTACTCAAATAAATTGTTGTTTTCTTTATAAACATTTACAGACTTTTGGCACTGGTGATAGCCTGAGGTTTTTATTTAATATTTTTGGAGGAATACCTATTCTTCAAAGTATAGGCACTAGAATTTTTGGTTGCTCATGAAATATTTATTAATGTTAATGCCAATAAAAATAATGCCATAGTGATTATGCTCTTCAGTCATTAATGCCCTGAAAGAAGTAATTTGCAAATTGGTACACTGTCACTCAAAGTATTAATTTACCACATGTGGGTAACAAATTACTTCTAGAATCAGGCTAGGCACAATTGTCAAGACTCTCTGAAGTTTTTCTCCCCTGTAGCATTCACATTCAATCAGTTGCCAAATCTTGCAGAGCTATTTCCACAGTGTGTCTCATATATATTCCCTATTCCCTTCATTGATTGCCACTGTTACCGCTTGAGTTCTGGTCTTTCTTTGCTCTTGTTTGGAGAACTACATCAGTAACTAGTGGTTTTGCTGTCATTCTCCCTGCATTCCGTCTAAGCTATCCTGTGTAGCTGCCAGGTCAGCCTTCTCAAAACACGGCTTTGCTTCTTCATGGGTTCCTAAATGAAATTCAAACTCTGGGCCTTTCCTTGCACACGCACGTGTGCACACACAGAGAATGGTCACGGACACACATACACAGGTTTTCAACCTGAATGCACTTTGGAATCTTGCGTAGAACTTCAAACATTGATTCTGAGTGATTGATGAGTGCAGTCCAGGCAGCAGGATTTTATAAAGCTCTGCAGGTCATTCTAATATGCACTCAGGTCTGGGAACCAGTATTTTTTTTTTTTTTAACATATTAAAAGAGGCAACTTGTTGCAAAAAGGAAAACAACCCCTCCTAAGAATTGGCAGAATAGTGCTAACTTCTGGATCTTGCCTTGAAGAAAAGATCTCCAGTTTATCAAGTGCAATTCCTCTGAATCTCATTTCCTCATGTGTAAATGCAATAGGAAGGAATAGCGAATAGCGCCAGGTTAACCTATTTAACTAACATCAATATAGCACTTCTCTGCACTCAGATCTGTATTTGAAGCTGGAAATTTAGCCCTGAACCAAGAAAGGAAAGCCTCTGCTCTAACCAACTTCACAAAGCATGAGAGGCAATAAACGAGTTATGAAATAAAATACTTACAAATTACCATAAAAACTATGAAGGATAATTTATGGTATTATGAGAAAAAACTTGGTGTGGGGATGGGCACTATAGTAAAGAGAATAGTCGGAAGTCATGATTCTCACATTTTAGATGACACTGATCTCTATTTTGCAAAAATCAACAAGTCGACCACATCAGTGGAAGGAAACAGTAGATTCCTTAGGGCTTCATGTTTAACGTGTGGCATCTCAGACTGGAATTCTTGTTTGGCAGCATTAAGCAAGAGATTCTGCTTCATTGTTTTCTCCACTTTATACACCCAAGTTTTGATGAAATAGTCATATATAATCTACTCTTTTGGACTCTGAAAGTAACAAAAACATTGGTTTAGGATGATTAAACTCAAAATAAACAATTGTCTGCACTGTACAATGGGGCTCTAGTACAAATACCTAGTTCTTTATGGGAGGTTGAGGAAAACTGAATCCATTGTTCCTGGAGCACAGCTTCTGAGCAAATATGGGTTTCTCAACCTTATAAATTGTCCAGATATTGGTAATCTTTGGTTCTTTGTCCACACTGTTAAAATGCCACTTTCTTTTCCTGGGGCCATCTTTATCTGACCTCTTCTGGTAGGAATTCTAAGGATTCCACATAGGGCTGAGAGAGGCAATACTGGGGTCAACTCCTACTTTTAGGGTGTCTTGTACTTTATAAGCTATTCCTGAATTAGAAAATCTGGATCCTTGTTAACAAGTCCAAATGGAATAAGACAAGAAGTGTGAGCCAAGATTTTAAGCCAAGCAAGTCTGGAACCATGAGTTGGCTACCATCTGGAAGAATCCCACAAGCAGATCATAGAGGCTGAAAGTGGAGATGTGTCTGAGAGCCTAAGGAAATGCTTAGGCAGTGAACACTTTTTATCTGAAGTGGTCCAGTTTTGCTGTAGTTGTCCCATTCACTACAAGTCCCAACTTTTTTTTGGATGCTATTAATAAAGAGATTCAATTTCTCCAATGCTCTTGAAAAATTCTGTCTGGGTAATTTTTTCTGTCCTTGTAAATGACTACCTTATATCTGCAATCACATTAATAGTAATAGTAATAATAATAATAATTTTATAAAACTATAAGTAGCTCTTATTGATGAATTGTCATCTGTTTTGCACTGTGCTAAAATATCAACCCTTTGGTTTCTGCTCTGCCTCCCTCTAATCTGAGGGCTAAACCTCAACTATGCTTTAAAAAGACTCTTCATAGACAAATGCTTTGGCGGAAATAACATCTAGAGAGAGCAGGTGCATTCTCTGTCTTTGTGTTTTTGGAGGGCTAGCAGCCTTTCTCCCCTCAGGGTAGAATTTCCTGTCTCTGACAGCGCTGCTCGCCTTAAGAGGTTCACAGTCTCAGCGTTGTCCAACAATATGGGCAAGAAGACAGCAAGCGTAGGCTGATAGGTTCCCCCACCCTGAAGCCAGATAGCGGGAGCAGGGACTGGCACTGAAGGGTCCAGGCAGCAGGGTTCTGGGGTCTGAGAAGTCACGAGAGGACAGCGCTTCCCAGTACTTGTACTGAGAGGCCCACCGCGCACGTGCAGCTTTTCGAGGTGGAGCAGGAAGTAGTATTCACCAGCTCTGCCTGTCCAGTCCCTCAGCAGTGATTGTATGCTTCTTGCTTCTGCCTGTTCTGGGGGTTACCTTCTCCAGCTGGAGATGACTGAGAAGATCTGAACCCCTGGAGGGTCAGGCACCAACTCCCAAATGCTCTCATCTCGGCCACCTTCCTCCACAGACAGGAGCGGCTGAGTCACAGAAACCCTAAAATCCATTTGCTTTTTGTGATTCAGCATGTGAATGTCCTTTTAAGTTCACAGCTTCATTGCTTTAAGTACACAAAACTGCAAAGGAGCCCAGACATTAGAACAAGGTAGAGGAAGTGTGGGGGCGGCCTCACCATAAAGGCAATGCAAAACAGTAGCACTGGTACGAGGACTTTAGATATATTAACTCATCCACTCTTCTTAATAAGCTTATGAAGTAGGTTCTATTATTACTCTGATTTTACAAATATGGAAACTGAGGCATAGAGAGATGTAGCAATCACTCAAGGTCACAGAGCCACTTAAGGCAGAAACAATATTGAACTTAGGAAATCTGGCTCTACCAGCTGTGTTTGTAACCACTACACTGCACAGGAAGGTGTATTTGAATATAATTTATAAATTTCACACGTGTTTGTCTTATGTAGTGTTTCACGAGGTGGAAGAGGTGAGGCCTTCCACAGGCTGCCACTTAGACACGAGATTAATGTGTTGAAGCATCATCAGGGTCAATATCATGCTGTTTCATAAATTAACCTTGGTTGTGCGTTGGGAAGTGAAAGGTTTTTCGTCGTAGGTCTTCCTCATTTACTCACAGGCAATACCAGCTGTGCCCCAAGTGGCTTATTTCCTGACTGTAATCTAGCAAATACTGCTCTAAAACCACATTAATTTCATCTAGAAGACTGAAATGTGGTTGTATAGGCTTGTGGGGTACAAAAATACAATAGGATCTGGTGATATTTGGCATAAAAATCTAAAGAAAATCTTCAAAAATATTCAGTGAGAAATACGTCAGGGTTATTTAGAAAGCATATGTCTATAAGTCCTTTTGTGCTGTTATTTTAATGGAAAAAATGCTATTTTAGAAACAAAAGTCATCATTGTTAATTAAATTAAATGCCTGAGTAAAAGAATTATGAACTGTTTCACTCCATTGTGTCTCATCCTAGCCAAGGGTGGCTAAATTTAATATTAAGCAATTATTTTCTAAGGAGTAGCAAGGAAGCAATTAGCACATATAACTTAAAGAAACACCATCACAAACACAAGGGCAGAAACAGTGGTATGGAACTCAGTAAAGTGGGCATTAGATTGCTTAATGTATGTCTACATAAGTAATTTGCTTTAGACTCATTGTGGTCCATTCTTACTTCAATGAAGAAACTTTGTATATGTGTATTACACTGTTTAGTCTCACTTTGTAACCTATCTCTTGTGCCAAAAGGACCCTCAATTCATGATTGTAAATTATATCACCTTTAGAGTGTTTCCAAAATGACTCCCTTAGGATGCAACTTTTCTATGAAACTTCCATAGGAAACTGATACCCTTCTGCTTGAATGTGATGAAATCTCTCTCCATTGGCGTTGTGCCACACGATGTTGGGAATTGTTCAGCAAGGTAAAGCTGAGTTGAAGTAAATAAGATACTCAGATTTATGGGGTACAGAATATATTCTGTAAGCTACTCTTAATCAGTGTTCATGCTATGTCCAATTAGTTTATATTAACTTAAAAATCAATCCATAATAAATAAGAAACTTACGGTATTTAAGTCAAGAAGTTAGAAAGACTCCAACAAGTTAAAATTGAACAAAGCAGGTGAAAAGGATTATTAGGGTAAATGTAGAAATTCAAGTTTTAGAAATCAGTGTTTTTCAGTAAATCCAAGCACTTATTCTTTGAAAAACCAATAATCTAGATATGCTATCAATTCACTTTTATAAAACAAACACACAAACAAACAAACACAGAGACAATGTTATAGTGACTATTTGTAATATACCTTCTTAGCATCTCCTGGTATTAACTCTGATTTTCATTTAATGAGCTAGCTTCCCTCTTTCAATTGAAGAGCTACTACCAAAACCTAGAGAAGGAGTAGGGAAATTGCACCTAAGCCAGGCAGCATCACATCAACTGGATACTGTATGGCCTCACAGCTGATGCTGGTCCCAAGAGAATGAGTCAGGATACGTGCTGGAGCAAAAGTTCTTCTCTTATAAACTTTATTTGAACCTGGGACTACCCGGGAGACAGTGATTCCCATCATGTGACATAAGGAAGAGCCTATTTGAGACTGTAGTCAGAACACAGACAGTGAATACGAAAGGGGATTTTTTTAAAATTTAATATTTTGATCCTCTGTATTTAGAAATGCCCGGAGTGAGATCTAACTGAATTTTGGGCAATGCAAATCAATGAATTGCCACTATGGCTTAACCCGATTCGAGTTCAGTTTTCTGTCACTTGAAACAGAAAGCAATCTACACTAAATATACCTTAAATTAGACATACACGATAAGAATGAGATGGGGAAGAAAATCACTGACTTGGAAGTCTGTATAAACACATCTACACAAGGTATAGCAATTACGTTCACTAACTCATCCTAGAAAAAGTGCTACATACCTCATTGCTGAGTATCACTGTGGTCACCTTCGGAGTACTTCCCTTGGGAAGCTATGAACTGATGCCAGTGCCTAGTCCACACTTCAAAGCAATTTTGGAACTCTTTATTCTGGAATGGCCATAAGAGCTGTCATCGTATTACTCTTGATGTCCTGAATGTCATCAAAACGTCTTCCTTTCAGTATTTCCTTTATCTTCAGGTAAAGAAAGAAGTCATTAGGGGCCAGATCAGGTGAGTAGAGAGGGTGTTCCAACACATTTATTTATTTACTGGCTAAAAACTCCCTCACAGACAGTGCTGTGTGAGCTGGTGCATTGTCGTGATGCAAGAGCCATGAATTGTTGGCGAAAAATTCAGGTCGTGTAACTTTTTCATACAGCCTTTTCAGACCCTCCAAATAGTCAACTTGGTTACCTGTTTATCCAGTTGGTACAAATTCATAATGAATAGTCCCTCTGATATCAAAAAAGGTTAGCAACATCATTGCAACAAGTTCACGAACTTAATTGTCAGAACTCTTGTGTGAGTGTGTGTGTGATGTATATATACACATATATATGAATATATATATATATATATATATATATATATATATATATATATATATGTGTGTGTGTTTGCTGCCAAACACAAAAAAGGACACTTTTCTGTGCTGGCTTGAGTTTACAGCTATGAGCCCTCTCATTCTAAGTGTGGAGTATAAATTTATACAACTTTTCTAAAAAACAATTGAGAACACTAGATCAAGTCCAGAAGAAACATATATTCCTTTGAAATTGTTTACCCCAAATATTCAGAGTTGCACATAAAGATTACAGACTGATGCATGTCACAGGGTTAGTTACATTAATGATAAATTTATATCAGCTTACTGCTCAACCATAGTGATTGGTTAAGTAAATTATTTTGCATTAAAAAACTGCAATACTGTGCATTTTAAGTTGGTAATATAGAAGAATATCTATTGGTGAGGAAAAAAATATTTTTAAAACTTGTGTCACTAAAGTCTGAAAAAATACACCAAAATGCAAAATGAAAGGGGAATAGAATTAAGAAACACTTAATTTTCAAAGTTTTCTTCTGTATGCTATACTTTTTCTTTTGAGTATGCACTGTTCTTTGTTTGTTTGTTTTTTCTTAAATACATGTTAAAACTTACGGTTTGGAATTTTGGCTTGCTTTTTTATATTCCAGAGTTTATGCATAACAAATATTACTAGAGCATCTCTTTGTAAAATGAACTGATAAATACATAAAATATTTTATTTAACAATGAACTACTCCAAATGTGTGTACCTAGACTCTGAGAACCCAAAAAGGGAGACCTCTGAAACTGACATTGATTATTACAACCATCCAAATGCATTAATTTATCATGGGAGGTGTTTCAATGGATGTCACTTGTTTGGATAGCTCTAAAAGTGAAAATTGGCTCCAATTTAGACATTTTCTGCTCCAGATGAACTGCTGCTTATCCCTTTCCCCTTTTTTCCTTGTTCTTTTTTAACCTCCCATTTCTTTGCAACACACACAAATAAGCTCCTTGTACAAGATTTCTACTTTAGAGTGAACAAAGCTATTGACCTTTCATAGTGATCTTAACTAAGAAGAAAAGAACTCAACGTGTGTTTCTTAGAGAGGTTTAATTAGACTTTCATCATTTTCTCATCTTTTATCTTGCATTTAACTATTAAGCTTTCTTCTCATGTTTACTTTTTTGGTTGTTGCTGTTGCTCTTTTTAAGGGATATTATGGAAATCCATATAGATACGGTGCATTGTTGTACTCTGTTTCTCTATACAATTTTCTGGTCTGTCATTCTCCCACTCACTGTTGCTACATACTCATTCATCTTTTTTTCCTCTCCACTCTGTTCCTATCCTAACTGCTAAGGCATCGGCTCTTTGGTTATGACAGTTTCATATCCCATTTGCTGACAAACATTTTGCTTTAACCTTTAATGTTTAGTTAGGAAATTATTAGGTGATATGGTGCCCTACCCTGAGCCTGAAGCAAATTGATCACTTTATGTTCATTACAGAAGGGAAAACAGAACAACTAAGCATTAAAATCCCTCAGACATGGTACTTTTCTTTTGACTTCAAAAGTGTCATTCAATAATTATTAACACGTATAATTTTCTGGGAACTAACACGCAAGTTTCCTGAGGGCAAAGACTTTGCCTTATCACCATTGTGACATTCATCAAAATATGAAAGATGTAATACAGTTCAGAGTGAGAACACAATACGTCTTTGTGCATGAGCACCTGACTGAAGAATGACGCTGTCTATACATGGTCTACATGGGCGACACTGCCCCCAGTCTTTGGTGTTAGTGGGAGAAATACACACTGTTTTCATTATACTGTTATATAATGTTTTAAAAATAAATAGGGTGCTTCGGGAGCTCAGAAAAGGGACACTTGAATTAGTCTGCTAGTTCCTATAAGGCTTCCTGGGGGAAAATACTTGAGCTGAATCTTGAAAGTTGTACAGGAGCTCGCTGGCTGAAAAAGACACTGTTCAGCACTGCACTTACAGCCCATACCTAGAGGAGGGAGGCAGGTCATACACTGAGCAAGGGCAGACCCAGCTACCAAATCCGCGGAGCCTGGCGCACCTGCCTGGGCTCCATCCCCGCCGAGCGGGTCTGGCAAGGAGGGGTACGTGCACGTGCCCACACACAGACTGTCAGAGTGGTGGGGGCTGCGGCTACCCCCTGAACCCAGCTCCATCTGAAGGAACAGCAGTCAGTCCAGTCTCCGTGAGAAAGCTGTCTCCATAATGTCAGAACTCCTGATTCTTTAAGAGCTTTCTGATTCTTCAAGAAAAGCTAAAAATTGAATGGTGAAAGTTCAACTACAATTTTAAAACTTTTAACTCAATTACAAACAACTTGAAATATACTTTGCAAGCCGAACAGCAAGGCTGCAGGGCCATCTGGCCTCAGGGCTATTGGTTTTCCCCTTGATCCCAGGGCATTCTTCCACCTCAAAGTTATTGACAAACTCTGTTGAATGGAGAATGTATTCCAAGAAAAGCCTTCTCAGGTGTATTGTGAAACTTTGTTAAAGTTCAGAAATGATAAAGGTTTGGCACATGTTCTTGTATGTTCCCCTTGCAGAATTCTCAGAAGTGTTCATAATTCTTTGAAAGATGTTACTTTTCTTAAACATTAGTCCCAAGGACCTCAAAGAGTGGTGATGCTCAAAGAGCCACCAGGAAACTTTAAAATAGAGATATCGGAGAGCCATCCCAAGCCTATTGGGTCAAGCTGTGGGCCTGAGATTCATGCTAAGTGAAGCTCCACACACACAGCTAAGAAAGACTGTGTTAGTCTTTGGGTGAGTCCATGTTTGCTGCTATAATCAGGGATCAGCATAAATATTTCTATTGAACTTGCAAGTGATGGCGTGATATTGTCTCTAATTTTAGTTAATAAAAGTTTCACATATATTAAAGAAATAACACAAAAATAATGATTATAAGATTGGAATATTACTTTTAGAAATAGAGTGAAACAACTTATTGACAAATATTAACAAATATAATACACATTATATATGTATTATATAATCATTAATTTTATACATAAAAGTTATATCATATTTGTGGTATCAAATAATCACTAGAGAAGCAGTAAGAGTCATCCAAAATATTGATATCTCCCTCCACTCAAAACCCAATTAATAGGTGTAAATATGGCTGATAAATAATTTATAGACTCCTGCTTAGCTGTAAATTATGCATACTTTTTGCCAAATAAAAATTTCTAGATATGCACAAATTATTACAAAATAAATTTAAATATATTAGACCAAGTGAAATACTGAGAATAACTTCTTAATGAAGTAATAACTATTTGGCTTGTTAATTTTTTTAAAGGCTTCGAGGAAGTAACTCTTCTAGAAATCCTTTGGAACATTTTGGGGACAATTATAAACATGTAACAATGAGTACCTTTCGAACAAATGGTGTTGTTCATGCATGATTACCAAATTATAGCAATTTTTGAAGAACAACCCTTGCTTGTTTTGCAATTTTGGTTACCATAACAACATAACATTGGTTCTTTATTCCTAAAGAGAAAAATTGCTGTATATTTAATTTTCCCTGAAGAAGCTTAAAATATGATAGGTGAAATGTCACATATAATAATACCAAATTTGGTGTAATAAAGAGAGAGTTTGGGGAAAAATTACATATATAGTTTTATTAATTATGTTAGTTTCCCCTTTTCCTCTTTAGGTACTTCAATATGTTTTACCAATATTGCATCATATTTGAAAGTTGTAAAATTATTTTGCTTACTAATAATTACATATTTTTAATAATATAACCTTAAATCCAAATAACTGTCATGCTAAATTATACTTAGGAAAATACATAAAAGTACATAAATATTATGTATTGATATATGTTTGCTTTAAATAAATCAAACATTCAAAAAGTTGAGACCAAAACATCTCTCCCATTCTAAGCCAAAGTTTCCCCATGATTGAGTCACTTCAGATTGCCTATGAGTAAGAGAAAGTTACAGGTTAAATAGCTGAGAGCTTAAAGACCGAAAGGTCATTAAAAATTAGGTTTCATGTTTTGAAAATTCAGTTAGAAAAGCTAGAACTAAATAAGAATGGGCAAAAGATGATTAAAATAAATTGAAATCATGACCCAGACTCAGGTGCCCTCTTTGGAAGTTCTCTCACAGAGTCCCTATTGAAAAAGGAAATCCTAGAGGCCAGGTTGGCAATGTGTGCTCCTGTTCCAGGGAAGTAGGTTTGGATGTTCCTGAAATCCATATTCAAATTCCCACTAATATAATCAATCAATTTCCTAAATACCAATACTACAAAGAGAACTTTCCATGCATGTTTTTTGTGGGATGATCATTGCAGCTGAATGGTGAACTAGAGCAGGACCCTGGGGTCACTGTGGGTAAGTGTCCCCATTCCAGACCCGCATAACACTGGGTGCTCCCTGCAAGGCAACAAGGCTCCCAAACTACCATCTGGTGGCTCCAGGAAAATAAGCCAACACAGAGAAGTCATTTTTGACTCTTCCCACCTCTGACTTATAATTCATCTACAAGTCTTGCAAAATATATCTCAAGTTGTTCCATTTCTTCCAATTTCTGCCACCATAATTCCTGTCCAAGCCACATCATCTCTTTTAGATAGTGGCAGTTAACCTCCTAACTGACCTTCGTACATTCATTCTTGTTCCTCTCCAATTCATTTCCTACGTAGACATCAGAATGTCTTCTCAAATCAAATCATATCATGTCGTTCTCTGGCTTTAAACATTTCAATGATTTCTCATTACTATTAAAATAAAATATAAAACTTCAAGGTCAGCATCACCAAGAGAAAAGGCGAGTATATAGCTGAGTCTTCCATTACTCAGAGATAGAGATATGCCAGGCCGAGGAGCAACGCTGAATATATAATCTTGGTCTATATTTCAGTAGAGGACCTCTTTCCCCTCATTTGTCTCTCTTGTAGTACACCAGGCATTAGAGTAACCTTATTAATGAAGATATCAGACTGTCTGGACACCACAGAATCTGGATTTGAGGGATACATTTTTTGTAGAAATTGTCTAAGAATTTCAGGTGACAGCATATGAAGATCCTGGGGCCCAGGTGATAATGACTGATTTCTTGTGAAATTGAGCTCAGAGACAGACCCTTCACTGGAAAAAGGGTCAGGGGGCGGGAGTAGGGCTAGCCCCAGCTACCATGTCCAAATCGGGGCTATCTGTATTGAGCACCAAGGCCAGTTTTGGACAGTCCTGCTCTTTGCATAACATCCAGGTCTCTATTTCTCTTATAATTTCATTTTCTTCAGAGCATTTACCAAAATCAATCTTACCTTGTTTACTTCAAAAAGAATTTAGAAGTTTTTATCTATGCTTACAATGTGTCATTATTCTAGATACTTGTTAATTATTTTTTGTCCTTCACAAAAGGTAAATTCCATGGGCAGGGAGATTTTTTTTGTCTTGTTCGAAGATTTATCCTCAAAATAGGAACTACATAAATATTTGTTACATGAACCAGTGAATGAATTATGCATTGCTAACAATTTTTTTTAAGCCTAAAAACAACATTTTATTTCAACTTCTTATTAGGTAACAATTAAAAAAAATAGGTTTAAGTTTTAATCTTAACCATGTCCTTCCAAGTGACACAGTTTTATCTTTTTAATTATAGAATATTCATAAAATTTACCATCCAAACTGGCTACTTTTGAGAGTGAAAGGGAGGCTATTAAAAGAATGCCAGGACACAGATGAACTGAGGAGACATTTGTCGAAGAAGACATCCAAATAGCCAACAGGTACAAAAAAAGATGCTCAACATCCCTAATTATCAGGGAAATGCAAATCAAAACCATAACAAGCTATCACCTCACACCCAGCAGAACGGCTTTATCAAAAAGACAAGGGAGAATGAGTGTTGGCGAAGATGAAGAGAAATGGGAGCACCTGTGTCATGTCTGTGGGAATATAAATTGGTGCAGCTACTATGGAAAGCATCGCGGTGGGCCTTCGTAAAATTAAAGATAGAACTCCCATAGGATCCAGCAATTCCACTTCTGGGTATATAGCCAAAGAAAATGAAAATAGGATATCAAAAAGATATCTGCACTCCTATGTTCATTGCAGCATTATTCACAATATCCAAGACATTGAAACAACTTAAGTGGCCATCACTGGATGAGCAGATTAAGAAAATATGATTTTATATATATATATATATATATATATATATATATATATATATATATATATATATATATAAAGAAAGAAAAAACGGTATTAAAATTGTAATACTCAATATATACCAATAACAAAAGATGAATACAAGTCATGTGTATACATTTTTTTGGCACCCCGGTATATATAATATCTATCTATCTATCTATCTATCTATCTATCTATCTATCTATCTATCACTATTATAACATTATTCAGCCACAAGAAAGTGTTGCGTCCTGCACAACACAAGCAGTGGGGAAAGCGAGGGAGGCAGCAAGGGCTAAATTCTATTATAGAAATAAAGAGACAAGAGACACAGAATGCAAAGAAACCACAGAGGACCAAGGGACTCACAGCCTCAAGGGACTGGAGCCCCGAGTCAGGTCGTCGTGGGTATTTATTGTTTTTTTACAATAGGCATCACATGATTCTGGGCAGGGTCTGCAAGACTCTCACACCACTGATACAATTAGCATATTTCCAATACCCAATCATATTGTCCCAAAGCAACCTGTTCATGCTGTCCCCACATGATCAAGGTGCGGTGTGTACAACCCCTGGGGGAGTAGGTTTCTCAGAGCAATTACCTCATGAGTTAAGCTGGAAGCGAGATAAGTTCGCTCAGTTAATGTTCCTTAGCACAATAGGGTGCCGGACATCAGAAGCATGCGTCAGCAGCTTCCAGAAAGCATTGGAGGAGGGGCATCCCTCCTAGTTTCACATTAGCTCATGGGGGTCCCTGGGGTCCCGTCTGGCTTAAGTCGTTCCTCCCTTGAGGAATCTCACTCGTCTTTGACCGCAGACCCAGCATACTGGGACCAAGAGAGGAAACCTATAAAACTCAACCCCTAAGAGGGACAACCCCGCAACCCTCTTTCCTTAAGGAAAGGATGGTAGGGACAAACGGTTAGGGTGCTGTGTGACAACAAGAAAGAAGGAAATCCTGCCGCTTGCAACAACATGGATGAATCTTGAAGGTGTTATGCTAAGTCAGATAAGTCAGAGAGAAAAATACTGTATGATCTCCCTTATATGTGGAATCTGAAAAAGCCAAACTCATAAAGCAGAGAGTAGAATGGTGGTTACCAGGGTCTGGGGTGTGAGGAAATTGGGGAGATGTTGTTTAGGTGAATAAACTTGTAACTAATAGATAAATAAGTGCTAGAGATCTAATGCTCAGCATAGTGATTAAAGTCAACAATACTGTATTACAAACTTCAAATTCGCTAAGAGGCTAGATCTTCATTGTTCTAACCACAAAAAAGAAATGATAATTATGTACAGTGATAAAGATGTTAGCTGACACTATGGTGGTCATCATATTGCAATATACAGCAGGTGCCAAAAAATGTATACACATTTTAAGAAAGGAAAAAGCTATGTTAAAATTGTAATACTCAATATATACCGATAACAAAAGATGAATACAAGTCACGTTTGACTTCCGCAATTACAAGAGGTGCTCAAAGTGGTTACCATAGATGTAATTTTAATAGTTTCTTCCTTTTTAAAAATGTGTGTACATTTTTTGGCACGCTCTGTATAAATGTATCCAATCAACATTTGTACTCCTTAAACATATACAATGTTGTGTGTCAATTGTGTCTCAATTTAAAAAAGAAGTATGCCAGGACAACAAGCATAAACTGAGATCATCCTGGGCAAAATGAGATTGCCTTGGGCAATCTGGTCAGCCTATGAAATGATATTCTACAGTTACAAAATTTGTTTTAACTCTGTAGAATAATTTTCAAATTAATATATGGTATTTCTAATAATCATTTGTAACTTAGATTTTAACAGGAAGAATAAGTTATACGTTGATACTTATTATGATGGTAAAAATAAAAGCTAACACTTATGCTTATTCTATACCAGGTGATACCTAAATGTTTGACTTCTTTTAACTCAATAAATCTTCACAAACACCTTATAATGTAGGCATTGTTATTATCTCATTATAGAGATGAGAAAACTGAGGCACAAAGTAGTAATCAGCTCCAGATCACACAGCTGATGAGTAACAGAGCCAAGATTCAAACTCAACCACTTTGCCCTCGTAGTTCATAAAGTGGGTTTAATGTGTCATCACAGATAGCAACTTATACTTAGGGTCTAACTGCTACTCTCCACTCAGTAATTGTACAATGGTTAAGGAATGCTTAAGAATTTGACATGGGCAAGAGAATTTCAGATATGCTGCAAAGCGTAGTTTACCTGCCAAGTACACCCTCGTTCTGGATATGTCTTCCTAAAAAATAAATAAATAGATAGATAGATGATAGATAGATAGATAGATAGATAGATAGATAGATAGATAGATAGATAGATACATACATACATACATACATACATACATAGGAAAAGAAGATACTATTTTCATGTTAGAAACATATCAGTTGTTAATTTTTCAAATAGCAGGTTGAAAATAAGAAATTTTAGGTCATAAGAAGTGATGTGAGATTAGAAGAGTCTTGAATGAATTTATTTATGGAATACAAATTTGGTGTCAGGTAAATAAAATTAATGTCTGAAAGACTTTTAAATATAGTACCTCTGACTCAAATATAAAATATTATTAAAATCCTAGATATAAGTTGTGACATGTAGGAAACCAAAAATAGTCCCCAAATAAATATTTTATGAAGAAATAATACAATTAAAAAATTTTAAGGACAATTATTTTATAAATGAAAAAATAATGGCCCCTTACAATATGATATCAATTATAATGTCATCCACTTATAATATTATAAACTTCAATAGTTTTGAATTTTCTTGTTTCAAAATTACTTTTAAAAATAACGTTAATTTTCATTTCTGCATGTAAGGAGCTTAGAAGTCGCCACTCCATCCTAACAACAAGTAAAAAGTTGAACAGACTCAAAAGTCAACAACCCTTCTGGTTTCTTAAGAGAGGGGAGGACACAGGGCAAACAGCTGTCTCCAAGTCTGGAGAGACAGATAGGTGAGTGCAAGAAGTCATGATGTATCTGAGCAGAAATTCAAGAGCAGACACCACCACGGGAGCCAGGCCAGAGTAGGAAAATCTGAAACATAATGGACAAATTTCTGGTGGCTCAATGTGGACAAATCTGGGACTAAAAACTCCCGGAGGACCCAGTTATAGGGGAGGCCCTCACAATAGTATGAGATTTACCTCTAGGAGCTTGACTAGGTTCCCAGAGCTGAGAAATGCTTGTGACGTTCACAGAGCCAAGGCATAGGCTCACTAAAAGACTGAGACCTAATCACAGCACTACAGAACATGTCCCCTCACCCCACACCTCACAACCTCAGCACCAGAGGCTTATTTACAGCAACTCATTTTACCTGGTACATCATGTCTCGCTATCAAGAAAATATTACAAGGCATTCCAAAAGGTAAAAAACAACAACGCAATTTGAAAAGAAAGAATGAACATCAGAACCAGACACAGGAAGGGTATTGAAATTACCAAACTGGGAATTTAAAACAACTATAATTAATATGTCAAGGACTCTAATTGATAAAGTAGACAGTATACAGTAACCAGTGGGCAATGTAAGCAGAGTGATAGAAATTCTATGAAATAGCCAGAAATAAATGTTAGAGATCCACGATACTGTAACAGAAATAAAGAATGTCTTTGATGGGCTCATGAGTAGACTACAGAAAGCTGAGGTGTTGAAAAACAAAATTCAACTGCGTAAATTTGAAAACTTAATTGGCTTTATTAAGCAATTCATGAATTGGGCAGCATCTCATCTAGCAACTAGAAGGGTGCTCTGAGGGGTTGGACACAATGGAAGATTTATACAGGCAGAAGGGTGGGATGAGGGAGCTATTAGCAAAGGAAAAGAAAGGATTATGCTTAGACAAAGACATCTTTTGAGGGGAAAGGTATGGCAAGGGTTTTTATCAGATATATTGCCTAGTCTTCTATGAGGAATGGAGAGGGTCCATGTGACAGAGTATTTTACTCGTGCTTAGCCAGAAAATTCCAGAGTGGTTTATTAAGATTATATTTCTAGGAAAAGGTGAAACAGCAATTAGTTCAGGTATTAAATCTAGGTGTGGTATATATAATGAGCTTTAGCACAAGTGATACCACTTTGGTCCTGTGGTATTCTCTTTAACAGTGGAAAGAATCCCTGAGCTTTAGGATATAGCAATAGAATCTCGGAAAAACAAAAAACAAAAAAAACAACAAAGAGAACAAAGACTGAAAAAAGAGAGCAGAACAGAATATCCAAAACCTATGGAACAACTACAAAAGGTTTAAAATACATGGAATCAGAATAACGGGGTTGGGGGGGGTGGGGGGTTGGGAGGGTGGGGGGGTGGGAGGCTGGGGGGGTGGGAGGGTGGGGGGGGAGGGTGGGGGGGTGGGAAGAAAAAAGAAAAAGAAAGAAAGAACAGAAGAAACATTTGAAACAATAATGACTGAGAATTTCCCCAGATTAGTGTCAGACACCAAATCACAGATCCAAGAAGTTCAGAGAAAACCAAGCAAGATAAATACAAACAAAACTAAAAACAAAAACAAAAATGAAAAAAACACACCTAGACATATCATTTTCAAACTACAGGTAATCAAAGATAATGAAAAATACTGAAAGAAGCCTGTGGGGAAAAACACATTAACTCTAGAGGAACAAAGATAAGAATTATGCTCAACTGCTTCTCAGAAACCATGGAGACAAGAATAGAGTGGACTGAAATATTTAAAGTTGAGAGAAAAAGACCACCAACCTAGAATTCTGTATCCTGAAAAATTATTCTTCAAAAATGAAAGAGAAATAAAGACTTCCTCAAAAACTGAGAGAATTTGTTGCCAGTAGACCTACATTGTGAGACTGTTAAAAGAAGTTCCTTAGAAAGAAGGAAAATAATATAGGTCAGAAACTTGAATCTATATAAAGCAAGGAAGAGCACAAAAGAACAAAAATAAGGGTAAAATAAAAACTTTCATTTTTCTTATTCATAATTGATCTAACAGATAAAAATTTGTTCAATATAATACCAACAATATATTTGAATATGTATGCTTGTATATCTTATGTGCTTATCTATTTATTTATGCTTGTATATAAGTAAAATGTATGATAACAATGGTGGTAAGGAAGGAAAGAAGGAATTAGGATTATTGTGTTATTCACTACTTGTAAAGAGGTTTAATGTTATATGACAGTGGATGTAGATTAGCTGTAAATGTATATTACAAATCTTAGGGAAGCCACTAAATAAAGTAAAAAATATAGCATAACCAAAATGCGAAGGAAGGATAGAAAATGAAATCCTATAAAATGTTCAATCAAAACCACAAAAGGCACCAAAAAAGAGTGGAAGACAAAAATTGGAACAAAAATCAAGGGCAACAAATAGGCAACAGTAATGAATATGGTAGTTATTAATCTAACTATTTCAATAATTACTTTGAATGTTAATGGTCTAAACATACTAATTAAAAGATAGAGATTGTCAGAGTGGATCAAAAAAAAACAGACTCAACTTTATGTTGTCTACAATAAAGATACACATAGATGAAAAATAAATGGATCAAGAAATATATACCATGCTAACATTAATTAAAATAGGAGTAGCTATGTATGAATTTCAGACAAATTACACTTTAAAGCAAAGGAAAGTTATCAGGAGTAAAGAATTGTACACCTTAAATCTATGCAACTTTGCAAACAATTGTCACTCCAATAAACTTTAATTAAAAAAAGAAGGGCATTATAATGACAGAGTTATATTATAATTCTCTAAGAAGGCATAATAATCTTTAATATGTATACACCTAACAACAGTGTCAAACTATGTGAGGCAAAACTAATAAAATTGCAGAGAAATAGATAAATCCACTATTATATTTGGAGACTGCAATACCCCTCTATTAAGAATGGACAGATCACACAGATAGAAAATCTCAACAATGCCATCCATCAACTAGATATAATTGACATTATAGTCAATACTCTATAGATAGACTACTTCATGCAATCACTGCAGAAAACATGATTATTCTCAGGCTCACAATGAACACTCACCAAGATAGACTATACTCTTGGCTGTGAAACATATTTTAACAAATTTAAATGAATAGAAAACAAACACTGTATGCTCTCAGATAACAATGGAATTTTAAAAAATTAATAGCAGAAAGATAGTTGGAAAATCCAACATACAAGGAGATTAAACAACACACTTCTAAATAATTCCTGGGTCAAAGAAGAAATCTCAAGAGAAATTAAAGAATATCTTACTTTAAATGGAAATGTAATTTATGGAAATTTGTGAGACATAGTGAAGGCAGTTCTTAAATGTATATTTATAACACTGAATGCATATATTACAAAAGACAAAAATTCTAAAATCAATAATCTAAGTTTTCACCTTAGGAAACAAAAAAAATAATAACAGCAAATTTAATTCAAAATAAGCAAAAAACCCAGAAATAATAATAATTAAAACAGAATCAATGAAATTGAAAACAAGAAATCAATAGAGAAAATGAATGGAACCAAAAGTGATGCTTTGCAAAGATTAATAATATTGGTATACATCCTTCCAGGCTAAGTAAGAGAACAAGAAAGAGGACACTTACTCATATTAGAAATGAAAGGGTGGACATCACTATAAACCCTATGGACATAAAAAGGATGATAAAGGAATACTATGAACAACTCTATGTCCACATATTTGATAACCAAGATGAAATGGATGAATTCCTTGGAAGACACAATATACCAAAACTCACAAAATAATGAATAGATAATCTGAATGGGCCTATTAAAGATACTATCAATAATTAATAACCATCCAAAACAGGAAGTATCATGCCTAGATGGGTTTATTGATGAATTCTACTAAACTTTTAAGGAAAAATTATACCAATTCTGTACACTCTCTTTCAGAGGATAGAAGCATAAGGAATACTTCTAACTCATTCTGTGAGACCAGCATTACCTTAACGCCAAAACCAGACAAAGACATTACGATAAAAGAAAATAACAAATATCCCTTGTGAATATATATGGAAAATTCCTCAAAAATACTATCAAATCAAATCCAATAATGCATGAAGGAATACACCATGACCAAGAGGAATTCATTCCACATGTGCAAGGCTGATTCAACATTTAAAAATCAATTAGTGTAATCCATCACATCAACAGGCTAAAAAATATACATGATCATATCAATACATGCAGAAAACATCTGAGAAAATTTAATACCCATTTATAATAAAATTTCTCAGTAAACTAGAAATAGAAGAGAACATTCTCAACTAGATGAAAGATTTACCAAAAGCCTACAGCTAACATTATATGTAATGATGAGAAAGTTGATGATTTTCCACTATGATCGGGTACAAAACAAGAATGTCCTATCCCACCACTCCTTTTCAACATCGCACTGGAAGTTCTATGTAATGAAATAAAACAAGAAAACAAAATAAAATGTATATATATTAAGGAAAAATTAAAACTTTCTTTGTTCTTAGATGAGAAGTTTGTCTACGTAGAAAATACAAAAGAATTTTTAAAAAGCACTGGAACCAATAAGAGATCCTAGAAACCTTGCAGGGTAAGTTATTTATTATCCTATATACTAGCAATGAACAAGTGGAATTTGAAATTAAAATGCAATACCACATATATTAGCGCCCCCAAAATGAAATATTAAGGTACAAATCTAACACAATATATACAAGATTTATATGATGAAAACTATAAAATTCTGATGAATGAAATCAAAGAACTCAATAATGAGAGATATTTTATGCTTATGGACAGGAAGACTCAATATTGTCAAAATGTCAGGTTTTCCCAGGTTGACCTAGAGATTCAAAGCAATTCCAATCAAAATACCAGCAAGTTATTTTGTGGATATCAATAAATTGATTACAAAGTTTATAGGCAAAATGACTAGGACCCAACTTCAAGACTTAGTATAAAGCTACAAAAATAAAGACTGTGGTGTTGGCAAAAAAAAAAAAAATAAAAAAAAATAATAATAATAAATGGACAAATAGACTAATGGAACAGAATAGAAAGCCCAGAAATAGACCCACAGAAAAAAAGTCAGCTGATCTTTGACCAAGGAGCAAAGGCGATAAAATAGAGGAAAGATAGTCTTTACAAAAAAATCTTCCTGGAACATCTTCACATCCACATACAAAATCAATCAATCAATCAATCAATCAATCAATCAATCAGTCCAGACATAGATTTACATTTTAACAAAAATTAAATCAAAATGGATCATAGACCTAAATGTGAAGCCCAAAACTATAAAATTTCCAGATGATAACATAGGAGATAACCTAGATGACCCTGGGTATAGGGATGACTTTTTGGACACAAGGTCAATGTCATGATAAATGAAAGAAATAATTGACAAACTGGCCTTCATTAAAATTAAAAACTTCTGATTTCCAGTCAAGATGGCAGAGTAGATGAACACTGTGCTTGTATCCTCTCACAACCACACCAAAATTACAACTAAACTACAGAACAACCATTATTGAGAATAGCCTGAAGTATAGTTGAACTGAAGTCCTACAACTAAGGACATATAGAAGAAGTTATCTCAGGACTGGTAGAAGAGAAAGTGTCACAGAATGGGCTGGACTCACACCTTCATGTGACCGTTAAAAATAAAGAGGTATATATCAGCTTCAGAAGTCCCTCCCAGAGGAAGGAGGGATTACAGCCACGCACCAGGCTCAACAGCCCAGAGTTGCAGTGCTGGCGAGGGAAGTCTCCATAACTTTTGGCCATGAAAACCAGCAGAGGGTGAGACAGAGGGTGGCTTGTGTCCCAGGTGTTCCTCTCAAAGAGCCTGTGCACAGGTTTACACACTGACAGACTCTCTGTTCCAGTACTGGGTCAGCAGCTCGAAAGGCACAGGGCCATATGGGGAGGAATGGAGTTGGCTGGGTTACGGGTGATGACTGGAGACGTAGCTTTTTCCCTGACAGAAGTCCTGGCAGAATCCATTGTTTCTTTGTTAAGTCCTCTCCCATCCCAGCATGCAGATGCAGGCTGCCACATATCTGAGTCTCCATCAACCTGGTTAATACCATGAACCCCACCCTGGTGATCCCCTGATACCCCACCCCACCCAACTCCCAAATTGCTTCCAGTAGCTTTTCCATGCTAAGGGCCTGTCTTAGCTCATGCTGCAGACTTTCCTAAAATCTTTCAGAGGTCCAGAGGCCCAAACAAGCAGCCTCTGGCTTGGATATGTCCTGTACCTCTTGCTGAGCAGCCCCAAGCCCAGCACTCATGGCAGCTGGCCTCTGTTACTGCTTGGCGTCCTGAGGCACCTCCAAGCCCACTGCAGGTGGCAGCCACTTGCAGATTGCTTTGTGGCTCATGATGTTTGGCCCCAGATAGGGCACAGACTGCAGCAGAACTTGGCCTCTGACCACCCCTCTCAGGAGGCTCCAAAGCAGGCACACCTGGTGACCAACTTAATACCAAGCCAGAGTATCCACTGGCCACCTTCAAGGACAACAAACACAAAGGGTCTACTGGGCAGGCACCAGAGTATGCTTAAGGGAATCCTATTTGTTAGGGTCAGCCCTAGCACAGCAGTCCCTCCACTGTAGTCATGGTCAGATGGGTACTAGATTTATCTGGGTGATAGATTGGAGGGGGTTTGGAGGGGTGGGTGAAAAAGGGGAAGGAATTAAGAAGTGCAAATTGGTTGTTACAAAGTAGGCATGGAGATGTAGGGTATAGCATAAGGAATGTAGTCAATAATATGGCAACAACTATGTATAGTTATAGGTAGGTACTAGACTAGTCAGGGGGATTACTTCCTGAATTATATAAATGTCTAACCACTATGCTGCACACCTGAAATTAATATAAAATAATATTAAATATCAACTGTAATTGAAAAACTGAAAAGGAGGGAGAAAGGTGAAGGGGAATAAGAGGTCCAAATATCCAGGTATAAAACAAATAAGTCTTAGGGATGTAATATACAACATAGGAAATACAGTCAATAATATTGTGATAGCGTGGTACAGTGTCAGATGGTTGCTGGATTAATCATGGTGATCACTTGTTTAGGTATATACATTTTGAATAACTATGGTGTATACCTGAAACTGATATATTATAATATTGTATGTTAGCTATATTTTAATTAAAATCTTCCAAAAATAAAAAATAAAGGTTGGAAAGGAAAAACAATTAAAATCTTCTGTGGGGGCAGATAGCATATGGGAAATCTCTGCACCTTCTCCTTAACTTCGCTTAAGGTGAACCTAAAACTGCTCCAAAAAATTAAAGTCAATAAAAAATTACATATAAAGAGTATAGTAAAAACTTAACAAGCCACCCAAATCTAATCATCTGAAATAATGATTATTAATGAAATGGAATATTATTCAATGTGCTGCATATTTTAGCATAAAGGGATGGATAGATGATTTTATAACAATATTATGCTATTTTTTAAATGAAAATTTCGATTTTAATTTTGCTTGCATTTAACAGAATTTAAGAGCTGAAGTAGAACTGATGGAATTTCTGAACTTGAGATAAAATTTATCATAAACAGTGATACAATTTCCCAAATGATCTGTCTGAGATTAAGACAAATTGAAGAAAACACTGAGTATGGAATAAAATTTTAAACTGTTTTTTGTGTTTTTTTTTTTAATCTTATGGAGTGTGTTCCACTGAATGATAAAAAATAAGTACTCCAATATGCTCCCACATTTTCTTCTTCAGATCTAAATTACTAAAGAACTGGGAAGCTACCTATCTTAAATAGCACTCTTGATGACGTTTACATAGGAAAATATTTTGGAGGAGCAGTAAGTGAAAATTCCTGTTAGATAAATTAATTTTCAGGTTAGATAAAGAGCTATTTTCCAGAGCATCAATTCTTCCCAAATTTTTTAAGCCTTATTGTTACATACACATTTCCAAGTTACTAATATGAATTTTTTTTATTTCTACATTTTAACAATTTTTTAATATTTAAGTGGATTCAAACCTCACTGTCAGTTCTCTTCTTGCTGTCATTTTCATCGGTTCGCAGGTCTGAACTTTAAAAAAATTCATCTTTTGGGACAGGATTTCATTGACTATTTTTTGTTTGTTTACTTAGCTTGCTTGTTCTTGTTTTTGTTTTTTTTCCTCAGAAACTTCCTACCTTTTGAGTCTCCTCCATGAATGAGAATTTCAGTTTCCTTTATGGTTGGATAACTTGGCTGAGTATACATTTTTGACTCATGCTTTTTTTTTTTTTTTACATTTTCTTTTTATTTGTTTTTAAAATTACAGTTAATATTCTTTAATGAGCAGACTCACTTTCTTTACCTCACTGCTTTGTAGTTATTGCTCGACTGTCTTTGGCCATTGACAGATGTCTTTCTTCTTTTACCCCAGCATCTCCAATCAAGCATCTTTAGTTGCTTAGGTTTCTTAACATCAAGTAATTTCTTTCTTTTCTTTTCCAGAAAGGGTTCATGGCTTGTATTTTCTCTGAGTGTTTCTGGTTGTTGCGTTTTAAAAAAATCTATAAAATATTTAACTGTTGCATGAGGTGTTTGTTTGTGATAATCTTTAGTTACAATTTCTTTCCATCACGTGTTGCTAACATTTATCCCCTGGTCTTCTGGTGTCTTTCTGCACTAGATTAGGTTTAGTCGAACTCTGGGATCAGTCTTACATTTCATCTTTTATCACTTATACACACATATGCAGGCATGTGCACGCACACACACACACACACACACACACACACACATTGTTTCTGATGGAAAAATTCTTTATTTACCTCCAAAGTTCAAAACTTCATCAGGATTTTCTTACTGTAGCTTGTTGTAGAAAGTTTCTGAACATCCTTTCAATCTGCAGTTCAATTCTTCCTCATTTTGCTTGATTTTACTTTGTAGTCCTTTCTTTTTGCCTTTGTTGATTTTCATACTTTAGGGACACTAATTGAGGTACACAGGAGTTAAGTCTACTTACTCACTTTTAGTCCAAATTTCTCCTAATTGAAATGGAAAATACAGTATTAGGGAATAATCTTGAGAATTTTAGTTATCTTTTTTCCTCAATACGAATAAACCCATTTCAGTATTCTATTGTATTTCAGTATTCTATTTGCAGTATTCAGTAATTCTATTTTCCAGCATAACCAATGTATTTATTTGCTCCATTATTAATATATGAATTTACAAAGAGTATATGATCTTATTTGTTAAATAAATATGTAAAATGGTACATGGCCATGGGGTAAGATATTAACAGATATATAAAAAATACATGAACAGTGATAGAAATATACATACGTGACATCATTTTATATCTCTTGATTGTGAAATATACTTACCTAAAAGTAAAGAGTTAATTTGGGGACTTTTCAGAAAAATTAATTTACTCATGTCCCTGAAAGTCTAAAAATTCTTCACAGTCTTGCTTGTGCAATGCACAATGATGCATATTACATAATAGTAATTCATAAAAAAGAAAAACATAACTTTGAAATCCCTTGATGCCTTGAATGATTGTGGTGAATGTTATAGATAAAGAGAAATAAAACTGTGAGCAGAAGTACTAATACACACAGGCACCTCACTTACTTGGTTCTCATTTGAACTTCTCTAATTAATGCTATGTTATTTCAAAATTGCCTTAATTGATTTTCAGATTTCAAGTGTCATCACTGAGGTATGTTTTTATTTTACTGCTTGTCTCTGCTTTATTACTTTGTTCAGCTAGCCCATTGAGGTCTCTTGATTCAGGCATTTTCTTCTTAGATATGTTTTATTGAAACGTCAACTAGCAGTAGAGTTTTCCTTTCCCTGGATTTTTGAAATTCAGAGTGATCTTGGCTTTTACAACATACTTCACTAATGCTGCCAATCCCCTCTTAAATTGTTCACATCAGCTGTTTAGCCCCAATACCTAAAGCTTGGGAGTCGCAACACTTCTCTTCACGTTCTGCTTTTGTATTCCCAGAGTTATACATATTAAGATGCACTTCCCGCAAAGCAAAAGTGTAAGATTAGGCATCTGTGAGCCTCATTGAAAAACAACTGCATTAATAAGAGAGTATCACAAAATGAATAACATTGGAAAAGTAAGAGAAACAAGAATTCAGAATTTTTAAAATAAGTTTAAAATAGATCCATTGGTTGAAAGTTACTCTAAGTAATTCAACAGAACATCTCACATGAGGCTGATGTTGAGTTCTACTTTTTTAGTGTTTTTTAAATATGTTTTTTATTTTCCAATTACATTGACATACAATATTATATTAGTTTCAGGTGTATAACATAGTGATTAGACATTTATATAACTTACAAAGTGATCACCCTGATAAATATAGTACCCATCTGACACTACACAGTTATTACAATATTATTCACTATATTCCTTATGCTATACTTTACATCCTCATAACTATTTCGTAACTACCAATTTGTATTTCTTAATCCCTTCACTTTTCGACCCATCCCTTCACCCACACCATCTAGCAATCAGCAAAATGTTCTCCATATCTATGAGTCTGTTTCTGTTTTGTTTGTTCATTTATTTTGGTCTTCAGATTCCACACATAAATGAAATCATATATGAAAAATCATATATGAAGAAAAATGCCTTTTTCTTTCTCTTTTGGACTTATTCCACTCAGCACCATACTCTCTAGGTCCATCCATGTTGTTTCAGATGGCAAGATTTCATTACGTTTTATGGACAAGTAATAATCCATTGTATATATGTACCACCCCCTCTTTATCCATTCATCCATTTGGGGACATCCAAACTGCCTCCATGTCTTGGCTGTTGTAAATAATGCTGCAATGAACATATGGGTGCACACATTCAATCAAAGCAGTATTTGGGTTTCTTCAGATAAATATCCAGAAGTAGGATTACTGGGTCCTTCTTTGTCTCTTGTTATAGTCTTTGTTTCATAGTATATTTTGTCTGGTATAACTATTACTACCCTAGCTTTTTTTTTTTTTTTTTCTTCCATTTTCATTAAATACCTTTTTCTGTCCCTTTACTTTCAATCTGAAGTGGGTCTCTTGTAGGCAGCATATGTTAGGGTCTTGTTTTTCTTATCCATTCAGCCACCTATGTCTTTTAATTGGAGCATTTAATCCATCTACACTGAAAGTAATTGTTGATACATATGTAGTTATTGCCATTTTATTATTTATATTATTTATTTATTTTTCTTCTTTTCAAAGAAGCCTCTTTAAGAATTCTTGTAATACTGGTTTGGTGGTGGAACTCCTTTTGCTTTTTCTTGTCTCTGAAATTCTCTGTCTCTCCTCCAATTTTAAATGATAGTTTTGCTTTGTAGAGAAGTCTTGGTTGTAGGTTCTTGTTTTTCAACACTTTGAATATTTTGTGCCAGTCCCTTCTGGCCTACAAAGTTTCTGTTGAGAAATCAGCTGACAGTCTTATGGAAGCTTCCTTGCATGTAACTGACTGTTTTCCTTTTGATGCTTCTAAGATTGTCTCTTTGTTTTTAAACTTTGGCATTTTAATTATGATAGTGGGCCTCTTTGGGTTCATCTTGTTTGGGACTCTCTGTGCTTCCTGGGCTTGTATGTAATTCCTTCACCAGGTTAGGGAAGTTTTCAGTCATTATTTGTTCAAATGGGTTTTCAATTTCTTGCTCTCTCTCTTCTCCTTCTGATACCATTATGATGGGAGTGTTTGTTCGCTTGATGTTGTCCCAGAGGTCCCTTAAAACTATCTTCATTTTATTGGATTATTTTTTTTTCTTTTGGCTCTTCTAGTTGGGTGTTTTCTGCTACCTTATCTTCTAAGGTGTTGATTTAATCCTCTCCTTCACCTAACATACTGCTGATTCTCTTTAATGTATTCTTCACTTCAGTTATTGTATTCTTCATTTCTATATGGTTTACTTTTGTTTCTTCTCCATTTTTCATATTCTCTATCTCTTTATTGAAGTTCTCCCTGAGATCATTGAGCATCCTTATAGCCAATGATTTTAACTCTGTGTCTAGTAGATTGCTTGTTTCCATTCCCCCCCCCCCCCCCGAAGCTCTGTTTTGTTCTCTTATTTGGGACATGTTTCATTATGTCCCCATTTTGGTTTCATCCCTGTGTTTGTTTCTATATATTAGGTAGAGCTGCTAGGTCTCCCAGGATTAGTAGAGTGGCCTTAATAGTAAGTGTCCTGTGGGGCCCAGTGGAGCAGTATCCCTGGTCACTTGAGCCAAGCGCTGCAAGTTTGGCCCTTGTGAGGGTTGTGTGTGCGCTCCTTTTGTAGTTGAACATTGGTTGTTATTTGTACATCAGTGGGAGGGATTGACCCTCAGTGGACTGGCCATGGCTACAGTGGTGGAGCTGTTATGCAGGGGCTGATCCTATGGAGTAGGATTTGCTTTAGCAGGGCTCTGTTGCCTGCCCAGTTTGCCCTTTGGGTGTGTCATCTGTAGAGGTGGTCTGGTGGTGCTCCAGCTTTGTCCAAAGCTGGTTACTAGGTGTGCTGGCCCTGAGATCTCCTGGGAGGGGCCCATCACTGGTTAAGTTTAGCTGCAGCCTGTGTCCTTCATAGGGCCACCTCGCATGGACCACAAAGCAATCTGAAAACGTCTTTCCCCTATGCTGGGCTTGAGGTAATCACGAGACCCTGAACTGTGACTGAGGCTAGCTGCCACTAATGCCAGGCTTGGGGATGCTTAGGAAGAGGTACAAAGCACCCCAGAACCAGATTCTGCTTGTTTGGGGTTTATGAACCTTTAGGAGATTTTAGGGAAGTCTGTAGCATGAGCCAGGACAGGCCACTTGTATGGAAAAGCTACTGGAAGTGGCTTTGGTGGGCCCAAGTTGTGTGGGATGGGCTCTCAGGGAATCACCGGGGGGAGGGGGGTGAATGAACTGTATTAGTCAGGTTGATGGAGACTCAGATATGGCGACTGTCCTTGTCTGCATTCAGGGATGGGGGAGGGCCAGCAAAGGAACAATGGATTCTTCCAGCACTTCTGTCTGGGAGAAAGCTTCTTCTCCAGCCTTTGGCCTAAAGCCAGACAATACTGTTCTTCCCCATATGTCCTCGGTACCTTTCAAGCTGCTGACCTAGTGCTGGAATTCAGAGCAAGTGAGTCTGTCAGCAAGTAAGTTCATGCACGGGCCATTTAAGAGGAACACCCAAAACTTCAACCACCCTCCAATCCAGCAGAGATTGTTCCCAGCCATAATCTCCACTGGTTTTTACAGCCAAAAGTTGTGCGGACTTCTCTTCCTGGCACTGGAACCCTTGGTGGGGAGCCTGGTGTGGGGCTGGGAACTCTTGCTCCTCAGGCAGGACTTCTGTTGCCAAGGTACCCCTCCTGATTTTTAATAGTCACATGTGCGTGTGGGGCCAGCACATTCTGTGTCTCTGCCCTTCCAACCAGTTTCGATGTGGCTTCTTCTGTAAATCCTTAATTACAAGACTTCTGTTCAGCCAGATTTCAGGTGATTCTCAATGATAAGTGTTCTGTAGTTTAGTTGTAATTCTGATGAGCTCACAAGAGGAGGCAAGCACAGCATTTGTCTACTCTGTCACCTGCACCAGAAATCTCAAAGTCTATTTTTTTAAGAAACAATTCATGAGAGTGAAAGCCCTCTTGGATTTTGACAGTGTAACTACTACCCTTGGAATTAGTTTGTATAGACTTCCACAGATTTAAAAATTTTTGGACAGAAAAATTTCAGAAACTGATTCTATACAGTAAAATACATTTATATTTCATTATAATCATATTATTTGCAAAGTAAACCTCAACCTAACTATAAAAATTACTTATTCTTGTTGAAAGCTCTAGCTAATATTAAAATGCTTCACAATTTTATTTGAATAAAGAAGAATCAGTTTTACTTTTGACTAGAATTTCTTAATCTTACCCTTGTTTCCTCAGAGAACAGAAGATGGTAGATCATTCAGTAGGTAAAGCACTATGGCACTATAATAGGGCCACTTTTAACCTTGCCGGCATCTTTTGAGCTGTTGTGCATTTTTATCTTATTCAATTTATAAACAAAAACGTTGACTATGTTTTGTAGTTTTTTTTGTTTTGTTTTGGTCTAGGCTTTGAAAGAAAATAGACTGTTGACTTGGAAGGTTCCCCAAACTGCAGAGACTAAAAGATCTCTGAATTTAAATTCTAAAGTGTGCACACTGTGCTGCGTAGACAGAAGCCACAGTAAACCATGGCCAAACCTCCTGGTGCTGGAGTAAGTTCAGATCATCTACTCTCAGGAACTCTTGACTCTGTAAACCTCCTAACGCTAGAGTTAGAATCTTAATGAGGCCTATTCAACAGGAGTCTTCCTAGCCCTTCACATTTATTTCAGTTTTCTCATACTTAGCAGGGAGAAATCTTTAGTGCTCCTCTCCAGTCAGACAAAATCCAAAAGATGTTCAACAAATCTGTGCATTAGGAAAAGCAAAAATAGAATGCAAAAACAGAAACAAAAACAAAAAAAACCCATCTAAGTTGACAGTTTGGTTCCAAGTCAACAACAGCAAAAACAAACACAAGAGAAAACTCCTATCTTTCTGAACACACATAAACAATAAGGACTTTAAAGTAAGAAAATTAAAACATCTTAGGTCCATAGATTGCATTCCACAATTCAAAAAGTTTAATAGTTTTGCATTGCCTAGTGGGTTGAGTTCAATTCTTGGTTGGATTAATGTTTAAAGACCTCCAAAATTTGGCAGCAACCTATTTTTCCAGTCTCGTTACACCAAAACACCTTTAAAAATGTTCCACCCAAATACCTCTATTGCCAGAAAAAGGCATGTTATATTCCAGGGGTCTGAGATACCTAATATACTTTTATCTTTAAAATGTGTGCATTTTGTTTTAATAGAAAAATGTTTTAACTTAGTGGTCATTGAATTAAATCCATATTTCCAGAAATGTGCCCTTTTAACTCTGTAGCTCAACTTAACTTCTAGTACTCTGTCCTATGTACCTGACGTTTTAGCATTCTGGTGAAAGAAGCTGGCAAGTGGAAAGAGCTAACACCTCCGCTTCTAGTCCTGGCCTGCCAGTCACTAGTTAAGTGATGCTGGCTGGACCTCTCATATCTTTCTTGGCACCAGTTCCCCTTCTGAAAAATGAAGCTAGATTAGAATAGTGAATTTCATTTTTTTTTCCTTTGTAAGCTTGTTACATTGATACGTATAATAAATAAATGGGCGGCTCTTTTGGTAGACGAGGCCAAGATGGGTCATACAGGAACTTCTGGGCTGCGATCACTGGACTTGATGGTATGAATTCCCTAGTCCTTCTCTTCTGATTATACTGTCACAGTATTAATAGGCATTACTTTTTCTCATTCTATTTGAAATATTTGCACCCTCCCTGAAATCACCTAGATTCCCCATAAATCCATGTTTTCCTACCACCTTTCCTTTGGGCTCAATTTGTTCTACACACAGTGCTCTCCCGTTTGCTATTAAAATCCTGTCTCTCTACCAGTGGCCTGATTGAAGATCTCAGTTTTTTTGTGTCAGAAGAAATTCTCTAATCTTACAAAAAAACTTTGTTTCTTCTATTTCATTGTCTTAATTACTTATTTGTATGTCTGTTTTCTGATCTCCTCAATTGTAAACTCCTTCACTGATAGAACCATGTTTTATTTATCTACAGCAGCAATTAATAAATTGCTGCTCCTTACCCCTCAAATTATTAGATCTAACCAAAATAGATGTTGTACATCCCAGAAGACTAAATGACAGCCAAATTATCAATGTAATTGTTTTAAGGTAGTGTGCGGTCTGGAATGCCCTCTACAGTAAACTAAGGCTCACCTCTGAGCCAAAGGGTGCTTTTGAGCAAATAATGAGACATGCTGCCCAATGAAATGAACACTGTTACAGGGCACACTGGCAGAGCCAAGTGAAGGCTGGCATTCAGGCTCTACCTGCTTTTTCAGCTGGATGTCTGCATAGAGTGCAGCCTGTACAACTTGCATAACTTTTTGTGTTGACCCTGAACACTTCTTTGGTAATGAGTGAGGAATTTAACTGGTAGAGAGAGGGAACTTGGATTAGTAGTTGCTCTCCTCCTATGCAATAGTGAATTCTCTGTTCCAAGAGAACCTTTCAGAGCTTCCAGACAAAGCTTGAGTTAATTTGCAAACTCAGTTAGAGTGGAGTTGGGGTAGGAGTATGGTGTTGCTTTCAATTGCAGGGGAGAGAAAGAAGAGGGGTCACTGAATTGCTGTGTGGGGCAAGTTGAAAAAGGAGAATTGATGCAAGCAGCCATGAGTGAGGGAACAGTGGCATGTGCCAGTCTTTTCTAGAAGACCCTAGTTTTTGGCCTACAAGACCAAAAATGACTCCCATACTTGACTGCTCTGGTAAATTTTACTCTGCTCTGTGAAAAATGAACTTGGTATTTTCCTACTAGACCAGCTTTTCATCCTAGAAACTTGGTGAAACAAGACTCATTTGGGTAATATAATGTCCTGTTAGAAACAGGTGGCCTACACATGTCCGCACTCCTATGACTACTTGGCTGAGTAACCATTGGTTATCAGCATGGACTTGGAGACCTAAAGGCCAAGAGTAGCAGAGATGGACAAAAAGGCCAGATGCTACTTTGAACATTTTTGTTGAAGTAAGAATAGGCAACCCTCGCATTGTCTGGTTCAGTAACCTTTTCTTCAATGAAGCAATGAGACTAAGTAAATTGGCTATCTTAATCATTCTTAGTGCTGATACTGGTGTAAACAAACCTATTGCACTGCCATTTGTATAAAATATAGCATATGCAATTATGTACAGTGCACAATACTCAATAATGATAACAAACAACTATGTTCGTAGTCTATGTATTTACTATATATACTTCCTATCATTATTTTAGAGTGTATACTTTCTACTTTTTTAAAAAAAATTTGCTGTAAAACAGTATGCTGAGTAATGCCAGCAACCTCGTCCATCTTCTGTTTACCATGTCTGTTGATTACATCATTTTATCTTGTGCTTGATTTAATATCATGTTGTTTTGTACAGTAACCTGCTGTACAGACTTGTAGCCTAGGAGCAATATGCTATCCCATGTAACTTAGGTGTGTAGTAGGTTGTACCATCTAGGTGTGTATAAGTATACTCTGTGATGTTCTCACAATGATGAAATTGCCTAATAACTCATACCTCAGAACATATCCGCATTATTAATTGGCAAACAATTGTATATTGTTTTGTTTTGTTCTAGATTTAACCTGTCTAGGGTATGTATGGCTTCCTCTTCTCTTTCTGCATCCATAAGAAATCACATTTGGGTCAGGACCGAGGGCTTATTTTCAGGAGGCTAATATAGAAGTCCACCTTTTATATCCCAGTTCTCTGAGCTCCATGAGGGCAAGGGCCCTCTACGTTGCCCAGTGGATTGGTGTCCACTCTGCAGACCCAGTGTCCCTATTGGGTGGAAGCCAAGGTCAAATAATGCGGAAGTGAGGTGGGAAGATTGATTCTGGCCACAGTTCTAAGCCATGATCTACAAACCATTTTTATCAAATAAGTCATCAAATTGATCTCACTCTGACTTCCTACTCATATGTGTGTTACTTAGCAAGCACTTAATACACATCTATTGGCTGAGTAGATGACGGGTGTGGATCAGTTCAGTGTGTCAGAGCAACTTACAGAAAACAATTTTAGAGGCAGCTTTTCTGATTTTTCAACTTAATTTTTCTCAAAGTCATAAGTGATCCATTAATCATTCTAACTTTATAGAATTAAACAGAAGAACCATATTCTAATGATATGTTTCTTTTCATCTTAACAGTAAGCCGTCTCTTCTATAATCCAAAGACAAATTGTCTTAAGCTCTCTTCTTTTAATAGAACTTACCTGCTACTGGGTTTGCTCATTTCTTTAAATGCTACGGTTACACTATATATTAGTAACTTTCTTATAGATAAATAAATAAATAAAACGAAATAAATAAATAAATAAAAAGATAAATAAATCAACCACTTGTATTACAAGACAATTACTTTCAGTAAGAGCTTGGGATTACCAAAAAATAAAAAATAAAAAATAAAAAAATATATATATATACATATACATATACATATATAATGTTAAATATGATATTTTACATATAACAAATAAAAGCACAAGAAACCTCAGCATATCAAAAATAAAGCAAAAATGTTATTTGATAATAATATTTAAATGTATAATTTATCCTTGACAATAGAAGATTGCCAATAAAACTGTCGTGCATCTTTGCTATATTTCCTTTTCTAAATAACAAACATGTAATAACATTTTATGGTCATCACTCCATTAAGATTATACTTGTGGAGTTTAAGTCTTAGATTATCAAACTACAAATGTGAAGTTGAGCTGCAAACCAAGACTCTGACCCAACCCAGATAACATTCCAACATCGTGAATCACTTTGGCAGTGTTTTGACTGCTGCCTTTTCTCAATTGCATTCCCAGCCTAACAGTGCTTTTATCTGACCAATCTTTTCAACATTCACATGCTAACAATAGCTGATAGCTCTTGTCAACAAATCATGTCACAATAACAATGCACTAAATTCTTAACCTGGCTGATAGTTGTGTATGAAGTGCTGTTAGAACTGAAATAATCCTGCTGTGGAATATAAGTATTTTTAAAACATAGCTTAAATAGGTGAAAACATCTCCTTGTTACGTCTTTCTTTTTCAGAATGTAATGTTTCCTGTTATATTTCTAGCTGAGGCATCATTTTGTGAGTGGGTTAGCTGCAAGGCAATCCACACTTCCACAAACACTTGACTGCTGATCAACTTTAGACATTACAAATAAGGTTCTTTGTAAAATGAAGGAGAAAAATAAGTTTTTATACACTTTTGAAGAAGCATGGAAGGTAATTTCTATTTTTAGTAACAATGTTAATTATTATTATAGAAACCACATTTAGTACCTGCTTCTCTGCGTACCATCTTGAGTGCATTATCGAATCTACTTCTCATACCAACACTATGAAATAAAAATTATTTTTCTCAATTTACAGATAAGAAAATTCAGTAGAGAAGAAAATAATTTTTCTATTTATATACAGTCAATAAATGGAACAATTACAGATTAAATACTATGTTTTAACTACTGCTCTTTTCCTAAACAGTTTCTATAGTTTTTTCATTTGTTTGTTTTCATCGTTTTCTAAACAGTTCTGCTATTAGGGGTTAGATAATTAGATAGTTCTGAGATACAGTAAAAATTCCCACATTAGGAACAATGGCCTATTCTATCACTAAAAGAATGCTTTAGGAAAAACTTTTATTTAACTTTGGATCTAGTGAGCTCTCAATTATCTTCTTGTGGGGACAGAGCCCCAGAGAGTAGTTTACAGGCTCTCGGCCTCACGTGAAGGGGTACTGGCTCGGGTGGTGAATGGCCGTCGGCTGTGGCTGATTGGCTGTCGGCTGTGGCCGGTTAGCCGATTGGCCGCTGGTATAACTGCTGTGACTACGGAGGGCCGAGGAGAGCGGAAGAGGAGAGCCGAGAGAGAGGAACAGAGGAGAGAGTGGAGAAGAGTCGTCGGTCCGTCGGCGGAAAAGCGGACGGCAGGTCGGCGTCCCGTGGGCCCAGCCTCCAGTGAGACCGTGGTGGTATGGCTCCCCTACCTATGGCTCCGTGGGTGTTCCTTTTCGGCCTCACCATATCCTGCGTTCTTATGTGGGGAGCGGGAGCAGAGACCCCGCAGGCTGCCCCGCCTGAAAGATGGCATGGCGAGAAGGCCTCCGCGCACGACAAATGGCGCAGCGAGCAGGGTACAGTACCGGCCGAAACTTACGGAAGGATGGTTGAGCAGTTTATGCATACAAAAGTCGAGCTTCGGGAGGCCCGCAAGGAGCTACGCCGGGAGCGGGAGGCATGGTCTGCCTGGGAGACTCAAGCCTCCAGATGGCACAGCTTCCTCTTGGCCATGGAAGGCGTTGTCCTCCTTTTCTTGATCTGCTTCGGCTGTTGGCTCCGAGGATTGTGGATATTATACACGGAGGCCTCCACCCACTCAGACACCTGGCACGGTGAGCAAGATTCCGACCAGGTAGGAATGGCATCTGACTCTGGGCAGGAGGATGTATGGCCCCCACACAGTATATGGTGTTCGTTGGCCACTGTTCTCAGGAGTTGGACCCCCAAGGAGGGGTGGGAGGACATGGACGGCTCTCAGGCCAGTGTGGAGAGGGCCCTGCAGGCTCTGGCTGAGCGGTTGCCAGAGGAGGAGAAGGCTACAGCCGGCCGCGTGGGCTGGATGTTCCTCAAGGCCTTGAGTCTCAACACGGAAAATGGGCTTAATGAAATGGCCTGGGTGCCGAACCAGGTGTCCCGGTTGGAAGCGCTGGAAGCCTGGGTCCGCCTGTTAGAACAGGGGCCCCAAGGTGGAGACTCTGAGGCAGAGGCGGAGGAAGCGAGTGGAGACAATGTAGCTCCCAACCCCCAAGCCTGGCCAATCTTTAAGCAAAGGGTAAAACGTGAGCAACCTTTGGGCCCCGGGGGCGTTGCTGCCGGCAACCCAGCTGTGACTGAGTTCACAACCTACACCCCATACACTCCCACTGAGTTGCAGGAGCTAGGGAGGCGGTACAGACAGCGCCCTGGAGAGCCAGTCTCGGCTTGGCTATTACGTTTATGGGATGAGGGAGCAGACAGCATTCTCTGCTCCCCAGGTGAGATGGAAAAGCTAGCCTTCGTGACAGTGCATCCATCCCTGCGACAAAGGTTACAAAACTGCCATAGGTTGGCCAACAACCAGGGCAACCATTCTCTAATGCAGTGGCTCACTGCTGCGGTACGCACAGTATGGGGACAGGCTGGCGAGCTGCCAGACACTGTGAATCAATGGCAGTCATATACAGAACTTACACAAATAATCCGTGAAATGGGTATGAGACATGCTATTTTTAACCTCAACATGCAGGGCCCAGATGACGAGCTTTTTACTGCCAGCATGAGAGATCTGGTTTTGGATACTGCACCTGCGAGTGCTTTTGGATCCTTGGTTGCTATTCTTACACCGTATGTAGGGCGGCAGATCCATGAAGTTACAACTGCCATGGCCACCGTAGGGGATGTTGAAAGCCAGAGGCAAAGGAAGTTAAGACAGAAGGTCCGCACAGTTGAGACCTGGAAGCCCAAACCAAAGGTAAAGGGGCGAGGTCGCGGGCCTCAGAGAGTAACATGCGCACAGATGTGGCATGATCTCGTGTCAGCAGGGGTTGATAGGAAGAAAATAGACCGACAACCCAATGCACTCCTGCTTGAACTTTGGAAACAGTTGCGTCCGGAACAACAATTCCGGAGAAACATAAAGGAGGAGTCTGGCAAAGCGCGACCTGTGTCCCTCCAGGATTTCATGCAGCCGCTTGAGGCTGACCCCTTGCAGCTTGATTAGGGGTGGGGCCAAGGTACCCGGTCAGAGGGGACGAGCAGGGACCGGAGGCCCCACGTGGAACTGTCCATACATTGGTCCCCTTCGAATGTACAGAGGGTTTTGGCTCTAGTTGACACTGGCGCCGACTGCAGTCTCGTTTATGGGAACCCAGAACTGTTCCCTGGACCAGCAGTCTGCATTGATGACTACGGGGGAAAGACTGTGACTGTGAAAGACGTTTCCTTACCACTGGGTATAGGAAGGCTTCCTCCTCGTACCTACAAGGTTTATGTCTCCCCCGTTCCGGAATATATTCTAGGGGTGGACGTGCTACATGGCCTCAGCTTGTTCCGTCTCCGGCTGGCGCATGGTTACAGTGCGACAGTACCGCCTGCCAGGAGGACAGGAGGAGATTGGTCATCACATATTGTGAGGCCAACACACAGTCCCTTTAACTCCCCAGTATGGCCTGTCAAGAAACCAGATGGGACCTGGCGAATGACTGTGGACTATAGGGAGTTAAATAAGGTGACGCCACCCTTGCACGCTGCAGTGTCTTCAATTCATGATTTAATGGCTCGTCTGACTGTCCGCCTGGGGATATATCACTATGTAGTGGACTTGGCCAATGCTTTTTTCTCCATTGACATTGCACCCGATTGTCAAGAGCAGTTTGCTTTTACATGGGATGGGCGTCAGTGGACTTTTCAAGTCCTTCCGCAAGGATACTTGCACAGCCCCACTATCTGCCACGGGCTTGTGGCACTGGATTTGGCACAGTGGGATCACCCATCCTCTGTGGCCTTGTTTATTCTCTTTCATGTCACAGGTCACTCCCCCTTAGTGTCCCCAGGTAATGATGAAGCAGACGCCCTAGCACGGGTACGATGGTTAGAGCGGGCTCCTGCCACTGATGTGGCCCACTGGCTGCATAGGAAATTGCAGCACGCTGGAAGCCGAACCATGTGGCAGGTGAGCAGACACTGGGGCCTGCCTTTGAAATGACAGGAGATAGCAGATGCCTGCTATGACTGCGCCGTCTGTGCCCAGGACAGCCCCCAAAGGCGGAGGCTCCCCTGGGAGACACAGCAGATTACGCGAGGGAGAGTGCCCCTCACTCGCTGGCAAGTGGATTACATTGGACCCCTGCCTAAGGCCCGCAATGCGATATATGCATTTACAGCTGTGGACACTGCTACGGGGTTGATGTTTGCTTGGCCCTGTCTGGCTGCGGATCAGCGGCATACAGTGATCGCCCTTACACGGCTGTGCGCCCTCTATGGGTGCCCCCAAGTCATTGAAAGTGACAGGGGTACCCATTTTATGGGATAAGAAGTAGAGCACTGGGCTGCCAGGATGGATGTGCAATGGTTGTTTCACACCCCGTACAATCCACAAGCAGCGGCATGATTGAACGTTATAATGGCCTTTTGAAGCAAGGCCTCTGGGTGACAAAACACCCTCCCACGATGCGTGACTGGGCCTCTCGTCTATGGAATGTCTTGAGAGTCCTGAATGAGAGACCACTGAAGGGAGGGCCCGCGCCAGTAGAAGCTCTGCTACATCGAACGGCCGCTCCCATTCAATTACAAGTTACCACTAGTGAGACTCTGTTAAAGCCAGGCTACGGCAGGAATGGGAACATTTTGCTGCCAGCACCCACATGCTTGAAAGCAGGGGAATGGCAGCAATGGACTTGGCCCTGGCAGGTCAAAAGGCCCCACTGTCGGTGGTTGGGTCTGATAGCCCCATGGGGGGCCGGTTTGACTCATGATTTGCAAGTGACACCAGGGGTGGTGGCTGAGTGGCCACCGCAAGTGACTGTAGTATACAGAGGTCCCGATACCGGGATGATTTGGCGAGAAAACTATGTGCTCTCACTATGGCCTATTATGGGGTCCCCTGTTCTGTTACATGTTGAAACTTTGCAAGGGACCCCAAGTATTGCCATAAAGGTCTGGTACCACAAACCTGGAAAGGTGCCAATGGCAGCGACCCTCCTTTCCCACGACAAAAAGCTAGCATGTATCCTTCCAGATGGAAGGGATTTGCCATTGTTGGTTCCTAAGACTACCGTTTCTTTTCGTCCATAGGTGTCAGTAGGCTAATATGGCACAGGGACCCTCGCGGAAGACGCTTGTCGTGTAGATTGTGAGGCGAGACCCTGTAGGGGTGGAGTGTGGGGACAGAGCCCCAGAGAGTAGTTTACAGGCTCTCGGCCTCACGTGAAGGGGTACTGGCTCGGGTGGTGAATGGCCGTCGGCTGTGGCTGATTGGCCGTCGGCTGTGGCCAGTTAGCCGATTGGCCACTGGTATAACTGCTGCGACTACGGAGGGCCGAGGAGAGCGGAAGAGGAGAGCCGAGAGAGAGGAACAGAGGAGAGAGTGGAGAAGAGTCATCGGTCGGTCGGTTGGCGGAAAAGCGGACGGCAGGTCGGCGTCCCGTGGGCCCAGCCTCCAGTGAGACCGTGGTGGTATGGCTCCCCTACCTATGGCTCCATGGGTGTTCCTTTTCGGCCTCACCATATCCTGCGTTCTTATGTGGGGAGCGGGAGCAGAGACCCTGCAGGCCGCCCTGCCTGAAAGATGGCGCGGCAAGAAGGCCTCCGCGCACGACAAATGGCGCAGCGAGCAGGGTCTCCCACACGACACTTCTCCTACTGCAAGATACTCTCAAGGTGTATCCCAATTCTTAGTTTGGAAAATACAGCTTCCATAATAATGGCCCTAACATGCTCAGCAAGTCGGTCAAATTGAACAGAAGTAAACCCATTTCTAGCGCAGATACTTCAGCAGAGATTTTGGGACGTGTTTCACAAATGTTTTGTATAAACTACACTCTGTAGGTGGCTATCAACTCTGCAGCTTAGTGATTTGGCCCCAAAGCTATTCTTTTTCTGGAAAAATGGAAGAGCTTCTGGAGAGTAGAAAGAGCAATATTTTCCAGAGAAGTGAGAGAAACCAAGCAAGAGCCCTGCTCACAGTTCTAGCGCATAAGTCAGGTGAAAGTGGTTCAAAGATTTTTTTCAGATTCCACCCATGAGTGACATCATAGTGGTAATCATATTATAATGCATAGTTGTATCTAATCAATAAGGTGTACACCTTAAACTTACACATGTTATGTCAATTGTATCACAATAAAAATAAAATTAATTGATGGATTGATGTTTGAAAGTGTTCCAAAGCAAGAATTTGTATGTGCGGGGACAAGAGAGGAACCCATTTGGGGACCCAGAGCCCACATCACATTGGATACCATGTGGCTGAGCTCCGCACTTATGGGTTGAGGTTCTTAAAAGCTTCTGCATTTGTGACAAGATTGGTTCCAGGGTCTTTGGGTGAACAGACAGGAATTCAGACATTTTAGCTTAAGAGTAGCAAGCAGACAATAGTGAAAAAGCTCATGTGCAGGCAGTCCGAGTGTGTGTAGCCTGTGATTCTTGTACTGTGGGAAATAGGTCATTTGTAGATTTAGAATCAGTGGCCTTTCTCTCTACTTTGTTTTTCCTTTTCCCTAAGCTTCTTAACTTTATGCTTAAGTTTATTTTTACTCTTCACTATATTTACTATTTACTATTGACCTCTTTTAGTAAGTCTTTGTTTTTAAGCCTTTTTTTCTTTGGACTATAAGGTAAAGAACAAAGGAAAATATTTAAAGTTGTATTTGTGTGTGTGTATGTGTCAAGCTGAAATGGACTGGCTTTGTTAGATTACCTAAATTTTGCTTTTTATTAAAAAATACTCCTTTTTAGTTTCATAAATTTTCATAAGGTTGATGTCTCAAATTTCTCTTCTTCATCATAATTATCATCATGTCATCATGTATAACAACGGTTCTCAATCTTAGATGCACATTAGAGCTACTTGGAGAAATTTTTTGAAAAACCCAGTGCCCAGGCCAAACGCCAGACTAGTTACAGAATCATGGTGGATCCAAGGCAACAGTATTTTTTAAAGCTCCCAGGTGATTCTGATGTAAGCCAAGGCTGAGAACAATGCTTTACAATAATTATTTTCATCAATATCAATATTTTCATCAATATCACACAGTTATAGCTGATATTTAATTAGGTAAGGCATCAAGGTAGATGACACAAAAGAAAAGTTTCTTAAAATGGATGCCTGCTTTTACCTCCTGGTTATCTGGGATTCTGATATTCATTTCTTCCTTTGTTCAATAACAAACATATTCATTAAACATGAACTAAAGGCTAGATGCTGTACTAGATGCTAAACTTACAGTGGTAAACAAAGTAGAAATAGTTTCAGTCCTCACAGAAGTTTAGTTTAGCGAATAGAACGAACATAGGGGACCATAGGATATCGTTAATTAATTTTCAAGACTTTTGAATTAAGATGTATATTTTAAAATTTCCTAGCTATATTCCTGATGCTGGCTGAACCCAACCACCACCACCAAGAGACCCTCACCTAACACACAAAATAAATTTGCACCTCCTGATGAAAACCTTGGGAAGAGAAGGCATAATGTACCTTTACTCAGTGCAGCAACAACCATTACTTTAAAAAAATTAGTCTAGAAAAAGACTAATAAACTGAATCCTTCGTTAACTGCCTGTATACAGTTCTATAGCCCTCAAAATATTCTAAGTAGTCACTTAGAGATGTTAAAATACTAGTTCTTTCAGATGGAAAATACATTAGACTGATCTATGAAACAGAGATACACAGAACATAATTAAATTAGCAAAAATGTTAGAAGAACTTAGAGTGAACATAAAGCTTTTCTTTTTTATTATAATGAAATGGTTCTAATTGATTTTTTAAAAAAGTTTTGATTATCTTTCTTGGTCAAATATCATTAGCATATAATAAAGGTATCATGTGGCATACATCTGTGTCAAAATTACTGTGGGCTTTGGGGTGCCCTCAGTGGGACTAATACATAGTTGAGCTAATTAGTCTTCTATTGTTCTTTTCACAGCGAGGCCAATGAGCTATTCTTATTTAGAATGGCAACAAAAGAATTCTTTTTCCTCCAGTGGTCATATTTCATAGCAGGTAGTTTTTGAGCATCATATTTTAAAAGCAAGTATCTTTTAATATAGTTCATTTGTAAGTAATTGTAGGATTATATATGCACATGGTAAATTATAAATGTTAGAACACAATGAACAAATTATAACAAGTTTCTCATCCCTTTATTGAGGATTAAAATACACACAAAAACTCACTAATAATTTTGATGGTTATGGCTGATGCCCTTTTGACTGCTGCAATTTTAAAGATAACTTTAGTCAGCTGGAAAGCATATGTTAAAAGGGAATAGCTCAAGTGAAACAAATTCTTTTTGCTTTTGTCTTCAAGTGAACTGCACTGTGAAAGGACACAAAATGCGTATGCACTGCCGCATTGCCCGAGAGAATTGCAGGATGAGATAAGGTGTATCCGTCTAGTAACTGAAAATCTTTTTCTACTACCAGAAATATTTTTAAAAATTGGAAAAGCCTGTTAGTTTTTTGTTTTTTTTTAAACAAGTAAAACAAGTCTTTGGTTTAGAAGAAAAAGAAGTTTCTTTGTAAGAATATACATTATTCATGTGAGTTGTCCTGGTAGGTTTTCTAAAAACTGATGCTAGAAGGCAAATATTGCTACATGAAGAAATGTATAACTAGTCAAGTGTGTGAAATGAAGTGCTGCTGAGGCACATTTTTAAAGAAAAATTCAAATTTAAGAAACAAAGTTATTCATTGTTTTTATTTTATCTATTAAAAATATTCATTATGGAATGAGAATGGTTTCTTGCTTCACTCTTGCATTGCTTTTCAATAAAGCTACTTTAACATGATTTGGTGACTCTTCTTCCCCCTTCTCTTAGCTTGAAAGATTATATTCTATATAATATATCAGAGAGAGAGAGAGAGAGAGAGAGAGAGAGAGAGAGAGAGAGAGAGAGAGAGAATATACCGACAGGTCACTGTTTTCAATTTGTTAAGGAATGTTTTCATGCAATTGAGATATCAAAATATCTGTACACAATGCCAGCTTTCAGTAAAGGTCACATTTTACAGTCAGATTTTGAGAGGATGTGTACAAAATAAATTCATATATTCTCTCTTTTCACCAGTAGAACATGATATTATATTGTTTAGGTAGAAAACACATCTTTGGTAAAAATTGCTTTTGCTTATAATGAAAAATACTGCAGTCCAGGTATTTAGAATGTATATGTTACTCAATTTGATGAGCATTAAAATGTGAATTACTGACTATTGGGGGGGAAATGTGTTTTGAATATTTTGAATTTTTAAAATGAAAACGAATGAAGTGCTTCTTTGTGTTTGAGATAGGTCATAATGTTCTGGTTCTGGTGCCTTCAGTTTTTAATACTGATTTCCAACACCTGACAGATAAATTCAGTTTACCTTTTTCAATTATCTTTCCTTTCACTATTCATTTTCCTCTACACCTAGCTCTGATTTTCCCCTACTCTTCTTCCAGTTTTTACATTCTTTCCTCTACCAACACTCCCACCTACATAAATAAAAGCAAGGCTAAAATTGGAATAAAGCTTATTTTTTTCATATTTTTCCACATGAGACATAAACTTTTCTAAACAACTAATGTACCTCCACTATCTTAAATCCAGAAAAGTAGTGGGTCCATTTATGTGTTTTGGAGCACAGTGTATGAATCTAGGTTTATTTTGCTCCACTGGAATACTGAACACAAAAAACTATACATGTTTTAAAGATTATAAATACATGCTTCAAATGATTGCAGTGTGAACATAGTGTACAACTTAATTTGCAAAATTCACTTTGCACCAGTACTAGAAAAATAACTCAGAGCCATTGTAATACCTTGGTGGATCAATATTACTTCCTTTTCTTGCGCAAGATAACATATGATCATGAAAGAGAGGAAATTTTGTAATTATTTTTCTTGATGAATATTCCTCCAAATGGTAGTAACTTATTATCATTATATATTAAACTATTTTAATAGAGGACATATTTTAGTTTGTTCAACTAGTTCTTTGACTTCTAAAGCACGTTTTGTATACTCACAGGTGGTATGTTAACATAAAAAGTTTCTCAATCATTTTTTTCAAGAAAGCAGCCAGAACCACAAACTAATTTACAGTTTATCTTGATACCTCTTATTAGCTTTCTGTATTTTATCAAAATCAGCTGACTCCTTCAAAAACAAATATAAGCAGAAAATGTGACATGTCAAATACTAAACGTTCAAGCAAAGAATGAATTATTTTTAACTTTGAACAAGGAATTAAACAATGTCAACTGATAAATTAGAGTTCACATTTTATTAAAAATAAATCAAGTAGAATAATTTTAAAAAATGACATACTGATAATTATAAGGTATGTGTTAAAGTAGGTAGAGAAATAAAATTACTTTTCTTTGAAGTATTTGTGTAAATCTCAAAAGTTACTCCCACATCTGGCCATCAGCTATTCATATCAATTTCCCACTGGACTTCAACTAAAAGCGCTCATTAAAAAAACCTGAGTTCAGTTGCTAAAAATCATTAACAATATTGAAAATAAAGTCTGGTGGTACCAGAATTTACAACTTTGTTATCAACTGTAATTCATGCTGTATCATATGAATCATACTCATCATCCCGGTCCTCCATAGCGTCCTCTTTTTGGACCATGTTGACTACCTGGGACCGCCAACAGTCACTAGCCATTTCTGTACAGCCAGGTTGACCAGTCTTATGTACCCAAACTTTTGTTTTTCTCTAACATTCCTGGACATGAATAAAATACACACTTCAGCCCATGGGATCTGGCATCCTGACCAGTTGCCAAGGAACCAGATGATGCAACCTGGTAATGTGGGAGAGTTACCTCCCCCATAAGAAAACTTTTTCTGGTTGGAAGCAAGAGACAGGAAGGAGCATGCAAATAAATCCCACTGTCTCCCTCCATCGCATAGACTGCTCCGAGAATGTTTGTTCACATAGCTCTCCTGAGACTGTCAACAAACCCAGCAGAGGCACCTGCCGAGGGGCCATTACTGTGAAGCAGTGGTCAGTGTGGGAATGTATCTTTGTACTACTTTGCATCCTTAATACCTCACTGTTTTATTCCTCTCTCGTTGTCTTGGGTTCATGCAGCCCACATAATCCTTGCTTTGGGCTCTGATTTCTAGAGACTCTGTGATGAAACACATATAAAGCCGGATTGAGAAATACACAATCAGACATTCTGAATTTGATACTCCTCACTACTTATTATGAAGCAATTTTCTTTTTTCTTGAATGAAAGTTAGGTTTACCTCCAGATTTAAATATTCAGGTAATGCATTAACTGGGTAGTTGGGCAAGTGTTCTGCTTACATGTGAATCAACTAGAATTAATTTCTAATTATACATTTTACTGAGGAAGAGAGAGAGAGAGAGACAGAGAGAGAGAGAGACAGAGAGAGACAGAGAGAGAGACAGAAAAACAGAGAGAGAGAGAGTGCAAATCCATGAAAACATCTGGACTGGTGTGGAATGGGGAAAGAGGGTAAAAAGTACTGACAGTAACACACTGGATTAAAAGTAGAATAATCACGATAAGTAAAAATGTAAAGATGGAAGAGGAAACATGAATAACTCTGATACAGGGACGTGCTGGCTGAAAATACTAAGTTTCATGTACACTTTATGCTAAGAATGACAGATACCAGGAAGTAGGAATACAAAAATATTTCATCTTAGAAGACAACTACTAGAAATACTTTTAACTTAAAAATAGATTTAGAGCCAAGCAAATAAATTTGCCCTTGAGATGTAGTTTAGAGAAGGATATTTGTCACATACGAAGAAAACAAGAAACCAAACAATCCATGTATTATATGATTTTTACCATTAAGAAGAAAAAGTAATTTAATTACAATTCATGAGGAAAATGGATTACCTACATAGAAACAAAACAACTTATTATTCAACCTCTCCTCAACAACATCAAATTCCTGAATATTGTGGAATAATATTTAAGGACGTTTTAGTAGAAAATCAATCGTAACCCAAGATTTTGGTAAATAATAATGTTGTAATTTTTTTTTTTTTTTTTTTTTTAGCAAAGGCAAGGTAGTAATATTCTCAGATTTCAAATGCACAAAAATATGCAAAAATTATGATGTTGAAATCACATGCAGAATTCATTCTAATCAACCAAGAGATGAATCAAAATGAAGAGTTTAAGAATTGTGAGGACAATGTGTGCCAATTACTGAGCTTGTCTCTCAGCCCCAAGCCCAGCTTTCTATAATGGGCTTTGTGATCCTGGGGATAGGGCTGCAAGCATTTCTTCATTTCCAGGTGCCTCCCTGGCTGATAACACCAATAGGGGCAATAGGGGGAGACTGGGAGGTGGGAACAGAGAAAGAGGCTTCCTTCTTCCTGTTTGTTTATTGTTCCTGTCAGCACCTCTCAGAAATATGCTTTCACATCAGAAAGGACAGTCGGGTCCAGGTGCCAGCTTCTTTTCACACTCCCACCCCAGCCACATTATACCACAGAGGGAACCTTCCTCAGAGGACCCCACCTTTGGTAGGATCCTTCTCTAATGAATTGAGCTTGGGCAGCAGTCAGAAATGCCATCTCCTCAGAGGTCCGAGTCCTAGCTCTGCAGGTACAGGTATTTCCAATATCTTTCTTTTGTTCTCCCAGCTTAGAGTTGGTTGCTATTTCCAGTCATTACTAACTCATGTGGCCTGTGTTCTTGCTTGCTTTTTAGTCCTCAGTGCCTATTTAACTATTTTTCCTATATTACATTCTCTCAATTAGAATAACTGGTATGATTTCTATGTTCCTGACTGGACTTGTACTAATTAGTACTTGTTATCAATGTTAGAACGGGATTGTTGTATCCTTGATCTTGAATTCAGTGCTGAGCTCCTTGTCAATATGATATGGGTAAACAGTGCATCACAATTAATCAAATTCTCACCTATTATTAACAGTAATAGAATGCTTGCTGAGGAAGCATTTGGGGGAATGAAGTGGCTCCTGGAGTTGATTGTTATGGAAATAATAATGGCTACAGGATGAAGGAGTTGGAGAGCTCCTTTTGGCTGTGTTGGAGAAGTTACAGAAAGAAAATGACAGTCTCAAAACTTTAAATTCTCATTTTAAGCCAAGGTCAGACAACCATAAAACTTCTGTGTGGCCCTAAAAGAAGCTTCCTTCCTTCCTTCCTTCCTTCCTTCCTTCCTTCCTTCCTTCCTTCCTTCCTTCCTTCCTTCCTTCCTTTCTTCCTTCCTTTCTTATAGTTACATAATCAACCTAATTGAAAATCAGCTCAAGATTTAATTGGTCATGTTGCATAATTACAATATAAAATGAATTTAGATTTGTTATGCAAATCTGCATATACAAAGCTTGGGCAATGATTGGCAATGAATAAAACCCTGATATTTGGAATGGGGATATCTGGTGGATTCACCAGAAGCTGAGAATCCTGAGCATTCCAAGACTTTCTGGGTCTCCCTCATCAATAGAAGCTATTTGTCCTCCCATATCATATCTGAGGATACTAGTTTTTTGATGCTTGAATGCCCAGTAATGAGTTATTTTGGGGCAACTGGGAAATTGCCAGGGGAATCCTAATTTTCTCAAGGTCCATTTCAACCCTCTCTGTTGTTTTTAGATATACAAATAGAGTCAGATCTCAGTATACTCCAGGGGAATAGATGCAAAGTGCACCCCAGGAGAAAATAGTTTACACTTCAAAAGAACTGATAGATTGTGTTTGTATGTGTGTGCATGTGTGTGTGTGTATGTGTGTGTGTGTGTGTGTGTGTGTGTGTGTGTATGTATGTATGTATGTATGTCAGCAGTAACCCTGGAAATATATATGGGAATGAATTCTAAATGTCTTGAATCAAGTGAAAGAAGGAATATAATGCTGGGTTCGACCAAATTTATAGATATGGGTGGGGTGCATTTACTGGCAATTCTGAATCCAATGGGTTAGCTTATGCAGCTGAATGTGACTTCAACAGTTTGCTTGTTTAGACGACTGACTGAGACTGGGATTCGGTACTGACCTATGTTTACTGAGATTGGGATTAACTTCCTTGGCATAATGTAGAGGAAATAATCCAAATGTTTAGGGATATAGGAATGCTGAGGTAAATTTATCATGTAGAGCTTGTCCACCATTCTCTACCATGTCCTCTGAGAGGGCACAGAAGACACTACCTTCACCAGGGAAATGAGACAGGTACTGGTAGGAAGGGTGCGCTGGTGTCTCTAGGGGCTGACGGGAGCTCAGAAGAGTGCCGCTTAGCACTTAACTCCTCAGAGGAGAGGGACATGTGTCCTAACAGGCAGCAGGCATGGAGCAGTGATGAGAAGATTTGGCCTGCAGGGATTTTCAGTGGCAGATCATTGATCAGTATCCTGAAGAATCAAATGGATGGACAGTTTATTAAACTATTACTTGATTTGTATCTGTAGAAGAAAAAACTCCAGACCTAGTAGCCAAAAATTGGATTTAAGCCACCACAAGAGTAGACATAGCCTTTCACTCAGTGTCCAGAGAAAACTATGTTCATAGCCTCAGAATCCCTAGCCTGAAGAATAGGCACGGCCTCCCAGCAACAGTGCCACAAGAATATATCATCAACCTTCCTTCAATCTTGTCCCACATTTCACCAGGAGAGGGGAACTGTCTCACAGCCAAGGAACCCTGAACCAAAAAAAGCTCCTGCCATTTTATGGACCCAAAGAGCTGGGAAGAGAGGGAGGGGAAGGAAAATGGCTAGGAGTGACAAAGTACCGAGTCAGAGTGAAGAAATGTGCCTCAGTCAACACTCCCCTCACCCGAAGGAGACCTCCTAATGATGGCCCTGGGCTAGGTATGCAGATATCCATATAAACATGTCAGTATTTGAGGGACCTGGGGGGCCAGCAACTATAATGCACTGGCTGTGCTCACGTCTGGTGTGGGAATGGCACCTTCCTCCAGGATCTGCCAGCCAGAGACTTTGTCATCTGTGGTTGGACCAGAAAGACCACACATAGGATTCTGGCCGGCAGCAGAATTTCTCAGACAGCGATATTGATCGTCCCAATAGACATGAGCTAGACGCACGGTTGCAGGTTGATTACAATGTATACTCCTTCCATTTCGACTGGGACAGACATCTGTCTTATTAGAATGCACATTAATTTTAGATATGGAATTTCTTTTCCTTACCACAAAGCTTCTCCAAGCACCATTTGGGATGGACTTATGAATGCTGTATGTATTACCATGGCACAACCAACATTGCTCCTGGCCAAGAAGCTCATTTCATAGCCAAATAAATGTGGCAATGACTCATGTATATAGAATTCACTAGCATTACCATGAGCCATATAAACCCCAAATAATGTGATGGAATGGTCTCCTGAAGATCAGGTTATGCCATGACTGAGGTGACAGCAACCTCACATTTTAGGAGATCTATCTTACAGAATGCTGTATAAACTCAGAAACAGACAACAGCACTGTTTCTCTCAAAGCCATACCTTGGGAATCTGGGGAATTTAGAGATGGAGGAGGAAGTGGAGCCCCTTGTTATTAAACCTAATAACGCACTTGCAGAATCTTTGTTTCCTTTTGTCACATTTTTTTTAGATTTTTTTTTTTATTGGGGAAGGGAGGAACAGGGCTTTATTGGGGAACAGTGTGTATTTTTCCAGGATTTTTTCCAAATTGTTGTCCTTTCAGTCTTAGTTGTGGAGGGTGCAGCTCAGCTCAAGGTTCAGTTGCCGTTTCTAGTTGCAGGGGGCACAGCCCACCATCCCTTGTGGGAGTCGAACCAGCAACCTCATGGTTGAGAGGACACACTCCATCCAATTGAGCCATCTGGACGCTCAGTGGCAGCCCAGCTCAAGGTGACGTGTTCAATCATTAGTTGCAGGGGGTGCTGCCCACCATCCCTTGCGGGAAATCGAACCTGGCAACCTTGTGCTTGAGAGCCCACTGGCCCATGTAGGAATTGAACCAGCAACCTTTGGAGTTAGGAGCACGGAGCTCCAACTGCCTGAGCCACCAGGCCGGCCCCCTTTCGTCACATTTTGAGTTCTGCTGATTATAGATCTTACCTTCAAATGGAGAAATGTTTTTCACTAAGGCACACAACACTGACATTGACTGGATGTAGGAAATAGTAATGAGTATTAGTAGCAATTAAAGGTTGAAATGATAATATTATAAATCTGGGTTTAAAAGTAAATGTAACAATTTCTCTTTGATGAAAATCTATATTATTTGAAGATATATAATAACTAAAATCAGTACCAAAATGCCAGTAATATCATCAAAGGTTGGGTAGTGTGTATGTATGAGGAGTTATGAGGAAGCAAATAAAATTTTCTTAGAGAAGACTTGAGCACACCAGGAAGGCCAAAAATGTATCCAAGTGGACACTTGGGTCAGCGTTGCTCAAGCAGTAGTTTGACGTAATCAGAAGTGTCTGGACGCTGATGGTAACCACTGTGAGCACCTCTTGTAATTGCAGAAGTCAAATGTGACTTGTATTCATCTTTTGTTATCGGTATATATTGAGTATTACAATTTTAATGTTTTTTCCTTTCTTAAAATGTGTATACATTTTTTGGCATCCTCTGTATTTGTGATAATGACAGTTTAGTAAGTTTTAAAATGCTTTTGAGAACTTTGATATCTTCTAGAAGGAATAAAATCAGGACACATTTTCCATACCATCGGAAAAACATCTTTTTAAATAAAAATAAAAATGCTCATATCAAATGAGAGAAATTATAAGAGATAACTGGCTTTACAAATTGAGAATATAAAAGATTAACATAAGTCAAGGTATATCCCTCTAAATTACAAAAGAAATTGGACTTGACTTACCAAATTAATTCTAAGTTTCAGTTTTAAAAATTAAATTCAACTACATGCTGTTCATGATTGGGACATTCTAAAGCCCACACACAAAATTCCAAGTAACATAATAGTCAAATTATATTGGGCAAGCATAATAAAAAACAGAACATGTGTTGATATTACATTGAAAGTATTATATATGGGACAAAATGTCACTTTATTTTGTATAGAATATAATTCAAAATTTAAATATGACTATCATGAATATTACATACCAAAGAAATTTGATATGTATAACATTAATATGCATTCATAAAATGATACATATATCAAATATATTCATTTATATAATATTAATATTACAGTAATATTAATGTAACATATAATAGTATATATCATATATATTCCAGACACTTTTGCTGCCTCAAACTTGGATCTCTGACTCCTCGTCTCAGGAAGACCACCAAACTCAGTCTGCTTTTAACTCCCTATGTTGGGAAACCGGGAAATTCGGATATCGTGCTCTTATGCTGCCTGCTGTCCAATGCTTAAAAGAGCTGCTTCATATATTTTGCCCTGTTTCATAGAGTAGATTTGTTTTGTTTCATTTTGTTTTGTTTTGTGACAGAACAAGTTCAGTACCAGTTCTTCTGTTCTAGCTGAACCGGATAATTACCACTAGTAAAAGTAATTTTTTTTTTATTTTTCTTGCTTACTGGCATTTTCTTACTATACGAGGTCTGACAATTTGTGAACTATTGCAACAATGTTGCTAACCATTTCTGATATCAGAGGGATTATTTGTTATGGATTTGAATCAACTGGACAAACAGTTAACCAAGTTTACTCTTTGGAAGTGCTGAAAAGGCTGCATAAAAAAGTTATACGACCTGAACTTTTTGCCAACAATTCATGGCTCTTGCAGCACAACAATGTACCAGCTCACACGACACTGTCTGTAAGGGAGTTTTTAGCTAGTAAACAAATAACTGTATTGGAACACCCTCCCTACTCACCTGATCTGGTCCCCAATGATTTATTTCTTGACCCGAAGATGAAGGATATATTGAAAGGAAGACATTTTGATGACATTCAGGACATCAAGTATAATATGACAGCTCTGATGGCTCTGATGGACTTTCCAGAAAAATAGTTCCAAAATTGCTTTGAAGGGTGCACTAGGCACTGGCATCAGTGCATATCTTCCCAAGGGGAGTACTTCTAAGGTGACCATAGTGATATTCAGCAATGAGCTATGTAGCACTTTTTCTAAATTGTGTTCGTGAACTTAATTGTCCTACTTTGTACATGTATAGTATTTGCAACTGTATGTTTTAAATTACTTCAAAGGAATGCTATTTAAATCAGAAAAAGGAAATGGAACATTTTATTAAATTTCACAGCAATTAGAGAACATATTTTCTGAGAAAACATAGTAGCTTCATTAGGATGTGTTTTTATTTTTAAGCTTTGAATTTTGCTAAACTAGACTAGTACTTGAAAGGTAATTAAAAAGAAAAAAGGAATGGAAAGAAGTAAGGAAAAACATACAGTAATGTTTAACCAGTAGCTAATCTACATAACTTAAATTTTCCTAACTCCCTGACTTCTAGGGTTATAAATTTTAAGAAATCATACATAATGTTAAATATACTCATAAATACTAATAGGGCTAAGGATTTCTGAGTTCATATGCATTATTTATTGAGTCCTCATTATATGTCAGACATTTTGATATATATATATGTATATATATATATGATAGATATTATTAGATAGCTCTATATACACATAAACGTATATACTAGATGTGCATTATTTTATTTAATCCTCATTACAGCTACCAAATGTAGGCAAAATTACACCCATTTTATTCCCATGAGGAAACAAGCTTACAACAGTTAAGGAAGCTACTAGAGATCCTCTGCTTTGGTAAAGTAAATGCCTGGACAAATGTTAAGACTGATATACTCATGTGCACCTGCACATAAAAAGGTGCGAGTTTACTTGGAATAAGACCCCCAAGTCGCTCTCAAGCTGATCCTCTTGTTCAATGGATTTCAATGTGCCAAATAATCTTTCCTATATTTATACTTAACAAAAGCACAACGGATTAAAATTGATCCTAAGGCTTAGGCATTAAAGCAGTGGCTCCACTCTCCTGTCACTGTTTTCAGTGTACTTCACAGAGGGCCTTGATTATTTCATCCGTTACAAGCCATGTGGTATGTGATGATACTTTAGGATGAAGAGTATGCTTTGGATTCTAAAACCACACTAGAAACAGAACAAAAGCACCAGTTTTTTAAAGCAAATTTGTTGTCTAGACTTAAAGGATAAATAACTCCACATGTGCAAAAGTCAACAATTATTTGGACGAGGACAAGATGAAAAGGCATTCCAGAGGTGATTGCATAGAAAACCTTAAATGAATAAAATCATCTCAGGCAGTGGGAAACTTTAAATATCCAGTTCTCAAATGAGGAATTATTAAAATTCTGACTTTTGCTAGCAGAATGAAAAAAAGGATTAGAGAAAATAATCGTAAGTATTTTTAAAGCCTACGTTAATTGTACACATTCTCCATGACATACTGTTATGGCCAGTCCCATTTTATTAGTGATAAAATTGAGAATTAAATGTCATAAATGATGTACGTGAGTGACACTCCTTGTAAGAGATGGAGCTAAGTGCGGGGTCCAGGCAGACTAATTTTCAAACTTGAATTCTTAACCGCCATACTGTATTGCCTTGAAACTTCTTAAATACAGGATTCAATATGTTAGAAAATGTATTTCTTTGTAGTTAGTCATTTCTTTATATTGAGGGTGCCCCAAAAATGTATACACAGTTTAAGGGATGTTATCTATGCTCAAACAGTAGTTCGCCGTAATCAGAAGTGTCTGATGGTGTGGGGACAAAGCCCCAGAAAGTAGTTTACAGGCTCTCAGCCTCACGTGGAGGGGTGCTGGCTCGGGTAGTAGATGGCCATCAGCTGTGGCTGATTGGCCATCAGCTGTAGCCATTGAGCCATTGGCCACTAATATAACTGCTGCGGCTACGAAGGAGAGCCCAGGAGAGCGGAGGAGAGTCGTCGGTCGGTTGCAGAGAAAATGGACAGCAGGTCGCACGTCCAGTGAACTCAGCCTCCAGTGAGACCGTAGTGGTATGACTCCCCTACCTATGGCTCCGTGGGTGTTCTTTTTTGGCCTCACCATATCCTGCGTTCTTGTGTGGGGAGCGGGAGCAGAGACCCCGCAGGCCGCCCCGCACGACAGATGGTAACCACTTTGAGTACCTTTTGTAATTGCAGAAGTCAAACATGACTTGTATTCATCTTTTGTTATCCTTTGTCGTGCGGGAGACCCTGCTCGCTGCGCCATTTGTCAGGCGGGGCGACCCGCGGGGTCTCTGCTCCCGCTCCCCATACAAGAACGCAGGATATGGTGAGGCCAAAAAGGAACACCCACAGAGCCATAGGTAGGGGAGTCATACCACTATATTCTCTCTGGCGGCACTATACTCTCACTGGAGGCTGGATCCACACTGTCCGCAAACCGCCATCCACACTTGCCAGCCCAGCCGCCATCTTCTTGCTAGCCCCCATTCTTCCTCTCTTCTCTCTCCCTCTCTCTGCTAGCGTAGCCACAGCAGTTATATTAGTGGCCAATGGCTCACTGGTTACAGCTGACGGCCAACTAGCCACAGCTGATGGCCATGCAATCACAGTTGGCCATTTACTACCTGAGCCAGCACCTGTCTATGTGAGACCGAGAGCCTGGAAACTGCTTTCTGGGGCTCTGCCCCCACACCTTATATATTGAGTATTACAATTTTGATAGATTTTTTTTCTTTCTTAAAACATGTACACACTTTTTTGGCACCCTCTGTATATAAACTGATAAATTCTAACAATGTTGGGGGGCCACTCTGGTTATAAGGTTTATAACTTGTGGTAAATCTTTCTTAGGCAATATTTCCTAAGCCTTTTTTTCCCCTGTTGGCACCTTGCTCTTATTTCTAGCTTTGTTTCTTACTACACTGTCCTACTTTGAGCCCTCTGAGAGCTTCATGGAAACTGTTCTCCAAAAAAGCATAGGAAGGTATCCTAGTTAGTCTTGATTTGTTCCTGTTTTAAAGGGGTCTTAGGTTTGAAAACTTTCAATTATGTCATGAATAGGGGACCCTCTCTTAGGACAGGAAGATAAAAAAGTGATTTTAATTTTTTATCCTTAAAAGAAGAAAGAAATTATAAAATTATTTTTCAATTAAAGGCTCTATCTTGGCCTGAGGATTTTAGGTATTCAATCTCTAAAGAATTTGGCTTCCCTGGAGTGGGAATGTCAAATTTAAGCTATAGAGTTCACTTGAATTACAGTAAATTAGTAAAATGCTTATTTTATTAAATTTATTTCATTTCGTTTTAGTAGAAATTTAGTTATATGTAATTGCTTGTTTTCTTTGCACCAAAGTTACACAATCATTTCCATTAATTTAACTGGATATTCCTTTTTTTTTTTCATCATGATAGCAGCTGCTTCAATCAAATCCATCCAATTCAAATTCCACTGATTCAGTTGGGAAACAACAGTCACTTGCAAATGAGAAAACAAAAAGGTGGGGAAAGCATTATATACAGAACTAAAACATTAGTATTGGTGTTATTAAAAAAAAAAAAAGCTACATTTGGATATCAGCTTTTGTTTCTCTGCCGAGGTAGATGGTCTTTGATCACATTTTCCTATTTGCAGCATTCAACTATAATCTATGA